>NW_026057584.1:99717583-100049354 GCF_023721935.1 Panthera uncia | reverse complement strand
AAAGAAAAGAAAAGAAAAGAAAAGAAAAGAAAAGAAAAGAAAAGAAAGCTTGGAAAAGTCTCGCTTGCCAAATCCAATTTTACCACATGTGGCTCCTGTTACCTCAAGGAGTGTCAAGAGAATTTCAAAGTCAAATTAATTCATTCACATTTTAAAGTGTGAGGGGAAAGTCATTTTTCTTTCTAAGATGGAAACTATATATATATATATATATATATATATATATATATATATCGTCCTCCTTTATCAAAGCAGTATCTGCATTGTTGTTGAGGTCTTTTCTTTTTAGTGTTTCCATGGCTTAAGCTATTAAAAAAATAAGGTTGTTATGTTTATAATGGCCTAGGAAGAAAATTACATCCAAGAAGTTTTATAGCTCCTAAAGTATGTCAGCCTCCCCTGTACCACACCCTGATTGTGAGGACAATCATTTACTCATAAAGATTGATAGCCGGCATTTGGATGGAAGTTATTTAGCTAGTGCATGAGAATTAAAATAAAATTATCTTCTCACCAGAGGAGTTAGTGATCACCCCAGGCTAAGGCTGAGGTAGAGCTCAGAGGAATCTGGGTTCTGAGGATCTTTATTTCTCTCTGAAATTAGTAACTTCCTTGCACATTAAATGAATTACTCTCAATCTTAAATAATTATTTTCAAAACACAGCCCCGCCCAGACAGGTCTAAAAATAGATCTTTTCTCTCAAAAAAATCAGCCCGTTTTGACCACTTTGGGCTTTTGTCATTGTCAGAAACATTTTCTCCCAAACCCTGCTTGCCTCTTTCCAGCCGGCAAAATGCTCAGGGACAGAGGGACAGTGTTCTTCAGCTGCGGCAGCCTAGGGGCTGGACAACTCACGCATCCGTCGGAGAGGGAGAGACAGGGAGAGAGAGGGAGGAGAGGACAGGATGTGTGTGTGTGTGCGTGCGCGGGTATGTATGAGAGAGAGAGAGAGACACAGAGACAGGGAGAGAAGTGGTGGGAAGGAAGGAACCCACAAATAGTCTCTGTTTTCCCATTTATTTCTTAAACTTTGAGTCCATTTCAGAGACAGGATGCGTTTTGGATAGAACGTCTTGCCTCTCTCAGTCAGTAACACACCTTTGAACTTACCAGCACACACCAGGGGTCTATCCTGTTCTATTACCCACCAGTCTAGCCATCTGTCCACATTTCCCCACCCCAGCTATGTTCTGGTCCAGTGTATGTGTGTATATACGTGTATTTGTATATATCATAAGGATATAAACGCATGCACTAATCTCAAGTTAAGGGACAGAGAGAGAGAATTGCACATGCACCCCCTACAATGTTATGCATGTAAAACATACTCATTATCTTCTCCATTATCAAAATCAGGAAAGGGAAGGGATATTTACACACATCGCACTAGAGTCTGTGACTATAACCTCCAGGAGTCCGCTTATTTCTAGAAAACACTTTAATTAGTGTAGATCTATTATACAATTCAAGTTCATAACTTCATTGTGTTTTCCATAAAAACCGTGTATGATCATAGAAATTTTGAGAAACCCAGAAAAAAGAGAACAAAGAGAGGGGAAAACAATCATCCATAAACCTAGGCTTTAAAGAAAGCCGCTTCCAACAGTCTGTTGTGCTTGCTTCTAGTCTCTGCTTTTAGCTTTAATAGCTATAATCTTCGGGTCCACGCGATTTTTTATCATTGCCTTTGTCACTCATAATTCTATCTTGTTGTAAGGTCTATGCAAACTTGATTTTTAATGCCCAGAAGTAATTACATTGAGTGCAGTGTCATCACTTACATAACCACCTTTTTAATTGTTGGCTATATAGCCTGTCCCTGATATTTTGCCTACAGACTTCTGCTACCTGTCCTCTGTGCATAGTTGGGTTTTTGTTGTTGTTGTTGTTGTTTTGGTTTCTGTCTACCTAAAACACCTATCTTTTTCTTCCCCAGCAACTCACACCATTTCTCTCCTGCCCCTCGGGATGATTTCCATATTTCTTTTTTTTTTTTTTAATGTTTATTTTTGAGACAGAGACAGAGCATGAACGGGGGAGGGTCAGAGAGAGAGGGAGTCACAGAATCCGAAGCAGGCTCCAGGCTCTGAGCTGTCAGCACAGAGCCCGACACGGGGCTCAAACTCACGGACCGTGAGATCATGACCTGAGCCGAAGTCAGACGCTTAACTGACTGAGCCACCCAGGCGCCCCATGATTTCCATATTTCATTCATATAACCCATGGTGTGCTTTTGAGTGGCCCCATGAAACTTGTGACACGTGGCTAGACACAGGACATCTAGCAGCAGATAAAGAAGAGAACGTCCCTGTAGCCACAGGACTTGCATTCTGCCAGACCTTTTTCACAAGCTTACCCAAGGGTGGCCTCACTGCTTCTGGAATCGCTGTGTTTTGCGGATCAATGGTGTACCAGACCCTCTCTCAGTCCCAACCAGACGGCCAGTCTCTGGAGCCAGACAGCATCCCAGGGTTTCTTCTGATACTCTCTATAGCACTTAGCATGAGGCTTTGCAAACCGTAAGTGCTTAGTGCACAGCAGATGTGAACCGAGCCTCATTCTTGTGAATACAGGTCAGTCTTTCCTGTTGTGTGATCTTTAGCTTGATCTCTGTTCCCTTCGACCCTCACTCCCTGAACACCTCTTATGTTCCAGGCTCCGCGCTGGGGATCGTGGAAAAAACAAAACGTTATTTAACAATATCCCTGCCCTAATCTCTCATCTAGGAGAGAAAAGAAACCAAAATCAATGGTTAGCTGCAATGGTTAGTTCATACCATCAGGGGCTTGTTGTGCTCTGTCCAAGTGGAGCACGTCTTGCACAGTTCCTGTGGGGAGGGGTGGTCATCGTCCCCCTTTCTAGGTGGCAGAGCTGAGGCCCAGGATGCTCAGAAGCAACCCACCCAGAAGACCCCAGGGGACCAGAGGGAAGAAAAGCCACTTGCCACTGGAGACCACCAGAGGTTTCATGGGTAAATGCTACATAAATGGGGACTTGGAGGCTTGTCAGTTTTGGAAGCCTGGACATAGAAGGAGAAGGCAGCCCAGGTAGAAGAAACCCTCTGAGGAAAGGCTTGGAAATCTGACGGGCCTTTCAGAAGAGCTGACCCTGCGGGGTAGGAACTAACGTGCATAACGCTCAAAGGTAGGTTCAGGGGGACTGTGGAAGGGATGGCCAGGGACGTCTGAGCATGTACTATGAACCGGAGACTTTACTTACTTATCTCACTGAGATGAGACTCAACAACTACGCCCATGGCGTAGTATCATCACCTCCATTTTAAGGCTGAGGAAACAGGCTGCTAGTAAGTGCCAAGTCCAAACACGCACACCGTCTGTGGCAGCAAAGCTGAGGCAGGGGGGTCAAGAGCACAGGCCTGAGTCCTTGTGCTTGGCAACTGCGAGAACACGGGCCGGCTACTCCCTTGGGCCTCGGTCTCCTCATCGAGGATGGGGCCCTGATAGTGGCACCTTCCACCCAGGCCAAATGAGTGAACGCTTCACGTTTTGGGGGCCTCACGTGGGGCCTAGACGGAGTGCTGGATACCTCTGAGTCACTGAAGTTTCCCCTGTGTTCTCTCGCCCATATTTCCAACCACCACATCGTTGGTCCCTCGAAGAGGTTCCTTCTTCCGCCATACTAGAGCCTTCTCTTCCCTTCCTCGTCTGCCCAAGGCACTCACTGCCAGGGGCAAACACTTAGATTTCGCAAACACTCCATGGGCTGTCCTATTGACGTATTTTTGGTTGCATCCAGTATCTGCACGGTTTCTCCCTTCAACGCATTTGAGATCTTGGAAAGCAGGAGGAAGTCAGTTCTTTCTCTTACACCCCACCACCTGCTACCACACCGATCCAATATTCTCCAAGTATCGGGCACAGGTTCATGTTTGTTGATTCACATCCATCTCCCAAGGTCTTTGGTGTGGGGAGGAGGGCGGGGGCGGGGGGGACCCAGAAGATGGACCGGATGAGGAGGAAGAAAATCCCCTTTGTCATTTTCCAGGTCACTTCTCCAGGCTGGTGATGGCCCCTGAGTGGACTGGTGGGTGGGAAGCTGGCTGCAAAGCTGGGTGGTCCCCACCCCGTGTGGGAAGGCAAGAGGAGGTCTGAGGAGGGGAAGATGGGGCCAACAGTGGGTCTCTGAGAAGAGACCCTGACAGAGACAGGGGACGACAAAGAAAGCTCGTGCCTGGGGCAGCACAGCTGGCACCAGGTGGCTGATACCCAGTGGCGGCGAGAGGTAGAAGCAGCCCCACTTGGAGGCAGACCGCATGTCTCCGAAGCGGGCCTTCTGCCAACACGGACTCCACCAGCTACAGGCTGTGCCGGGCCCACCTCCAACCTCAGGCATTTCCAGCCTCGGTTTTGGAACGTCGTGCTCGCGTTGCTGATTCCATTTATGTGTCTTCTGTCCCTTTGCTCCTCACCGGAAGCTTGCGTTTTCGGTGTTGTGTGTGTGAGCTTGTTTCATTTCAGTGTATTTATCAATTCTACCTTCCTGTTTATAAAATTTGTTTTCTGACACCATCTCGTTGCGTTCTGGCTGCTTTCACCGTGGTTGGTTATGTGCCTGTATACATATTTTCTTAATTTCGCCGTTTTGGACTCCTTCAGTTGGGTGTTTGTCGTTAGCAATACTTTTAAAAACAAGCACTTTCGTAGTACACACTATGCACCAGGCTCTAAGTAGCGCTTTGCACGTAGTGACTAAACTGAGTCTCACAACATCTACCTGATGTGGAGACCATTATCATTCCTATTTCCCAGAGGAGTAAACGGAGGCACAGACAGGTTAAGTAATGACAGTCATGCAGCCAGAAAATGGCAGAGACTGGATTAGAACCCCAAGCACTCTACCCCTAGAATTCTCTCTCTCTTTTTTTTTTTTTAAGTACGCTCCACACCAAATGCACAGCCCAACACAGGGCTTGAACTCATGACCATGAGGTCATAATCCTAAAATCATGACCCTGAGATCATGACCTGAGCTGAGATCAAGAGTCAGATGGCTTCACCAACTGAGCCACCCAGGCACTGCCCCTAGAGTTCACTTTTAAATCGCTTCCTATGGTGCCGATCCATCATAGTAATAGACAACACCACTTGTGGGCTTACTGTGCCCGGCCCTTGCTAGGTGCTTCATGTTTTGGGCTTACCTTGATCCTCAAGTAGAGAATGCTATTATCCCAGTTTACAGATGAGGAAACCAAAGCTACAGAGACTTAAATGCCGCGTCTGCTTCTCTGCAGCTGACGTGAAGTTTGCCGGCGGGTATGTGCTCTCCGGAGGCTACCCCCATAACCTGTGGGGACCACCTTCATTGCCTTCTTATCTTTTTATTTTTTATTTTTTTTTTAATTTTTTTAACGTTTATTTATTTTTGAGACAGAGAGAGAGCATGAACAGGGGAATGTCAGAGAAAGAGGGAGACACAGAATCTGAAACAGGCTCCAGGCTATGAGCTGTCAGCACAGAGCCTGATGCGGGGCTCGAACTCACGGACCGCGAGATCATGACCTGAGCCGAAGTCGGACACTTAACCGACTGAGCCACCCAGGTGCCCCGCCTTCCTATCTTTTTAAATAGAACAAGCTTTAAAAGTATGGATTTATGGATTTACGTGAGTCATGTGAAAGGGGAATTGGAAAATTCCAAAGAAAATAAACAAAAGCTGAATTCTCCCGAATGCTAATAATGGCAACAAGAACCTGCCCCACGGTTCTGGTAGGAGAATCAAAGCAAAGACTGTGGTCTGCCTGCACCTGCACCAGGCTGGGGCTGACGGTGCTCCTTCATGGAGAGCTCAGGTTTCCGGGCCCCTGGCTCACCGCACACTTGGAACTTTACCCACTGGGTTTGATTGAACTTTAATGGCTCTTTTCTATTTGGATGCCCATGCCCAGAGACCTCCTGGCTATCATAGGCGTGTGTCTTGTAAATCAGATGACAAAGACGAAAGGATTGGCAAAACCTGAGCTCACTCCAGGAGAGCTTCTGGGAGCCCATCAGCCACTGGGGCGGTGAAGCTCTCCGACTTGGGTACCTGGTAATGGAAGGGTGGACAGGATATGGAAGGGGGACAGCTCCAAGGCTGTCATTGCTAAGTCACCCTGTAACTCTGTCACATTGGTTGGTGACATAGCAATAGCCTTCCTTCTCTTCTTCCCACCATCATAAGGAAATAAAACTATGGGGAGTTAAGGAGAAATAAAAAGCAAAGGGAAGCTAGTTTTTCTCTCCCCCCACCCCCGACTGAAGACATACACTATTTCACTGAATGCCCGCAGCAGAGCTAGGAGGAGGATTCTATTATTCCCATTTGACAGTTGAAGGTACTGAGGCTTGGACAAGTGAAGCAGGGTCATCAGCCAGCAAGAGGCAGCGCCTGCATTTTACCTGGAGTCTCACCGACTACGCAGCCTCCCTGGGAAGCTTCCTCTGGAGGGATAGGCTGGGAGGTGGCCAGCACCGCTCAAGCATGGGGGATCCCAGGCCAGCACTTGGTGGGGGCAAAGAAAAGACACGCAGGAGCCTGGCAGATGCAAAATATTGGAGCTGTGACTGGTTCAGTGAATCCAATGGTGTCAGTCCTCCATTTGTGCTTGGACTTAAACACGAGGCTAGGGAGGTGGAGGGAAGTGCAGAAGTGCAGGGGGGGTGCCTTAAGTAAATGACAGACCCTGGGCTGTACTGCTGGGCGAGGGAGAAGGGGCAAGAGGACGGGTGGGATTTTGGTAGGATCGGATGTTACAAAACCCAGACAATAAGTTCTCTGAATATTGCATTCACTGCTATTGTCATAAGTAAAGCATACCTGACTCTTAAAAATAAAGATAATTAAAAAAAAAAAAGTCTTTAATCCCACAGCCCCATATAAGTCCAGGTGGCATGGAGGCAAAATTAAAAGCTATACATGCGTATGCCTAGGAAATTCAACGCGTGGAGAAAGGCAGAAAATGGAAGACAGTTTGCCTCCTCTTCTGATTCTCAATCTCGACTCTCAGTGGTCAACACGATGAACAGTTTCTGTTCTTACAAACAAGTTTGCATTTGCCAGTACATGAGTCTCACAGCTATTTTCTGTCTATACTTATTTATATATCTTATCTATGTTTGCACAATATTCTATGCATACATATCTCTATTTATATATTATATACAAAACATATGTTTTTTCACACGAGACTGTATCACACCATTCACCTCAGCTTTATATTTTCACACTAACACTCCTCCAGGGATCCCTCCATATCAGCATAACCTCATACTCCACTCTTTTCACTGACTTCATATTTGCCCATCAAACAGATATACCCCCAAAAGTTTTAACCAATCCCATAACAGTGGGCTCTATGCTTCCCCTCCCTGCTCCAAATTACAAACAAATACTCTAGTGAATAACCTTGTACATTTACTTCGGCAAATATTTGCAAGAATATACATGTATTTGAAAGATAGATTCCTACAAGTGACCTTAGCAGTCACAGGGAACAAGCGTGTATTTCTAGCTCTGGTAGATATCATCTAGGTGTCCAGTAGGAAGGTCTTACATGCCCACCGATGGCATAGCAAGCCTATTTCTCTATGTAAATTGCCAATTTTCGATATTACCAAATCCATTATCTTTTGCCTATCTGATAAGTTTCACAGAATGACTGCTGATGTTATGAAATTAGGAGAAATTGTCCATTCTTTTTTCTGTCAGTTGCTTATTCACAAGCCTCATGCATATTTTTTTGAGTGGGTGTTATTCTTTATTCTCAGTGCTTTTATGAGCTCTTTGTTAATTAAAACAAATAGCCCTTTTTGATATGTCTAACAGATGTTTTTCTTCTTTTTTCACTTTCCGTATATAGTTTTGCTTACAGATAACTTTGAATTTTAATTCCTCAACATTGCCATTCTATTCTTCTATAATTGCTGAATTATGTGTCCGCTTTATGAAAGCTTCTTATACTTCTCATTTGGGGAAACTTATGTAGCTGTGGTTTTACATGTTTAAGTCTGTGGTCCAACTGTAGTATCTTTTAAAATAATCTCTTACCCTTGAAACTAATGTAACTCTGTATGTCCACTATACTTCAGTTTGAAAAACTCTTTTTATCCAACGGATTTTCAACTCTTTCATCGTATGCTTAGCGCTCACATATATTTGCATTTATTTCTCTTCTCTCTATTCCATTCCACTGATTTTTTTCACCTGAAATTATTTTCTTCAAGTCCAAAGTATAATTTTATTGTAACTATATACTACATTTGAAATCCTGGTAACACTAGTCTCCTCTGTATTTTTCTTCTTTTTGGAAAGTTTCAGGTGTTTATTCAGGTGAATGTCACATAATAGTATCAAGCTAAGAAAAAAAAAAAAACCTCTGGATATTTTCATTAAGATTGCCGGTTAGAGATTAATTTTGAAAAAAACCTGAGAGCTCTATAAAATTGAGGCTTTCTATCCAGGAACTCAGCGTATCTTTTATTACCACAGAACCACTTTTGTGATCCTTAGTTTTATTTATTTTTTATTTTTTTAAAGTTTATTTATTTATTTTGAGAGACAGCGGGCAAGCAGGGGAGGGGCGGAGAGAGATGGGGAGAGAGTCCCAAATAGGTTCCATGATCAGCACAGAGCCCGACCCGGGGCTTGATCCCACGACTGTGAGATCATGACCTGAGTGAAAATCAAGAGTTGATCGCTTTGCCAACTAAGCCACCCAGGCGTCCCACAAGATCCTTAGTTTTAAAGTTTACTTCATGTAGGAGCGCCTGGGTGGCTCAGTCGGTTAAGCTCAGGTCATGATCTCGTGGTGGGTGGCTTCGAGCCCCGCATCGAGCTCTGTGCCGACAGCTCGGAACCTGGAGCCGGCTTCGGATTCTGTGTCTCCCTCTCTCTCTGCCCCTCCCCCACTCATGCTCTGTTTCTCTTTGTCTCAAAAATGAATAAACGTAAAAACAATTGCTTAAGTTTAAAAAAAAAGTTTCCTTCATGTAGGACCTGCACATGTGATAAATTATGTTTAGTTCCACACCCAACCATATGTCTATGGTTGCCACACAGGTATTTATTCTTGTTTTTTTAAGACTTTTGTGTGCTTGTCATTAGGAATAAATGTTATTTCTTTATCTTGTCATATTAAGTACTTGTCTGTCATGAATAAATATTTACTCGGCAAGTTCCTTTTCGATACATGTCGAGATTATCAATTTTTTGACTTCATAATGTGATGTGTTACATTGGTAGATATTTGCATTTTGAACTCCCTCTTCCATTCCAGGGTTGAATCTTAATTGGTTGAAACATTATTCTGTGTGTTGTTGTTGTTATTGTTGTTTTGTAGTCCCAAATACTTTTCCATGCGCTAACATTTGATTGATTTGCATTTTCGTGTATGTTCAAATTCACACTTACATGCAATTTACGTTTGGTTGGTGTTCGTGCATGTGCATTTGGGTGGAGTGGATACGTATGAGTTGTCTGGTCAGTATCCAGATTTATTTTTATTAGTTGCTTACTTCTCTCCACCTTCTTGGACTTTGAACCCCTTCAGGGGGAAACGTGTGTCTGATTCACGAATGACTCCTCAGCACCTAGTACAATGCTTAGCATCGAGAGAGCACTCAATATGAGTCTACAGAGTTGAGCTGGTGGTAAGGTTGCTGGGTGAAATAATACTTCAGGATAAGGCTATTCCAAAAATTGTTCAGGGCATTATTGATACTGAACAATTATTTATTATTAACCTGAAACTCACATTGATTTGCTACGTCAGGCAACTCTAGTTTTTGGAATAAAGAAGGAAGAATGTGGTCAATACCACACACCAAAATGATAATGGTTTCCTTTCAAAGGGTCTCTGAATGGCGAAGTGACAAAGGATTTCCAGGCCTGGGAGGCTCTGGGGATCCATACGGAGGGGGACGTTTGTTGGATTTGTAAGCAACGTCTCTGGATACGTGTTGTAGGCCTGTCTCGTGCTTTGGTGCTTACCTGGCTTTGGAATGTCACTATCATAAAAAGGGGGAAAAAAATAGACCACGTAGGGTTTATAGCAATGACTAATGCAATAAAATAGAAAAACAAGCAAATGGGCATGTTTAGTGAATGAAAGTAGTGATTTTTTTTTTTTTTATTTCTTTCCCCTTTGGCACTTGGCTGAGGCAACCAGAATAGAGATTTTAGGCCTTGTCACGCTCAGTGGGAACAATAGCAAGCCAACAAAGACTTAAGTGTAGCTGCGTAGACATCAGGCCATCCTTAATTAGGCCCAGAGAAAACCATTTTCTGGGCGAGCCTGGGGGAGGCCAACGCTGGTGGCTGCCCTCCCCTCACTAGCCCCTGCCTGGGGCGGGGGGGGGGGTGCTGTGGGGCTGCAGCTCTGTATAGCTGTCTCCCACCTGGTGATGGGCCAGTCTCCAGAGAGGAGAGGGAGGACTTGGTTAGTAGATGGGCACAGACCTGCCATTGGAGGGGATTTCCCAAGCAAGAAGATATTTGGGAACCTCAGGGGTGAGAAAGAAATCACAATGCCAAAACTCCCAGCTGGCTGGGCACATTTGGCTATGGTAATTCTGCAATCTCATTTGGTTTGTTTTGAGTCAGAAAAATCTGCATTTCTTAGTCGTTCAGAATGTGTCCCCTCCCTACCTTGTAGCCTCATCCTTCAACATTACCCACCTTCCAGACCATACTCTGCTCACAGTGAATCTCTTTCACTTCCCAGGAGACACCATGCGGTCACCTCTAGACCTAACGTATTGAATGGAAACAATAATACAAAATGAGATTATGCCTATAAAGCTCTTAACACAGTACCCAGCACATAGTAATATCTCAAGAAGTGGCGGCAGGTATCGTTATTCTACACTATGGCCAACCTCCAGACATTTGTAAATCCTCTAAAATTTCACATCGCGTAAATGAGAAACTTAGAATGCTCGTATTTGCTTTTTTCTCTAGTAGTTTGTTTTTTATTTGTGGGACACAATAGGCGCCACAATTTTTATGATAATGGAGGGTCATTTTCAGTACTTCCCTCTTTTGGATCCTGAAAATTGGTGAGAACAGCCTAGTCTGACTTCCTAGAGGGCTGAACCAAGGGATTGCATGTCTGGATAAATGTGACCAATGGCCAAGTGCAAGTTCCTACAGGTTCTGTATGCCTCATACTTGCTCATCCACTGTCTTTCTTGTTGGTGGGGAGGTGAGGGGTAAGAGGGTGGGGGCAGGGAGCTTTGGTTTTCTTTTTTTTTTTAATTTTTTTAATGTTTATTTAATTTTGAGAGAGAGAGAGAGAGAGAGAGAGAGCACGAGTGGGGGAGGGACAGAGAGAGAAGGAAACACAGAATCCGAAACAGGCTGCAGGCTCTGAGCTGTCAGCACAGAGCCCGACGCAGGGCTTGAACTCACAGACCGTGAGATCATGACCTGCGCCCAAGTCGGACGCTTAGCCGACTGAGCCACCCAGATGCCCCAAAGGGAGCTTTGGTTTTCTAAAGAAGATCCAAACTTAAAGAAGCTTCCAAACCCTGCTTACCAACGTGATGTAGATTCTTCTCACATTCCCACATCCTTCTCATAAAGTGAAAGAAAGGCTGTTATTCTTCACGTTTCTTCAGGGAAAACATGTAAGAAGCAGCATGTTCTGGGGGGGAATTCAGTCCCTCAGTGTTCCTGGGTCCAGCCATTCACTCCCCTCTCCTGAGGGGGACATTCTGTGCACCTTCCACTCTTCTTGGTGCCTCCCTGTGTGCTTGTCTGTCTTCTCCAATGAGCTGTGAGCCCCTTGAGAACTGGGACTACATCTTGTTCATCTGTATTTCCAGGACCTAGCGCTTCCTTTTCATAGCACATAGGAAGCACTCGATAAATATTTGATAACCAAATGAAAATTGTACATAAATGAATCCATCATATAGACATATACTATAACTTGTTAAGCTTTTAAAAAAATTCTCTTCCTGTGAGATCATTTGTATCTGGGAGCAGTTGAGTTATCCCCATTGCTGTCTGTTAAGACACTTTGGAAGATACCTGCTTTTACACCAGAACCAGTATCTGTAACGTATGCCTGGGGTCCCATATTCTCGCCACGACCGACTGTGTTTCAGTCAAGGCAGTGGATAGAAGCTGGAGGAGGTGTCCTTCCCAGTCATCCTGCTCCTGTGATTCCCGGAACCTGGGCATCTGTGTCTGCATGGAGGCAGCAGACATGTACAAACACACTCTGTTCACCCTTTGAGTAGGTTCTCTCTGACTTTCCCAATGCTATGGGCATCTCCATACGCATGTTTGTACAAACAAGGTGCTTTTCAGATGCTCCAGGTCAGAAATATTCCTCTGTAAAACTGCCTCCCAACTTTTCCTTTTAAATTTTTTTAATGTTTTTATTTATTTTTGAGACAGAGCAGGAGCAGGGGTGGGGCAGAGAAAGAGGGAGACACGGAATCCGAAGCAGGCTCCAGGCTCCGAGCTGTCAGCACAGAGCCTGACGCAGGGCTCAAACTCACAGACTGTGAGATCATGACCTGAGCTGAAGTCAGACGCTTAACTGACTGAGCCACAGGGGCGCCCCCCAACTTTTCATTTTAGAACCATCTTCCTCAACCTAGGTGTTTTTTCTCCTGTTGGTGACAATTGAATGGTGCCTTCCCACCATCTCTTGGCAATCCAGGGGGGCATTTCCATGAACCTCATAAATATCTTGTTCTAGACAGTTCTCTCTGGCACTTGCTTGTATCCTGTTCAAATCAGGTTTGAATTAATCTCTTCCAATATATTATGGCAATGGAACTCTTCAAAAAGAAAAATTTTAAAAGATATTTGACTATAACAAAAGTTTTTTGCCCCTGAAAGGAGAGTGATGATGAGCATTTCACATTAGTCAAGAACGTTGGGGAGATATTTTTAGGAAAGCAACATGAGAAGTTCCTGAATGGATGTTGCCCAAGATCTGTCTGCCGATGTGCTATCGACACATATCCTAATCACAATGCTATGCCCAGTAAATGCTTGCCCAATGAAAGAGGAGTGATCCAAAGGCAAAGGTAAAAATTAAAGATATCTGAAAAATTTTTAACAATTGACCAAAGATAAAAGGAAAATAAGCTTGCTTGAAATCTCTGGCTTTTTATTTGTTGATGACAATGGTGAGAAATGTGTTCCAATACTTGGTATATAATATGTATTAGATATACATCACTATGAGTTGAGGTCACACAGAGTCTTCATTTAAATCTCATTTCCTTTGTTTGGGAAATCTGGGGAGAGACTTATTAATGACCGATTTTTTTGTGGAATTCAATGCTACATTCTGAAAAAGTTACTGATCCAAACCTGCTTCTATAACACTGAGGTTCTTGAGTACACAAAGGAGATAGTGGGAGATGTTGGCCTATTGTATCCCAAAGAAGATTATATGCACTAGTTATTTAAGGCCAAAAAACAATGGCTAAAAAAAAAAAATCTCAAATTCAACTCTTGGAGGAAATTGCATTGCAATGTTATTTTTGAACACAGTCATCTCCTCTCAACTCAAATGCATAGCTAAGGTGGACAAAATATAAAAACTAGAATTAAAAAGACAGTCATGGTCAGAAACATGATGGGCATCTCCATAGAAAGACAAAAGAGCAGAAATATCAACAGATAAGCAGGCATACGGCAGGACACCTGCTGGAGCCCAGGTCTAGAAGAAGATAAAGGTAGAAGCAATTCATATTCTCACAGGCTCACAGGCTGAAAACACCACTCTCTCCCATACCACACACACATATGCATGAAGCAGGATAGCAGAGCTAAACTCACTGATTGGAACCAGAAACTGAGGGAGCTCATCCCTGCCCATAACAGAAAGCTGAAGAAGTTGTCCACATTGTTCTAGGTAGAGGAAGTTTGCAATCATGACTTAAAAGAAGCCTCCTGCTGGTTCCATGGGAGTAGGAACCACAAACTGCCAATACAAAACACAGCTCTGGTCTGGAGGCTCCCAGAAGGAGAAAAGGAGGTAACTACAAAACCACTAAACCCTAAGTGATAAGTACGAAGAGAAAGCAAGCAAAAAAGAAAACAAAATTACATTCAGGATGAACCTACAAATCAAAATCCCAAAGACGTGAAAAAATATGATTAAAATGGCAAGTAAAAAAAAATTTCTTACCCCAAATAAAATGAAAATAAGAGAGACATCTTAAAATGACTTTATAATGTGATCAGTTAGGGGGGAAATGTAAAACTAGCTGATGGTCGGCTACCGATTTCACTGCAACACCTTAAAAATCCAGATACATTGCAAAAAAAAAAAGTCATGTCTTTAAAGACTGAGAGTTGTAGAAACAAAGAATTAAATGAACTACACTTTCAGAGTAGAAAGCGTTCCTCCAGTGTGAGTAGACAGTTATTGGTTGTTGTTCCCCGCCCCCCCCACCCCCCGGGCACCATCTGTTAATTTTGGTTTTGGCTGAGTATGAGACCTAGCAAATGCAAGGGATTTGTTAGAAAGAAGAGAAATGAGCAAAACTTGTAGAGGTTTAGTAGTGCTTGCATAACCGTTTGGAAACCTCAGGAGCCATTCATGCACACCTGACTTTCCCCATGGTTCATTTTCAAAATTTAGGGCTATATGAAAGACTATGGAACTTTGACAAGATGGGAAATGTCCACTGGTCTCATAATATTTAGGAGAAACAGTCCTGCTGGAAGAGTGTGGCCCACCTCACACATGCATGCCTGTTCTCCTCCACAAGACGCTTAACAAATTTGGAAGGGACAAAACTACACACTCCTGAAGGATGAGCCCGAATTTTCTCTAGTATTTTAAGACTAAGGAGATGGGGAGGTGCCAGGGTGGCTCGGTCAGTTACCTGTCCAACTTTTGGTTTCGGCTCAGGTCACGATCTCACAGGCTCATGAGTTTGCGCCCTGTGTGGGGCTCTGTAATGGCAGTGGGGAGCCTGCTTGCAATTCTCTCTCTACCCCTCCCTTCCCCCTCTTTCTCAAAATAAATAAATAAACTTAAAAAAAAAAAGATTAAGGAGATAGAGACCTAGAAGCTTATCAGTCAAAAGCTCAGGAGATATGTCCAAGAAACGGAAAGGAAACAGAGGTGAATGAAATGAATCTTACTAAAACAGCAGCCCAGTCCCAATCAAAGTCAAGTTTTGATTAGATTGAGGTGGTCAGCTCCGTCCTGATCTGCCCAGAGTTTCAGGCTGGTGGAACACGTTATCCGTAGCCTCTACAATTCCTCTTCATAAAATGTCTGGCATATAATAAAGAATTAATAGACATATGAATTATAAAAGGCAATCCAATGAGCATTGTAGAACCACAAAATACGATATCCAAAATTAAGAACTGCAGATAGGAACTTGAAGATAAGTGAATAGCAAACGTATAAACTGACGTTTAAAGAGAAAAAAATGTATGAAAAACTATAACAGAGCATGAAACATGGGAGAAGTAATGTAAAGAACTCAGGTACATGTAACTGGAGCCCCAAAAGGACAAGAGAGAGACGAAGGATAAGTAAGCATTATTCTAGAGAAAATTTTTGCAGAACTGATGATGGAAACCAACCCACAGAATCAGAATCAGAAGCCCTAAGCAGTGTAAACACAAAGAAAACCACACGTAGACTCAGAATAGTCAAGTGGCTAAAAACCAAAAACAGAAAAAAAAAAAAATTAAGGCATACAAAAGGGGCAGAGAAAGAACATGTTACTTTTTAAAGTCTAGACTGGATGTAGAGAGTAAACTGAAATGCAAAATAGTTCTAAGGACTCAGCCTGGGCTTAGCACAAGAAGATAAAGAGATTTTAGTTTGTAAAATGAAGCTAAAGCCGTGGGTAGAGGGAAATTTATAGCTTTAAATGTATTTATTGAAGGGTGCCTGGGTGACTTGGTCAGTTAAGCATTTGACTCTTGATTTTATCTCAGGTCATAATCTCACGGTTCTGTGGGTTCGAGCCCCGCATCAGGTTCTGTGCTGACAGCATGGAGTCTACTTGAGATTGTCTCTCTCTTTCCCTCTCCCTCTCTCTGCTCTTCCCCCACCAAAATAAATACATAAAAACTAAAAAACATTTAATACATGTAATAAATGTATTAATAAATACATTAATAAATTAATTAATATTAAATTAATAAATTAATAAATCTGTGAGTTTGAGCCTCACATCGGGCTCTGTGATAAGATCCTTGGTCTCTCTCTCTCTCTCTCTCTCTCTCTGCCCTCCCCTGCTTGCATTCTCTCTCTCTCTCTCTCTCTCTGCCCTCCCCTGCTTGCATTCTCGCTCTCTCTCTGTCTCTCAAAAATAAATAAACATTAAAAAAATAAAATAAATGAGACAAACTTCAACAAGCCTAGTGAAGTAAGTAGTCGAAAACACAAGAAAATGGTATTAGGGGTTACAAATAAGACAAAACTACAGATAAAATAGAGGTTTTCTTTCTTTCTCTGTATACATATATAATGAATACATATAGACAAATATATAGGATGAGTATCTTTAAAAGAATACATTCAAACGTATTAGAATGGCAAAGTTTCCAGAAAGCATAAACCACAAAAATTACCTAAGAGTGATAAACACTGTGGTACATCTATACGATGGAATATTATTCAGCACTGAAAAAAAATGACCTATCAAGCCATGCAAAGACATGGAGGAATGTTAAATGCATGTAACTGTGTGACAGGAGCCGGTCTTCCAGCTATATACTACATGATTCCAACTCCAGACATTCTGGAAAAGGCAGAGCTATGGTGACAGTAAAAAGATTGGTGGTTGCCAGAGGTTAAGCCAGAGAGATACAAATATATAGAGCACAGAGGAATTTTAGGAAAGTGAAAATACTGTGTCATACCACAGTAATGGATACCTGGTGGTATACGTTTGTCCAAACCCATAGAATGTACATTACCAAGAATGAACTGTAATGACTATGATGTGGCAATGTAGGTTTCCCAATTATAACCAATCTACTGCTCTGGTGGCAGATGTTGATAATGAAGGAGGTTATGGGGGTGTGAGGGCAGGGGACATCGGAAATCTCTGTGCTTTCCACTTAATTTTGCTGTGAACCTAAGACAGCTCTAAAGATGAAAGTTATTTTAAAAAATGAATGAAGGAGGAGTGCCTGGGTGGTTTAGTTGGTTAAACATCCGACTTGGGCTCAGGTCATGATTTCATGGTTCTTGAGTTTGAGCCCCACATTGGGTTCTGCTGTCAGTGCAGACTCCACTTTGGATCTTTGTCTCTCTCTCTCTCTCTCTCTGCCCCTACCCCGCTTGCACTTCTCTCTCTCAAATTAATAAACATGTAAACAATTAATGAAGGAAGAAATAGAAAGCCTAGATGGTTCATAATCATTAAAGTAACTGAATCTGTAAATATGCATATATATGCCTTAGTCCTAAAAAAACAACAATGGATGATTTGTAAATGAGGTTATAAACCTTCAAAGAACAGATAAGCTGTATATTGTATAAATTGCTTCAAAGAACATAAAAAGGAGGGAAGTATCTGAACACATTTTATGAGTCCAAACCTGAAATCGAAACTGGAAAAACGAAGAGGAAATATTATTGGCCAATCTCACTTTGGAACATTCATTAAAAAAAAAAAAAATCCCAAATGAAACTGTAGCATAACAAATCTATCATTTTAAGAACAAAACTGTTTCAGGACTAAATAAATAAGGTTTACCTAAAAATTGCAAGATATTTATATATTTATATACATATATATATGTACACACATATATATATGTACCTATGTATTCATATGTATGCATATACTCCTTTACACTAACAAGAATAAAAACATATTCTTCAAATGTAAATAATCAACAGTTGGAAACTTCAACTTTCACACTTGATTAGGAAAAAAAAACTATTAGGGATTTAGAAAAATCTTTAACTTGATAGATTGTATAAAACCTGGAGGGAAAAAAAAGAGGAAGGAAGGAAGGAAGGAAGGAAGGAAGGAAGGAAGGAAGGAAAGAAGGAAGGAAGGAAGGAAGAAGGAAGGGAGGGAGGGATAGAAGGAGGGAAGGAAGAAGGGAAGGAGGGACAAAAGGAGGAAAAAGAAAGGGAAGGACAAAGAGACAGGGGAGGAGGGGAGAAAGAAAAAAGAGAAAGGGCAATCCCTAGAAACAACAAGAGCACTTCATTACGTGATGGGATCAACACAAGGATGCCCCCCCTCACCCCTATATTACACAGTGTTGTCAAGAAGCAAAAGATTTTTTAAAAGATTGCTATAAGATTTTTTTACAAACTTATTAAGTATAAATGACATATAAACCACACATAAAGTATACAATTTGCTAAGTTTTGACATATGCAGGCACTCATGAAGCCCTCGCTACAATAAAAACAATGAAAAAATCCAGAGCACCCCCAAATGCCCTCATATCCCTCTGCAATCCCTTCCTTTTTCCTTCTCAGCCCCAACCCCCAGTGCCATGGAAAAACCGGTCTGTTTTCTTCCACTACAGATTTGGTTGTAGTTTCTAGAATTTTATATAAATGGAATCATACAGCATACTGTGTTTTGGTCTAGAGTCTTCCATTCAGCTTAATGATTTTGAGATTCATCCATGTTTTTGCATTGTCAAAAGTTCATTTCTTTTTCACAGTGGCTCGGTGAATTAAACGTTTGACTGTTGATTTCAACACAAGTCATGATCTCACGGTTCATGGGATCCAGCCCCTCATGAGGCTCTGTGGTGACAGTGTGGAGCCTGCTTTGGATTCTCTCTCCCCGTCTGCCCCTCCTCCCCGCCCCCCTCCCCGCTCTCTCAAAATAAATAAACTTAAAGAAAAAGTTTATTTCTTACTTGACACATCCCCAAAGGCAAGGGAATTAAAAGCAAAAATGAACTATTCAGACCTCATGAAGATAAAAAGCTTCTGCACTACAAATGAAACAATCAACAAAACTAAAAGGCAACCAACAGAATGGGAAAAGATATTTGCAAATGACATATCGGACAAAGGGCTAGTATCCAAAATCTATAAAGAGCTCACCAAACTCCACACCCAAAAAACAAATAATCCAGTGAAGAAATGGGCAGAAAACATGAATAGACACTTCTCTAAAGAAGACATCCGGATGGCCAACAGGCACGTGAAAAGATGCTCAACGTCACTCCTCATCAGGGAAATACAAATCAAAACCACACTGAGATACCACCTCATGCCAGTCAGAGTGGCTAAAATGAACAAACCAGGAGACTATAGATGCTGGCGAGGATGTGGAGAGATGGGAACCCTCTTGCACTATTGGTGGGAATGCAAACTGGTACAGCCGCTCTGGAAGACAGTGTGGAGGTTCCTCAAAAAATTAAAAATAGCCCTACCCTATGACCCAGCAATAGCACTGCTAGGAATTTACCTAAGAGATACAGGAGTGCTGGTGCACAGGGGCACTTGTACCCCAGTGTTTACAGCAGCACTTTCAACAATAGCCAAATTATGGAAAGAGCCTAAATATTCCACCAACTGATGAATGGATAAAGAAATTGTGGTTTATATACACAATGGAGTACTACGTGGCAATGAGAAAGAATGAAATCTGGCCTTTTGTAGCAACGTGGATGGAACTGGAGAGTGTTATGCTAAGTGACATAAGTCATACAGAGAAAGACAGATACCATATGTTTTCACTCTTATGTGGATCCTGAGAAACTTACCAGAAGACCATGGGGGAGGGGAAGAAAAAAAAAAAAGAAAGGTTAGAGAGGGAGGGAGCCAAAAAGACTCTTAAAAACTGAGAACAAACTGAGGATTGATGGGGGAGTGGAAGGGAGGGGAAGGTGGGTGATGGGTATTGAGGAGGGCACATTTTGGGATGAGCACTGGGTGTTGTATGGAAACCAATTTGACAATAAATTTCATATTTAAAAAAAATTTTTTTTAAGTTCATTTCTTTTTATTGTTAGATAGTATTTCATCATACGAATATATCATAATTTGTTTATTCATTAACCTTTTGATAGGTTAATTTCGGTTGTTTCCAGTTTAGGACTATTACAGCTAGGGCTGCTATGATGTAGGTATTAAATACAATCCCAATAGAAATCCAGCAAGCTTGTTCTTTACAGAAATAGGCAAGCTGGTTCTAAAATTTGTATAGAAATGCAATGACCTAAAATAACCAAAATAATATTTAAAAAGAGAAAAGTTGGAAGACTTAAGTAATGGTCTCAGGATTTATTATAAAACTACAATAGGGGCGCCTGGGTGGCTCAGTCAGTTGGGCAACTGACTTCGGCTCAGGTCATGATCTCACAGTTCGTGAGTTCGAGCCCTGCGTTGGGCTCTGTGCTGACAGTTCAGAGCCTGGAGCCTGCTTTGGATTCTGTGTCTCCCTCTCTCTCTGACCCTCCCTGGCTCACACTCTGTCTCTCTCTCTCTCACACAAATAAACATTAATTTTTTTAAAAAAAAGCTACAGTAATCAAGATAATGTGGTTTTGACAAAAAGATAGGCTTGTAGATCACAGAATTGAGAGTTCAAAAGTAGATCTCACATTTATGGAATTGATTGTCAGCAAAAGTGCCAAGGAAATCTAATGGGGAAGAGGAAAATCTTTTCAGCAAATGGTGCTGGAACATTTGGATAAACACATGGAAATAAAGCAAAACAAAAACTTCAACTCTTACCTAATGCCAAAATTAACTCAAAATGAATAAGCCTAAATGTAAGAGCTAAAATGATAAAAATAAAACTTAGAAACCAGGAGAAAATCCTAATAACCTTGGGTTTGGCAAAAAACTTGTTAACACTAAAAATATGAATTATAAAAGAACAAAATCAACACACAGCATTTCATCAAATTAGAAATTTCTTCTCTTCAAAAGACACTGTTAAGGTCTAACTAAAATTTAAATAAATTTTTAAAAAGCTGTTACGGAAATGAAAGACAAGCCACAGACTGGGATAAAATAGTTGCCTAAACATCTACTTAACAAAGGACTTTTATCGTGAATATATAAAGAACTTCACAAGCGAATTGTAAGAAGATCGTCAGTCCAATTTTAAAACCTGGGCAAAAGATGGGAATAGACACTAGGCCAAATAAAATGACCAGATGACCAGTAAGCACACAGAAAGGTCCACAACCTCATAGGACATTAGGGAAATGCAAATTAAAACTACAATCAAATACATCTACACACTGACCAGAATGTCTAAAATTAAAAAGGCTGACCGTAGTGAGTGTTTAAGGGTGTTGAGCAACCTGAATATTCTGACACTGCTAGGGGGAACGGATGGGAAATCATACAACCATTTGCTAACCAGATCAGCAGTTTCTTAAAAAGTTAAACATACTTACTGTATGACCCGTAATTCTACTCTTTACTTGGGAAAGACAAAAGCTCTTGTCCACATAAATACTTACACGTGAGTCATCATAACAGCTTTATTGGTAATAAGCAAACACCGTAAAATCCTTCTATTTATAATGCAGGTAGCTAGTTAAGAAAGTCCAAGCAGGGGCATCCGAGTGGCTCAGTCGGTTAAGCGTCGGACTTTGGCTCAGGTCATGATCTCGTGGTTCCCGAGTTTGAGCCCCGCATGGGACTCTGTGCTGACAGTTCAGAGCCTGGAGCTTGCTTCGGATTCTGTGTCACCCTCTCTCTCTGTCCCTCTCCCGCTCTTGCTCTGTCTCTCTCTCTCAAAAATAAATTTAAAAAAATATTAAATTTTTTTTAAAAAGAGAAGAAAATCCAAGCAAAGTTTTGAAGCAGGAAGAGAGCTCATTAAGATTTCTAGATTGACATAAAAAAAATCAATAACATTCTTATACACCAAAAATAATCCATTAGAAAATTTATGGAAAATATAATATGTTAATAAAACTTTAAGTTATTTAGGAATAAATCTAACAAGATATTTTCAATAAATCTAACGGAGAAAACTTAGAAAATATTAAGAAAATAAAAGATCATCTGAATAGAGATGTAGACCTTGTTAAACAATCTGAGAAGTTTCAAAAGATGGCAGTTCTACTCAAATTAGTCACTAAACTTAACATAATTCCATTCGCATACCAACAAAAATTTTTATGGAGCTTGTTTGTTTGTTTGTTTATTGGAGTTTAAATAAATATGTTAAAACTCAGAGGAATTAAGAGCCAAGAGTTGCCAAGTAAATTTGAAGAAGAACAAGATTGAACATTTGCCCTTCTAGATATCAAACCCATTATAAACATTGTAAACCCATTTAAACAGTATGATAGTGGTTCCAAGACAACCAAATAGGACAACAAAAGAGAGTATGAGTCTTTGAGACTTGGGCATAGATAAAAACTTGGTAAAGTGATAGAAATGGTCTGGCAAATCAGAGAGACAAGGAGGGACTTTTTAATTGTATGGTTTGGGGAAAAATTATTTGCAATTTCTATACCTTCTCATACAGGGAAAACATATTTGCTATGTATATAACTAGCAAATGTTTAGTATACAGATGCATGGTGCATCAGATATACAACAATGCTACAAAATAATAATAAAATACCACCTAATAGAAAAATAGACCAAAAGTATGAATAGTCATTCCATATACAAGCAAATCTGATTGGTTGACATTTGTCAGAGAAATGGTCAATTTCATTAATAGTTATGGAAATGATCTTTTGACCAATTTTGTACCAGATTAGCCAAAATGTTTACAGTTTCACAATACTGGTGTTACCACGCATGTGGGGACTTGGGAGCCCACATACACTACTGCTGGGGAGGTAAATTGGTGTAACCCTTCTGGGGCATAATTTGGCAATAACCAGTAAATCTGAGGATGCTTACAGTCTTTGACCCAGGATATGAGTCAGAGACTGGGAAATGGAGTGAATTTCAGATCTTTCAGTGAGGATCAGATTGGCACATTGCTAACTTTGTAACTATGATCTCTTTACAAAAGCATTTCTCAAAAAGGAAACAAAGCTAAGAAGAAAGAAAGGGAGGGAAGGAGGAAGACAGGAAAAGAAATTTTTAAACAAAGTAAAGAACGGAAAGAGAAATTCTGGGTCCTTTGCATAAAAGTGCTACAACCTACTGTGTTTCAATCTGCTAACCTCAGCTCAGCAGTTTGTGTCACAAATCAGTTTAGTATTATACACCTAGCATCTTGAAAAAATAATTGTTTGGGAATGGTTTCAGCCATATTTTGTTTATTTTTACCTGTTAGCACACTTAGTGTACTAAAGTATTATACTTAGTATAGTAAAGTATTACTTTGTGAAATTTTGGTTTTAGATGTGTGTATGTGTGTATGTGCCTGTGTGTATATACGGATTTGCAATGCAGAATATATTTATTTCATGCATTACAGACAAAAAAGCTTGGAATGCATTCTTGTGAGTTGCCACTGTGACTCATTCCCTTCTAGAAAGGATGGTACCTGCCAGCATACCTGTCTTTCACCCAGCCCGTGGGGTGCCCTCCACACCAAACTCTCGTGCCCTGAGCTAAGTCAACAATGCTGAGCAAGTGTACTTTTCAGAGGAGGTCGTGTGGTCGCCAGAGCATGGCCCCACAGTGCTGGGAAGGTGAGCAGGACATCAGTGTGGAAGAGATACTATTTGGAAGGTGATGTACTCTGAACCCATCTGCATTTAGGAAATCATCCTTGTAGATAATGCACTTCTTGATGTCATCAGGCTACTACGCTCTATGGCAAAGAGAGGCAACATACCCTATTAACAGGAACAACGTTTTCCAATTGTGTGGCATTTCCCTAAGGGTCAAAACAGGCCAAAGAGAAGACTTTCCCCTTTCCTTCAGCCTGGCCCATGGTATATCTAGACTGGGCATATTGCATATGGCTCTGTCCTTGGCATCCAAAGAGGTGGGGTCCAAGTGGGAGGCAAGTATGATAAGCCATGGGATCGAGAAACTATCATATGAAGTCTGATGAAAGGGCGCAGACCTTTTGACTATGAGAATAAAGGCTGGGGAGAGGTTAAATGGGCCTTTATAAAATCTAGAAGGTCTTTGCTGCTCATCCCTGAGTCCTGGACCAGTATCACAGGAGAAAGAAGGACCTACGTTATCAACCTGAGCTAAAAAAAAATGAGACCTTACCTCAAAGATGATATAGAAATTGCACTATTCCAAAATGGTCTGGATGGATTCGTGAGCAATAAATCTACCTCTGGTTGATAAGGGAGACACATCCCTGAAGATGTGATATACTCTTTTTCCTTGGTTACCCTCTTTGGGGAAAAAATCCTGGCTCTGTGAACCATGAAACCAACCTTCTGAGATGCTTCTAAGGCCCTTAATATCTGACAAGAGAATCATTCAGACCAAGGACATCAAGCCACTGCTTTTCTTGAGGTGGGAGACTGGCGATCTCATCTTTATTCAGCCCCGGCTCCTGCAGTACGGAGAGCCCTCTTCGCTGTTCTCCCTTCCCTTCCCCAACAAATTCCCAAAGGCCCACCAGGACCAGATGTGAAGAGAGGTGAGACACAGATGCAAACATAAATTCTTTCCTCTGTGACAGTGATGGCTCCGCCATGCATGCCCCCACCTGTGTCAAATGCACGGTTCACTCGGAAAAATCAAGGACACATGGTGCTGACTTTGCTCAGGTTCCAGAAAAAAAACGAGCTGGGATAGCAGGTAGAGTGTGTGTGTGTGTGTGTGTGTGTGTGTGACTGTCATAATGCCCATTCAGGTGGTGTGGCTCAAGGAATGGAGTTGGTTTGCTTAGGGGACTTTATGGGAATTAATTTTAACTTTTACAGCCTAAAGAGGGCAACAAAAGGAGGTACGAGCTGGATTGAAAGGAAAGTCAAGGGAGGCAATGATACCTGCCTGGAGTCAGGGAGATGAAAAATCACACACCGGTTCTGTCATAGCCGCATGGCTTGAGGTCAGTCACTTGACCTCTTTAGACCTCGCTTTCTTCCACTATTAAAGGACAGAGTGGGAAGGTTCTGACCACCGTGAGACTCTGATGCAGCCTGTGCCTGCATCAGAAAGAAACCTTTAAAATGTTGCATGCAAAAGCCAGTGTTGTAGGTCGGACCTCATCAAATTGTTCCCACACAGGAGTTGCACCATCCAGAAGAACTTCTCAGTTGGGTCTCACTGGTGCTGGCAGTGCTCCTGTCCCGAGATATCACTCCTGTTGCCTCGCTGGCTTCTCCTGGTCCTTTATCCGAGGTCCCCACCCTCAGTGTGATTAGCAGCTCCTCAGCTGATCTTTCCGCATCTCCCAGTGACACCTCCCAGGAAACAACTCTGACTGTCCCAAGACCATGCCCCTGGGAACACAGCTATCCTGATGCCACTCACTGCTCTCTCTCTCTCTCTCTCTCTTCCTTTGTCCCTAATTTGTCCCTGTTGAATCAGGAGCAAAATCTTGGGAAAGAACCAACAAAGCAAGGACTTTGCAAAGCAACACAAGCCTTCACATACCATCTCAACAGCAAAAACATGCATCTTTGCTTTTTACAGGGTAAATCCGGTTTGTTGTCAAATAACTCTTCCCCAGAGGTTGACTGCATGACAAACGAAAAACAAAATTGTTTTTAGGACCTGGTGTCTAAGAGAATTGGGTTCTTAGTTCTAAAAATGACATGGTAAGAGTCAGTACTATTTGAGTAACATACCCCTTTCCCTGCTCTGACTAGCACAAATGTCACGGCCAAATAGACAGTCAACAATAGAATTACACAATGAAGGTTTGATGATGATGATGATGATGATGATGATGGTGATATCATTTATTGAGCAATTACCACAAGCACTTTACATGTACTAACTTATTTGTTCTCTCCTCATCCTTATGAAATAGCTACTATTATTATCCTCATTTCATAGACGAGTGGAGTTTGGGACAAAGAGAGGTTAGGCAACTTGCTTATGATCACACAACTAATAAGTGGTAAAGCTATGCTCTAACACAGACCGTGGCTTCAGGAAGCTTCTGTGCCTTTGGTGCACTTATTTCTTGCTGGCACGTATCTATCCATTCATCAAACATTTATTGAGCCTTCACTATGTGCTAAGTTCCCACCTCATAAAGCATTGTGTCTGGTGAGAGAGACAGAAGTGAAGCAAATGATTACACAAATAAGTATTTAAATTACAATTATAATTAGTGCTATAAAGAAGCAGCCCTGGGTGCTTCTTGGATAAATTATAATGGAGAAAATGGATTTCTGCCAGGGGGCCAAAGAGGGCTTCCTGAGAAAGTGGCATTGAAGCTGAGAGAGGAAGGATAAGAAGCAGAGAAGAAAATGGGTACCATATCAAAGGAACAACGTGTTCAAGGGCAAAGGCCCTGGGTCAGGAGCTAGCTGGGGCACTAAAAGGAAGAGAAGGTAGAATCAAGTGGAAGGGGCATGAAGGGAGAGCAGGGTGGGAGACCAGATGTCTGGACCTTTATGAGCCAAAATACATCTTTGGCTCTTCGTCCTAACAGCTCTTGGTAGTACCATTGGCTGATCTCGGTTTGCCCCTCCAAATCCACTCTTTACCCTCCTCACTCTGCTCTGGGCCCCAGGAGGCCCACCTGATGGTCTATATCAAAAAGCTCCCCCTTAGGCTCTGGCTTCCAGCTGGGTTCCGCCCGTAGGCAGTGCATGCAGACCATCAGAGGACAGGCAAGGAGCGAGGTCATAGATTTTGTTAGATGTCACGAATCCTTTAGCCACAGCAGCGTTTCTCAATCTTCTTTTCATTATCACCTCCCAGGGAACTTTTTAAAGCGTTTTGTTTTCCTAATCACTCCCCAGCAAAATGTGTTTATGTATTGTATGTATGTGTTTATGCGCTCCACATATACATGTGCTCTAGACATAAAAAGAAAAACTTTTTTTTTTTTTCACAACCTCCCAACCAATCTTTCCCCCTTGGGAGTCTTATCACTTTATTGAGAATGCCTGAATTACAGGCACTCCCTCACGTTGACCCTTCAAACTCGAGGTGGTGATGGCTCCCACTGTTGCTGGCTTCATTCGGTGTTGGTTTCCCTTAATCCTGCCCACACTTTTGTATAAACCCTGTACTGAACACCTCTGCTTACCAGAATGCTGACTGGTAGAGTGCCCTTTGAAAATCTCTAAGGAGGAGAATTGCACTGTTAGATTTGCATTTTAAAACACACTGGAACTGTGTGAAGAATGCACTGTGGTCCGGTAGAAGCAGCTGACCAATTCCAAGGCCATTAACATGGTGACAATAACGAGCCATCGTAGTGCAGTTACTGGAGTAGATTTTTCAACTTTATCCAAATGATTGGTGTCACTACATTAAATTGAAATCTCTGCGTCAACCCCAACACTCATGCCCTCCTGAAGGAAAGCCATTATGAGAGAATCTGCCAATTCGTATTATCACATGGGCATTTGTAAAACTTACAAGGAGGCTGAGGAGGGAAGCGGGTGAAGTTTCTCATCATCTGAAGTTTCTCATCATCGGAGCCAAAAAGGGAAAGGTTTAAACAGGATTCGGTCCAGATTCAGACTCATGGACCAAATGGGATCTCAAGCTCTTCAGGTTTCAAAGCCAGTCATAGCAGAAGCCACAATTCACTGAATGCCCCAGTACTCTGCTAGGCACTTTAAGTGCATAATCTTATAAGTCACTCCGATAGCCCTGCAGGATTTACCATCATTTTCCCACTTCAGAGAGGAGTAAACCAAGGCTGAAAAACATTAAGTAACATTCCTAAAGTCAAATACATAATAGATAGATGGTACTTTTCATCGTTAAAAGTCAGTCTCACTTTAGCTGCCAAATGATACTAAATTCAACATGAACCTGCCTACAGAAAGACCATGGTCAGCAAAAAAGTTTCGTTCCTCATTCCAACTCCATCTGTTTGGGAATGACTGCCTGTAACACTGTATTGAGAATAGGGAGACTGAACTGGGCAAAGTGGGAGCGATTGCTATAATGGATTAGTGATGTCTGTCACAGATAGGAGAGTGGGAAATGGGGGCACACAGGCTACTTTTCTTCACCCCCTACAGATTCCTGCTACCCAGGGAGCTGTAAAAGTCAATGCTCACCCCCGGCCAGGCTGCAGCTTGCACTGGCTGTTCTCAGGGTGCTAAGTCTACCTGGAAGTGTGAGGCTACAGTTTCAAACAGGATTTATTTCTATTATTCCACAACTTGAGCCAATGAGCCCATAAAAATAATGTGTGGGAACAATCCGCTTTCATTACCTATCAGGCACTCAGCATGCTGACATCTCCAAAACTCAAGGAGCTATTTTCACATCATATCACTGGGCCAAGGAGATACGAACTGAATTCTCTGGCATCTTCCCTGCGGTCCTCCCCTGCATAGGTTCTAAGATCTTCCGTGAAATAGAGATTAGAAAGACAAACACTCAAATGTGCTATTACCCAGGCAAGCACCCTAGGATTATAGAGGGTGGTAGTGTTTTTTTGTTTTTTTTTTTCTGGCAGAAGGACATGAAACCACCGACAAAACAGAACAGAACCACCAACTCCCCTCTTGGGCCATTGAGAATGGAAATCAAACGTTTACTTTTAGCTACATGTGAACAGATGTAGTAAGTCATGGAATATTCTCTGGTATACCACTTATTCATTTACTCATCCACTGAGGGTGTGAGGAAGACAAAGTAATGTGAGACAGAGTGTCCACCCCAGGCTGCTATTGGAGCAAAACAGGGCATCCCCAGACAAAAGGGAAGTGGAGGAAAACGCAAAAGGAATGACGAGACCACATCCCCGTCCTGGCCAGTTGAGGTATAGTTATCACGGTGAGTGGGACCGATCACCCACGAGTGGAAGGGATTGCAACAGACCGTGCTGGTCACAGGGGACTCCACAGAGGGAACCAGGGCTGCTCTGAGCCCTGAGGGTGGGCAGACATTAAGTTCTGTTAAGACAACTTCACTATAAAATGCATCCTAAATCTCAAAATGTTATTAGTGGTGAAACAACCCCCCCACCCTCCGTGGTCAGCCAGTGCCTACCACATCATGGTCGGACTAATTTAACAATCAAACGAGTATAGCACAGTACTTAACCTGGGAGAGAGGGGTAAAGGGCCTGAAAGGGTGAAAGTCCAGTGCCTAGCACATGGTCATCACTCTATAAACATTAGCTGTCTTTACTCTTACTATTTCCGGTATAATAATTATGGCAGATGACTTCACGATGATTAGCCAACCCCTAATGATATTAACAAATACTGGAGCAGCTCCGATTACTAAATGTCTTCTGTCTTCACCTGACTTTTCTTTTTTCTTCCTCACAACTGCTCTGTGTGGGTAGGATTCCTACCCCACTCTACAGATGAGGAAAGTGAGTTGTGGAAACGTGCTTGTTGCTAAGCGTGTTGTGTTCATTTTAATTTTTAAAAAAATCTTATTTTAAAATACCGTTTATCGGGTACACCTGAAATTAATGTAACAGTAACAGTTTTAAACTGAAAAAAAGAATAAAAAATAAATATCATTGATCCAGATTATTGTGTTTCGGGGCTCTCTCTTAAACGCCTCTCCTGAGGGGCCTCACCCTGGTCCCCCTGTGGACTACCAGCTTTGTAAACAGAAGCAAGCGATTGACATCTCTGTGCTTCAGTTTTCCCATCTGTAGAATGGGTATCACACACTTTCCTTCCCAGTTACTCTCAGAGGACACACTGAAATCTCAACAGAGGACCCGGAGCATTGTCAGCAGCCCAGAAATGCCATGTTATGACATGAAACGTTATGATGAACATTCCATGCTGATGTAGCACAGCACAGCCACGTTCGGCCTCATATTCAGATTACCTTCAGGAGACTCCTCTGTAATCTTCTGTTTCTCGCTCCTCCAACCTCGTCCTCAAGGGCACGTTGGCCCAAGAATCACTCCAGCGACCCAGCGACATGGCACAGAGCTACAAATTCTCCAGATGAAATTTCTAATTTTTTTTTTAACCATGAACCGAAATTGTCATGCGTAGCGTGCCTATGGCAGAGCCTGCCAAGATAAACCAAACAAATGATGCTACGACGTTAAACAACACACATTCTTAATCCCTGTCTTTGGAGGGGATATTGCCATTAAAATCACTGTCCTGAAAATCTACTGAACCTAGAAAGGTAAGAGCAATGGCAGCCAAGTGGCCACCTAAGAGGAGAATAGAAAGTCCTTACAGTTTGGAGGTGGCCGTGGAGGTGGAGGGGGCAGGAAGGGACAGGCAGCGAAGACCAGAACATCTATCGTCTCAGGAATAATAGAGGCAGTTTTGACTATCAGCTTTCAATGTAACTGTCCTCCAAAATTGGAGAGAGGCCATGAGAGGGAGACCTTTCATCTGTCAGTCAGCTGGGATATTTTTCAAGTGAGTTCACATTAGAATTATCCACACCCCCGGTTTGACAACGATTGTTTCCCACTATGTCCCCCACTTGGAGGGAAGTTTAATCCATATGTTTCTGATTCATTTACACCCAACTCCTCGCAATGTTATACTGAGAGAGCGTTTGGAGAGGCAGGAAAATTCCAGTCCTTCTTTCATTTTCTTGGTCTGCCTCCTCAATTCCCACCTCCCTCGCCGTGTGGGCCTGGACTCTTCCTTTGGCCAGCCATAAATCACCTCTTCTCCAAAGGCTGCAGCTGAATTCCCTGCTCCCAGCCCAGGATATTTCTATGAGTTTGCAATTTGGCAAGCACAGGACCTTTCATTCCTATAAAATGGAAATGCAAACATGTCTTTTGTGGATGCCCCCCACCTCTCACCTCCCACTACCCCCCACCCCCGCCCTGTTACAGCCGTCAGACTGATAGGAAATAAAACAGATGTGCTCAGATAGGTGCCATGCTCACTGGCCCTTCCCCACCCACCACTCTCAGCACCCAGTGACTTCCACAGTGCAGGTCAGCAAACACTGGAGCTGAGGGCTTCTCCATTGTTGCTCCCTGCCAGGGGCCCACGGAGGTGCACAATGCTTTGCTTGGGTTGCAAGGTCAAAAGACAGCTGCCAAGAATTTGAAAAAATCAGCCCCAAAGCTCTTAGAGTAGTCAGGATAGGTGTGTCAAGGGTAGAGAGACATAAGAACACATTAAAATGGACATTTTAAAGCCTGCAATTCACGGCAGGCAGAGTTCCTCTATGCAGCAAATGTCTTATTTAAAACTAGTTGTGTGTGTGTGTGTGTGTGTGTGTGCGCGTGTGTGTGTTTTGATTGCATTTTAATCCTGTTCTCAAAGACCCATTAACATATCCTACACATACCCTTCCCGGAATAAGCTATCAGTTTCACGGTTTGACCATTAAACTGAGAAAAACAAGTCATTTGTAAACCCAATACAATTCATAAGTTCCCAGTTATAAAGTAATCCCTGATATCCACTCCAAAGCCCCAGGGACAGCTCAACACAACCAGTTTTTGGTGATCTGGTGATGAAAGATATATTATTGAAATCCAGGAAACCTTGGGAAAAAAATGTAGAGCAAAACTATCTAAATTGAAATGAAATGCAGATCTCTTGGCTGCCAGCAAGTTTCTTCCTTCCTTCCTTCCTTCTTTCCTTCCTTTCTTCCCCCCCACCCCAAACTATTCCACATAAATGTCTCAAGGCTTAGGACATGCAATTAAAAGATTTATATGTAGACCAGAAACAAAACAATTGCATGGGTTTTGGGGTCCGTGGCATTTTCAAGATGCATTGGAGAGGCTTGGGGAGGACATGGGCTGACATATGACCCGTTCCCTCTGCCCCACCAGCCTGGGTGCCACTCTCTGAACTCATTTTCCCAAGCTGCCTAAGCCTGTCCTGCTCTCCCATATGACTAGAATTACTAGAATATTCACCGCGGATGGTCTTTGGTGAAAGCTACCTTGTCCTGAGTGGCATTTTTCATTAAGCAACACAATTTGAGGCATGTTTGGGGAAAGGAACCCTATGGGAAAGTCAGATAGCTTAAGAAGACAAAGGAGGCTCTGTCTGGCACAATGATACAGTTATTGTAGGATTTCACACTTTCAGCTCAACTCCCAAGTCCTTCTGTGAGCCAGACTTAGCATTGCAGTCTGACTGTCCCTCACCCAACTCAAACAGGAAGGTCTCCAGATTCGGGAAGGATTTCACTTCCAATCACAGAACCGGGCCCGTGAAAGGGACACAGACTCAAGTCCAACGGTTGCCTCTAGACAATATTGTTAGTTAGGATTACCAAGCCAGCAGCTTCTCTCATAATTGATTCCCTTTTCTCATCTTTCAGAATTAGAATTTCAAAGACATTAGCTCTTTCTCCCTGGCCATTCTTTTCTTCGACACCACCTTCATTATTAACAGCTCCCCGGAATTTAGTAATGAAACCCCGGTGTGGAGTAGATTCCTTCTGGAAAGAAAAAAAAAAAAAAAGATGTTATTAACAGAGAAATGTACTCTGACTAGTTTGGTGTCTGTAGAAGGAAAAGTCGGATGTGATTCAGTGGCCATATTTTGAGAACACTCTGTCAATGACAGTTGGAAACATATGTTTTTTATAAATTTCTCATTCCAAAACAAAGACTGACAGTAAAGCCCAGGGCTTTGATATTTATATAAATTGTTAAGTGGTTCACCGGGGAAAGTACATTTCAATTAGCATGTCACTGCTTATCATCTGGGCTTCAAGAAAGGCGTTCTGATTAAGCTGGCTGTTTAGCAATACATCAAAAGTTGGAGCTTACCTAAGAGCTGTTCTCAAAGCCCATGGTATCACCTGATGCTAGGCTGACTTTTGAGAGTTTTTATGTGAAATCAAATTAGACGTTTGAAATCCTACTTTTTTTTCAGTTCAAAAAAAAAAAAATCTCTCCATTTTCGTTCAGTAAACATTAACCAAGGAACTGCTAGGTGACAGACACCAGGTTAAGTGATACAAAGCACAGCCCTGAGGAAGGCCTGGCTTCTCGGTGGCTACGGTCTGGGATGATTCTTGGTGTCAATGATATTGGCTCCCAAATTTAAAACCCAAAGCTATTTCTGGCTCTGAGTTCTTCCGGGGGGAGGAGACGCGCACTGAGGTCAAAACCAAATGAAAATAAACTTGGCCTTTGTTTGTGGCTTTACAAAATTACAATTCTACATCTTCCAATAAGAGATTTCCTTTCTCAGAATCTCTTCTTTTGAGGCGGAGATTAGGCTCATAAGCTCCAGATAAACCAACAACTCATCACGCAAGAGTCCTTCTGCTAGCTGTGTTCTTGTTCCCTCTCCTTTTATGTACTCTGCTGCCGCCCTTAGGACAATATTATAAGTTATGAGGTTTTCGGTTGGGTTCTTTTTCTGATGTGTCACTATTTGCATCTCATTAGCTCAGGCAGACATCCTGAAGATTGACAGTACAATGTTGTGCAATTCAATCCAGGGGAACGTTCCAGTCTCGCCCAGCCTCAAGAGTCCGGGAAAGACAAGGACGCCAAATTTGTTCTCCTTACCTGCCCAATTTAGTAGCCATTTGCCACCATCAATTAGCGAAGGGTGACACGATCACCCGTGGCCTGAGTTACGGGGAACTGAGTCCGGTTGGGAACAAAAAGAACAATCGGTTCATAGGGGAAATGCGAGGTGAGTAGGTGGGTAGGGTTACAGGACGCAAGGCAAGTCTACACCCAAAATATCTCTGACTCATGTCTGAAATTCTGCCATTTGTGATTCATCCTTTTGTGTTAAACATCCCTTTCTTCCTGGGGTTGTTTTAAAATATCCACAATCCAAGAAAGGGTACAAAATAAGTCCCTGATTTAACCAATGTGCATTTACTGAGCCTCTCCTATCAATTCAGGATGACATTTCAAAAAGAAGTAGGATATGGCCATTGCTTCAAAGGGCTTACCAACCAGAGCTACGTAAGCAGTAAGCAGTTTCATTCCCTTAGAAGACACTCCCTTGATGCCCCGCCCCTTTAATCACTGTGCTCCTTGCTCCTTCAATTCTTTTTTTCTCTTGCTCCTTCATTTCTTATTCAAGTTTATTGAAAGTAGAGTTTACTTCCCCTGACTCCCCCACGCCTTCCATTTATTTCTACCTCCAAGCTCTTGCCCCCAGTCAATCCTGTGAATAAGGTCACCAAGCACCCTCCTTATCACCAAATTCAAAGATTTTTTTTTTTTTTCTCTCTCCATTTCTTATGTAACCTCACTAGGGAGGCTGGCTTTTCCAAACACTTCTTTCTTGGAGCGCTCCTCTCTCAATTGTTCACACTCTTGTTCCTCTATCCTCCTTTTAAATGTTGGTGGACCTCAAGGTTCAGTTCAATGGCCTCTTGCCTTCTAGCCAATGGTTCCTAACCAGGAGAACTGTGTCCTGCCAGGGACATTTGGCAACTTCTGGAGAGATCTTTTTGGTTGTTGTAACTAGGGAGGGGGGATGCTACTGACACCCAGTGGGTAGAGGCCAGGAGTGTTGCTAAACATCCCACAACGCACAGGCAAGTTCCTCATGACGACAACAACAAAAAAACCAATCCCATCCAAGATGTCAATAGTGTCAAAACTGAGAAACCCTGTTCCGTATTATCCTTGGGTAATGTAACGCACACACTTGGCTTCCCCTACTACTCCTATGCAGATAGTATCCAAGTATTATCTTTATTTGTGAAAAAGAGAAAACAGAAGCCTAGCGCCATATGCCCCCATGGACTCTAGTCCTCTCTACCTGTGGGTCCTATAGCACCTGAAGGGAATAGGCTAGAACTGAACTCATCGTGGTCTCTCACAAAGCAACTCAGTTGATGACACCATCCAGTCTCCCAGACTTGAACCCTGGGAGTTAGACTAATTCTTCCTTTCCCCACCTCCAAGTCCCTCTGATTCTACCTCCTAAAGAATTCTCAGATCCACACTTTCCTCACCACCTTCATGGGCACTGTCTTAGTTCAAGCCCTCCCCATTATCCCTTGCACTCCAAATAGACTTAGAACTGACCTTCTTTGGGCAAACTCACACCCCTGCGGTCCGTCCTTTACATAGCTGCCTGAAAGCCTTTTCTATCCTGCCTTCTCTGAGTCTCCCACTTCATAACCCCTCCCCATTGTTCTTCTCATTCAGGTAATTGGGAAGAATAATAATGCCTAATATTTAGGGAGCATTGTTCCAGGCGATTTCCATGAATTCTGAATTTATCTCACCTACAGGATGGGGCTGTTATCACACCCATTTTACAGATGGCAGAATTGAAACTGGAGAAAGTTAGGGGCGCCTGGGTGGTTCAGTCAGCTAAAGCGTCCAACTCTCGGTTTCAGCTCAGGTTGTGATCTCACGGTTCATGCGTTCAAGCTCTAAGTTGGGCTCCACACTGACAATGGACAGCCTGCTTGGGATTCTCTCTCTCCCTCGTTCTCTGTCCTTCACCCCCTTGATCTCTCTGTTTCTCACTCAAAATAAATAAATAAACTTAAAATATGACTGCTCTCCACATTTGAGGTCTATACTTAAGAAAAAAAAAAAAGAAACTGGAGAAAATTAGTTACATTGACCACGGTCACATAGCTATATAAGTGTCAAAATAAAGATTTAAGCCTGAGAGTCTCGAGTTCTAAACCCAATACTCATAGTGAGCATATATTACTATCTCCTTTCTCCTCACACTTATAAGAGGATAGATCCTCCTCTAACAGAGGATTAATTCAACATATAATGTATAACGCAGGACTAATGTCACATAGACTCATTTTTTTTCAGCCTGTTCAAAATAGCCTTTACTACACCATACTTTTTTGTTTGTTTAATTCAAGTCAAATCAATACGACAAATATTTTATACATAATAAATATATACACATAAATATATACATACACATGACACATTAGATGTATTATCTGTGCTTGACATCAGCGGCATGTAGTCAAGCAAATACTCAGAGTAGTGGCTCCTGTTACCTTGTCAGCATCCGAGCTGACAGATTGGGACAGGCAGCCCCCACCCCACATCAACATGGCCCACCCAGTAGACTGTCTTCACAGCCCCTCTCCATCAGCAAGTACCAGCAGCCCTGGAGACCAGAGATAAATAAAAGGGAGTAGAGTAAATATAGACTTTAAGACTATGAATTTTGACTTGGAATTGCTAGGGGAGGTTGCACACGTAAGGCCTTGTTTCTCTCAAGTGTTGGGGAAAAATTTCTCAGCTCCAATAGAAAGAGGTCCTGGGCTGCTTCAGGGACCGATAGCTGAGGTCAAGTACAGCCAGTCTGTCCACCTGACCCACCCCACACCTCTCTTTTCACCTATGGGCAGACTTGTAGAGGTGGGTGGCAACTCACTGGACTCAAGCAAACTCTTTCCACCAAAGCCTGGTCCTTACTGGAGTGAATGGCAAGGAGGACCCAGCCCCGAGAAGGGGCTACTGGCCCTGACTTCAGATACCACCTCCCCACAGTGGTGTGCTGCTGAGGAGGACGTTCTGGGTCCACGTCAGGGCACCTGGATTCTACTCCTGGCCCTGCCACTAAGCCCTGTGTACCTCTGCTTTGACAACTCTTCTTTTGAAATCTTAGTTTCTCCATCTGCGAAATGGAAATAATTGACCTCTTCCCTATCAGCTGTACTGGTTATTGTAAAGATCCAGTGAGAAAATTAGTGTGTGCAGCCCTATAGTTGAAAGGAAGATCGAAGGAATACTGAAGTAAGGGTCATTAGGAGGAGAGTGCCAGGAGCCCTGGGGAAAGTAAGAGCAAGGACAGGCATTATGCAATGACCATTTTTATAGGACAAGTCCAGGACCTGGGGTGGATCTAGGGCTCCCCAAATTCTTCCCTTTCCTCTTGCCTGACATGGGAGCCAGAAATACCTTTTCCACAGTGACAGATGGAGCTTAAAGAATGAATCCACCCTGGAGCAGGAGCACAGTGATTCATTCCTACTAACATGGAAATGGCGGACAAAGGTTGGTTTCCTGAAATCAACTCTGGATGCAGAAGTACCTCAAGGAGTCTAGGAGTAGGTGTGCCACCCGGAAGAGGATGAGGACCTCAAAGACTAACACTGATTTCTCTGTGAGAGCCAGACCTGTGAGAATATCCAAGGCAAGATCAACCAGACTATGACGTGGCCAACTGAGTAGTTGTGCCTTTCTTCCACCATCCCACCGTCTGTGACCCTCCTCAAGCTGGGCCCTTAAGGAAGTTAATCAGCATCCATCTTTGGTCTGGGCTACTCAGGTACCCTTGCTCCTCTCTAAAAGTTTCCAAACCAGCTCTTAAGATTTGATATTAACCCTAATAGGACCAAAGGTTACCTTCAAAAGGCAATACTCGGGATTCTTCTTTGAATTTATTAACAGTAACTGTCACTTAGAAACAGCAGTTTCAGCAAACGAGGTTTTTGGTCCTTTTCTAGCTAAGGTTTGTAGTATGACTACCAAACAATAATAAATAAGTGCATGGTTTCTCAATCCTGTCCTCCAACTATTTACTGAGAATTTATCATAGCCTAGACCTATGTTTGTAAAAATAAGAGACCTATGTTTGCAAAAATTCCCCCTGGGGCTCTTGCCCTCTGACTGGGGAAGCAGGACTCTGTAGAGACCATAGAAACCACTCTGGACAACGCAGCAAACAAAATGAGACAGGGTCACCCAGTTTTAAGCCACTCAGTACATTTGTGTTTACAGGGCATCTTCTTGATTGGGATTAGTAGCAAATTCACAACTGTGTGGGGCACCTGGGTGGCTCAGTTGGTTAAGTGTCCAACTTCATCTCAGGTCATGATCTCTCAGTCTGTGGGTTTGAGCCCCACGTCGGGCTCTGTGCTGACAGCTCAGAGTCTGGAGCCTGCTTCAGATCCTATGTCTCCTTCTCTCCTGCCCCACCCCTGCTCATGTTCTGTCTCTCTTCATCTTTCAAAATTGAATAAATTCTAAAAAAATTTTTTAAAAATTCACAACTGTGTGTCATTTTTTTTTAAATCTATGTTATAAAAAGACCAGAGGGAAACATACCAAATTTAATCAATGTTTCCCATTGAGTAAGGCAACAAGAATGTTTTTTATTCCTCTTTTCTACGTTATTTTTTAAATATAATTTATTGTCAATTTGGTTTCCATACAACACCCAGTGCCCTCCTCCCAGCCCATCGCCCACTTTCCCCTCCCCCCCACCTCCCATCTACCCTTAGTTTGTTCTCAGTCCTTAGGAGTCTCTTATGGTTTGCCTTCCTCCCTCTCTGTTATTTTATTTTTTAAAGGTCAAGTAAAAGGCAGTTTCCCACATGGATGTTGAGGAACTCTTAAGTATTCAATGTACTCATCAGCAATGTGTTCCTTTACATACAACAACTGTATGAGCCTAAGTTCTGTCATGATCCCCATTTTGTCGTGTACGAAGATTTTTTGAGACACAGACACTCCAAGTTCATACAGCTGGTAATTGAAGCACATGAGAAGTAAAGCCAGGCAGGCTAGCCCTAGACCTTACCACCTTGGCCATCCTGCTCTACCATATAATTTTTCACTAAATAAGTGGTTACACCTTCTTTCCCCTCAAAGCCTGTGATTCCTAAAACACCCACCGAATCTTCCCTGAAACCTTTCAAAAGGAAAAACAAAAGGAATCCATAGAAGACATATTCCTTGGCCATTTTCATCATGCGTTGTACCAAAGACTATGAGAGTATGTCCTGAATGACACATTCTCTCACAATGTGAAATTGTGATACCAGAGAGCTATGAACTCTAAAGCTGGCAGGAGCTGCTGGAGCAGACACAGGCTCCCCAGGAATCCAGGCACTAAAGTCAAGGTTTACAGTAAGTGATGAATGCCAACCAGTGTTCTGACCTAAGCATGGGCTTTTGTGAAATTCATACTCCAGTGTCTTAAAATGCTTCATGCATGAAATGCATATTTCTCTTATTTTATAATTATTTTTTAAAGCATATGGACCAAGGGCTTAAACACTTCCTCCATTTTCCATAACAGCTATAAAAACGGGGATTGAGACAGTTTGATGTGGTGAAATTTCTCACCATACTTTCTATCCCCATTCCTTCCCAGACACAACAGGGCATTATGGAGGGGTGAGGGGAAAAAATAAGGCTCTTTCTCTTCCCATGGCTACCTTGTCTTGACATGGGCCTGTCCCTCAAGGCAGAGACCAAATGAGATTTTTAGGGTGCGGATGTTAACCCTTGCCCACCAGTTATTTTCATTAATGGAGCCTGGCTGACTCTCTAAGGCAGCTAGCTGTGGTCATTTGGAGCTTATGGTGGGACTAATTTTCTTTTCTTGTTGGAAGAGTCTTGTTTCCCACCTCAGGAAGTCTCTCTCTGCTCCCGTTGAAATGCTGCCAGGATCTGTGATGTCTGAGCCTCTTGCCGCTAATATACCTGCCCCCGGCTCTTCTCCTTGCCACCTGACTGTTGGCAATTCATTTCATAGTCACCAGATGCAAATGCGTTTCCTGCTACAGAGCTTCAAGTTGTGACAGAAGCCTGAGAAGAGGGACAGAGAGGGAAAACTGGCTTGTGAGAAGTTGGATTGCTTATTTGTGAATGAATCTCTCATGTATTAAGGAGACCAATCTTCTGATAAGAGAAAGGGATGACCAGAGATGTAAAAAAGTGAGGTCAGATTCCCCAGCACGATGGTTCACATGCCAGAGGAAGCAAAAGACTGAGGATATAAAGATACAAGTAACTTCCTTCATAAAACAAATGTTAACTCATGCAATAGAGAAAATTGTGCAATAGAGAGAGATTTCTGGCTCGGGTGGGTCCTCAGGCCATTAAGGTGGCTACTTTTGTTCCCCAAGATTCTCCTCCTTGGAGTGCTCTGGGATTACTCCTGTCCCTCAGCACTGACCTCTGAGCAGAGGTGGGACCACAGTCTGTTAACACTGTTCCTATGTCTGGACTATGGCCCTTCCCCTGATGCCCTATGCAGAGCTGAAATAAACTCCATACATGATAAGATTTCAAAGGGAAAATCAGTTCAGAACCTAGACTGTGGTTCACAAGATGGAACTTCTTCACCTTCACTCAGCTTACTGCCAACAGCTGGGGACTTCTTCTCCCATCTCCTCTAGAAGGTGCGGCCATTTTATTCCTCATCCTCCCACTCCAACAGCACCACCAGGAGCACTTGTCAAGATGTCTGCCCTGCTCGAGGTTTAGACCAAATGCAGCAGGGAGGGCTCAGAGCTGCTGGGTTGCCCTCTCCTGCCTCCCCTTCCGTCCCACTCCTTCCCCAGAGGATTGACTCTATAAATGAAAATCCATTCTGAGGAGACTTGCCAGGTCTTAATATAAAACAGATCAGCATATTATAAGAAATACACGAAGAGCAAAGGCTATTTTTTAATAGGGGGTCAGAGTATTTTCTTCGTATTTTTCATAGGGAGTCGGAGATGTTAGAATTTCCTGACTGTCAGCTTAAAATTTTTCTTACCCAGACTCTAGGTTTGGTTCCTCCATTAACTACATATGTTACTCTAGCAGGTCTCTTTACCTTTCAGAATTGAAACGTGTTCTTCAATAAGACATGGAAGTTGGACTGGATTGTCTAGATGGTTCTCTGCAGGGCTTCCTTTCTGTGAGTGAAATTACAAAGAGAGCTAGTATTTATTACATATAAAGAGGTAGTAGATTTGTTGTTTTCCTTCCAGAAGATTATAGTAGTAGAGGCTTAAGATCAACCTATGGACAATTCTCTCATTAAAAAAAAAAAAAAAAAGTACACTGAGGGTTAGATGAGCCAGGAAGGAAGAGGAGAGGGTGGGAGTCGGGACGATTAGAAGTGGATTCTGGAAGAAGAAAATACTTAAGGAAAGAGTAATGTTAGTGCTGCTCTCTTTCTGGACTTTCTTTCCCATGAGTATGCCAATGTGTCTTCATTACGCATACCATTATATTAATTAGTTTAGCTTTATATTAGTCTTGGTATCTGGTAGCTTAAGAACTGCATTGCTATTGTTCTTCAAGCTTATCTTGATTATTATTGGCCCCTTGCGTTCCCACACACATTTTAGCATCAGCTTGTCAACTTCCATTTTAAAAAAACAACAAAAAACTTTATTTGGATTGCCTTGAATCCATTGATCAACTTAGGGAGAACTGACATCTTTACAAAATTGAATATTTCCATCTATGAAACATGATACACCCCTCCAGCTATTTACCCCCTCTCCAGTGTCTCTCAGTTACGGTAGTTTTTATTGTAGGAGTGTTGTGCATCATTTGTTTGATTTATTTCTAGGTACGCACTGGGTTTCTATGCTAATGTTTATGGTATCTTTATAAAAGTTTGTTTTCTAATTGTATGTCAAATGCAATTAATTTTAAAATAATGCTTTGTATCTAGCAATCTCCTCAAATTCACTTACCTTACATAGTCTATCTATAGATTCTTCTAGTTAATGATTTATAAGATCATGTTGTCTGTAAATAATGATAATTTTATTTACTCCTTTTCCATTAAGGTAGATGGACAGCTACCCAAAGATGTCAAATCTTAATTTCTGAAATTTGTAAACATCCCTTTATGTTGAAAAAGGCTCTTTACAGGTATGATTAAGTTAAGGATCTTGAGGTAAAGGGATTGCCCTGGATTAACTGGATGGGCCCTAAATGCCATCATGTGTGTCCTTATAAAAGAATAGAAAAGAAAAGGAGGATAACACAGACACACAGGGGGAGTTTATATGAAAACAGAGGAAGGGAATGATGATACAGCCTCAAACCTGAGACTACCAGGTCAACTACCAGAAGCAGGTCAACTACCAGACAAGGAGTGGATCCTCCCCGAGAATTCCTCGAGAACACAATCATTAAATTTTGGATTTCTAGTCTCCAGACCTGTATAAGAGAATAAGTGTCTGTTTAAGCCGCCATATTTGTGGTGACTAGTTATAACAGTCACAGGAAACTAACACCCCATCATAATGGCTTTTATTTCCTTTTCTTGGTTTCTTGCTCTGCCTAGAACTTCCGGGACAATGTTAATAGAAGTGTGGTAGCAGGTATTTTTGTCTCGTTTCCTAGTGGTAAAAGTTTAAATATTTTAGTATTAATCATGATGTTAGTTGAAAGGTTTTTATAAGAAATCCATTAATTATATTAGGGTAATTTTTGTCTGTTCCTGATTTGCTAAGATTTTTTTGTGAACTAATGTTAAATTTGATCAAAGGATTTGTCTGTAACTCTTGAGATGATAGGACGGTTTCTATTCCATTTATATGACAAATACACTGACACTTTAACGTTGAATAAGCATTGCATTCCTGGAATAAACCCAATTTGCTCATGCTGTATTATCATTATACATTTCTTTGGATTTTATTTGTTAATATTTTGTTGATAATTTTTGTGTCTATATTCATGGAAGAGATTGGACTGTAATTTTCTTTTCTTATGATGTCCTTGAAAAGATTATGAAATGAAGGTTATACTGGCCTCATAATACCAGTTGAGAAGAGTGTCTTCTTTTTCTATTTTCTGAGATAGTTGTGATATTAGTTTTATTTCTTTCTTCGATGTTTAAAAAATGTTACAAGTGAATTTATGTGGCCACAAAGTTTTGTAAAGAGTGGATTTTTAATAATGAATTTAGTTCACAAAATTGGAATTTTTAATTTTTTTCTTCCTGTCAGTTTTTATAAGCTGTACTTTTAAAATAATGTGTACATTTTATCTTTGTTTTCAAGCTTCTTGGAATAAAGTCACTGATGATATTTTCTGTTAGTTATCTGCAGGATCTGTAGTGATGTCCTCTTCTAGACTACTGATATTGATAATTTTTGGCTTCTTTCATTTTATCTTGCTTAGTATTATTAGGGATTTTCAATTTTATTAACCTTTCCAAAGAATTTGCATGTACAGCTTTTTTTTTTTACTATATATTTGTTTTCTGTCCTATTAATATCTGCTCCTTGTATTTTTACCTTCCATTTTCTTTGGGTTTAACTTGTTTTGTCTAATTTCTTGATGTGGATATTTCAATCACTTAAGTTTTCTCTTCTAGTAGATGCATTTATGATTAAAAATTTCCTTCCAGGCATGGCTTTAGCTGTATCCCAAAGTTTATACATATTATATGATTATTGCCATCTAGTTCAATATATTACCCACTACCCATTACGAATAATCCTTTGACCCACCCATCATTCAGAGGTGTATCATTAATTTTAAGACTGTAATTAATTTAAAGGTCCTGGTAATTCCCCAGGACCTTTTTTCAAAATGGATTTCTAGATTAAATCCATGCAGAGAAGACACTACTATTTCAATCATTTGAAATGTGTTGAGAATTGCCTTGTTTTTACAATGTGACCAATTTGACAAATGCTCATTTTGCACCCAGAAAGAATTTGTATTATGTATATTCGGTGTGTAATGTCATGTATAAACCAAAAAGGTCAAGCACGTTAAAGGTATTATTCAAAGTAAAATATTTATCTCTATTTACTCTTCTTTCATTTTGTGCTATTGTATTTATGTACTTAAATTCTACATATATTTTAGCCACACAAGACCTTCCAATAATTGCTCTACTCTTCTTACATTTCCTTATTTCAATCTGAGAGATGGTCTTCAGTTTAATTTTAGTGCAGAACTACTAGGAACAAGTTGTCTTTATGTATGACAAAATCACATTAGTTTCACTTGAAAATTTGCATATGTTCCCTGAGTACTGAATTCCAAGTTGGCTGACAATTTCCGTCCACACTTTGAAAGTGTCACACCAATGTCTCTTTACTTCCAAAAATTCTGTTTAGAAGTCAGCTGTGAGGGGGAGCCTGGGTGGCTCCGTAGGTTAAGCGTCCGACTTCGGCTCAGGTCATGATCTCGCGGTTTGTGGGTTCGAGCCTCGGGTGGGGCTCTGTGCTGACAGCTCAGAGCCTGGAGCCTGCTTCGGATTCTGTGTCTCCCTTTCTCTCTGCCGCTCCCCTGCTTGTGCCCTGTCTCTCTCTGTCTCTCAATAATAATAATAAATAAATGTTAAAAAAAAAAAAAAAAAAGAAGTCACCTGTGAGTCATTTCATTGCTCCTTTGTAGGTAATGAGTCCTTCTTTCTCTGGTCTTCAAAAATGGTTTTCTTTGCTTTCAGTTTTCAGCAGCTTTACTTATTATGATGTACTCAAGTATGACTTACTCTGCATTTATTCTGCTTAAAGTTCAGAGATATACTTGAATCTTTGAAAATACTTTAGCCATTATCTCTTCAAATATTATCTGTGCCCATTTTTTTTCTTTCTTCTCTTTTTGTAATTCCAACTAAACATACATTTTCTTTCTCCCATTTTCCACTCCTTTTTGTCTCCTTGCCTTCATCTGAATATTTTTTACTGACATATCTTTCCATTCATGAATCCTGTTTTTTGGTCCCAAATTTATTATTATTGAGTCGATCGTTTCAGTTATTGTACTTCAGCTGTAGTATTCCAATGTGATTACAGTAGTGAACCTCCATTTGTTCCCTTCAAACCTGTGTGCTCTTATCATTGCACATTTTATTTCTCCATATGTTTTAAAGTTCACAGTATATTGTTACTCTTTTTCCGCCTGAGAGTCCATTTCTTTTTCTTTTAAGCTTAATAACTGAATTGCAATGCAATTCATATACCACACAATTAACCCATTTACAAAGTAAAATTTAATGTCCTTTAGTATACTTACAGATATGTACAACCATCACACAGTAAATTTTTGAACATTTTTGTCACCTCAGAAAGAACTTTTGTGTCCTTTGGCTGTCATACCCTCGGCCCTGATTTCGCAGCCCTTAGCAGCTACTAATCTGCCTTTGCCTCTGTATGTTTGCCAATTCTAAACAATGCATATACATGGAATTGTAGAATACGTGATCCTTTGTGACTGGCTTCATTCATCTAGCATATTCTCAAAGCTCATCCATGTTTTAGTATGTGTTGGTATTTTATCATTTATTATTGCTGAATAACATTCCATCATACAGAGAGACCACAGTGGGTTCCACCTTCTGGCTATTAATGAGTAGTGCAACTATGAACATTCTTGTACAGGTTTTTGTGTAGACACATTTTCATTTTTCTTGGGTAGACACCTAGGAGCAGAATTGCTGGGTCATGTGGTGAATCCACATTTAACTGTTTAAAGGACCACTAAACTATGTTTCAGCGCAGTTGCACCATTGTGCACCTCCACTGGCAGTGTAGAAAGGCTCTGGTTTCTCTCTGCCCTCCCTAACATATGGTATTGTCTGGGTTTTCTATTCTGGTCACTCTAGTGACTCCAGAATGGTACTTTATTGTGGTTTTGATTAACATTTCTCTGATGACTAAGGATGTCAGGCATCTCTTCACGTGCTTTCAATCATCATCCCTTAAAACAATTAAAAATAACAAAATATATTCTGTGACTTCCTTCATTTTCATCTTTTCAAGTGTATTTCAGTTCTTTGTGTTGAAACGAATGTCCATCGAGCATCTTATTTCTTCTGCTTGAAGCGTTTCATTGAACATGACATTTCTTAATGCTAGTGCATGCTGGTTAACAGTAAACCCTTTTAGCTTTTGTTTGAAAACATGAAAAAAAGGATTCTTCATTTTCTTTTTTTTAATTTTTTTTTTCAACGTTTTTTATTTATTTTTGGGACAGAGAGAGACATAGCATGAACGGGGGAGGGGCAGAGAGAGAGGGAGACACAGAATCGGAAACAGGCTCCAGGCTCCGAGCCATCAGCCCAGAGCCTGACGCAGGGTTCAAACTCACAGACCGCGAGATCGTGACCTGGCTGAAGTCGGACGCTTAACCGACTGCGCCACCCAGGCGCCCCGGATTCTTCATTTTCAAAAAGATCATTTCACTGTATGTGAAATTGTGACTTCATGGTTACTTTCCTTTTCCCTTCTGTGTCTGAAAGATGTGACACTATTGTCTCCTGGCTTGCATAGGTTTGCCTATATGTCTGCTGTATTCTTTGCTGCCCTGTTGTAATGTTTCCTTTATCTCTGTCCGCCTTCAAGATTTTCTTTTTGACTTTGATTTTAGCAGTTTTATGATGAATCTCAGTATACGGGCTCTCTCTTTTCCTTCTGGATCTTCAGTAACCGATATGCTTGACCATTTCATACTGTTGTCTCACAGTTCTTGGATGTTATGTTTGCTTTTTTGTCATTTATTTTTCTCTCTATATATATTTCAGTTTGGATAATTTCTGTATTGATGGGTCTTCAAGATCACTGATTCTTTCCTCATGTGTGTTCTGTCTTATCATAAGCCCATCATGATAATTATTCATTTCTGATACCCTGGGGAGTTGTGCCTTCTTTTTGTAATATTTCTACCTGACTCCTTTTTATAATTCTCCATTTCCATGCGGAAATTCCCCATTTGTTGATGCCTGTTGTTCATGTTAGATTTTTTTTATGTAAATTATCATAGTCATTTTAAAAACTCTGAAAGCTCCAATGTAGGTGTTATATCTTTGAGTTTCTGAGCACAGCTCTGTCAATGCCTTGTCTCTTAATAATGGGGTACTTTTTTAACTTGCATCTATATATGTCTCATAATTTGTTTTTATTACATGCCAGATATCATGTATAAAAAGACAGTAGAGACACAGGCAAATAGTGGTTTTGCCTGGAAATAACCATGCCTCTTCTCATATCAGGCTACTGGGTTGGGGAGGGGCGGGGGAAGCAGATTGAGTCAATGTAGATGATAATTGATCTGGATTCATGTCTTGTTGTTGCAAACTGACCACAGACTTCAAGTTTCTCCTCATTGGGCTGCTGCTACCTTGTGCTTGGAATGAGGTCTAGGATCTTCTGCACACCTGCACCAAACTCTTGCCTCTCCTTCAGGAGGAGTCGGCTGTTGTTTGTTACTCAGTCCTAAGCTAACAGTGAGGACAGGAGGATTCCTGGTTCTTCTAGTCCAGTCTTAGTCTTAAGTACCTGGACGTCAGGAGTGGAGCATTATCTGTGGGCTGCCGTCCCCGGCATGGCAGTCAAACTCTTCCTTGTATCTGTGGACACCCTTGGACAAGAGGTAATCTCTTGCCACTCCCCCAGTAATAGCAGACTTCTGCTTTGTGCCCATGCAGGATCCTGGGACTAAAAAATATTTTCTTCCTCTCCCCCAGCAAAAGACACATTTTCCTATTACTGTCTTCCCCCCTCCCCCCAAAAGCTATGGATTCTTCCCACACCCTGGGCAGAAAGATTTCCTATCCCTCCTTCAGTGGCTGAAGTCTTTGCCTCATCTGAGACAAGGGTTGAGGGAAATGCATGGTATTTCATGCCTGGCTCTTTACTCCATTGCTGTTGATGGCCTCCTGCATGCCTCTGCCATGGAGGGAGGTTCGCTGGTCTCTTGTCTTTCCCTCAGTCTTTCTGGGGAGCATCGAGTGCAGGCATGTAAAACATTGCTTGTGAATGATTACAGATTCCTCTTGGGTCTGGGGCTTCCCGTTATTCTAAATTTTCACACCAGCCTACATCGGTCTTTCAGAATTCATTCAATTAGCAGAGGTCATTTCTTTCTCTCATGCTCTGTCAAACACACTTTGTGTGCCTCATCTCCATTTGAAGAGGTTTATCACTTGTTGGATTTTAGTTTATTTGTTGTCTTCCGACCTCAGCCTTTGATGGGCTCAAGGAAAGTTTGATTTTGTAGGTTTATTCAGCTTTTTCTTAGTGCCATGTTGGGAGTTATGTTTTTCTGTGGTTTTCTACATTCTAAGAGTAGGTACATACTCTGTGCCAGGCTCTCCTCTGGAAAGGACTGGCAGGGCCATCTTATTGAGGAATTTATATTCTAGTAGAAGAGACAGACAAGAAGCACATAGATAGGTAAACAAACAAATAGGAGGTATATGATAATACATAGGGAAACTCCAATCTGTGAAAAGAGCTGTAAGAAAAAAAATATGGCAGAGAAAAATGACTGGGAGAGAATTTGACATGCAACTTTCAATAATTCTCAAGTCACTTAAGACTTGAGAATCAACCAGCTATGCAAAGATGTGGGAGAACATTCCAGGCATGTAAAGCAAGAAGTGAAAAGTGCACGAGTAGGGTTAGGCACGGAGTTGATATTTCAAAGAATCAAGAGAGAACTGATTTGGATGGAACATTGAGAGTGATGGAGAAAATGGAAAGAAATGGGGTAGGAAAAACTGGTGGGGGCTTGATGTTGGACTTCCCCATCCACTGTGAGGAGTATAAATTTTACTCTAAGTATGCTGGAGTTCACTGGAATGGTTTCAGCCAATTACACCACGATGTTCAGATACTTGATTATGTACAGTAATTCGAATTATTAGGGATTATGTGAAGTTGGTAGCTTTCTATGATGAACATCCCTAGTGTGTCTTAAGCATTAATTCATACTCTACTCAGAATTTTTGAAGTGGAAAGGATTGTAGAGATCAGCTGGTTTCATTTCATTAGTAGGGTTTCCTATCCTTGCTTCTTTACATTACCCATGCAGTTTTATGCATTTTTTTGAAAAGGAAAAAAAAATAAAAATCCTCTCTGTGACCTTGAATGCAGAATCCTTAGAACTCTAAATGACTCTCATATCCCACGAAGAAATGCCTTCAGGCGAGCTACGAGTCTTTCCAGATTAACTTCACAGTGTGGTTCCCACAAGGTTAGTGCTCAAAGTTTCATGATATGTATCAAATTTTAAAATGGTGATGCATTCTTACCCAACCCCAACCTAGAGACTTGCCTGGAATGTGCATTTTCCAAGAGGTTGTCCCACGTTTCTGTCCTTTGAGGGAGGAAAAAGGGCATCGGTATGTATAGATTTGATTTTTGAAACCTCTGAGACTCAAATGCCAGCCATCTAGCCTTTTAGATGTAGCTAACAGCATTAGAAGCCACTGGCTAGCCATACAGTGAACGCTTAGAAAGAATGGGGCCCAGATTTGCAACAATGCAGATGGAACCAGAGGGCATTATGCTAAGCAAAGTCAGTCAGTCAGAGAAAGACAAATACCATATGATTACACTCATATGTGGAATTTAAGAAACGCAATAGATGAACATAAAGGAAGGGAAGGAAAAATAAGGTAGGAAAAGAGAGGGAGGCAAACCATAAGAGGCTCTTAGATACAAAGAACAAATTGAGGGTGGCTGGGGGGGGGGGGTGGGTAAGGGGATGGGCTAAATGGCGGATGGGTATTAAGGAGGCCACTTGTGATAAGCACTGGGTATTGAATGTATGTGATGAATCACTGGGTTCTACTCCTGAAGCCAATACTACACTGGATGTTAACTAACTTGAATTTAAATAAATAAATTTTTCAAAAAAGAAAGAACGGGACACAGACTTGCAGAAAAGGCATGCTGTTGAAATGCCACAGGACCCAATATTGTCATTAAAGGCCAGAGAACTCAAAGCTGAGGTTCCTTCTAGAGAACATCTTACTTGCTCATTTGTTCTTTTCTTATTTATTCTTTCGGCAAATGTTTATTGAGCATGTACTATTTGATGTTCTGCGGGGCACACAAAAAACAGCAATACGGTTCCTGCACTGAAGGATTTCACCAAGTCTGGAGCAAAAAATAAAACAGGCCAAAATAGTTGTGGCTACAACATAGGACACACACCCATGCTGCAAAAAAACTCTAGGGAATGAAAAAAAGGTGCTTGGTTTTTGGCCTCTTACTAAAGCCAGAGGACTCAATTCTTTTGCTGTGAACAGCACTGGAACATTCCAGGCTACTCTGTATTGCAGGAGACTCCTTAGTGGGAGGGTAGTCTCCTTTTTCGAAGGCATCATTTATAAAGAAGGGCTGAGAAGGAAATGTAGTTTTGGGTGGCGGAGGGAGCTGTGTGCTTGGGTAGTTGAGACAGCGGAAATATGGTGGGCACCCGACCTGGGCCTCAGAACTGGTGCTCCAAAGATAGCAAAAGACCGAAAAATGTAGTTCTGGAAGGCTGCTCACATTGGGGTAATAATTAAAGTCATGAGGCCAGATGAGCCCTCAGATGGTGAGGGTATAAAATGAAGACACTGAGGACTGATCCTGGCGCTTTGGAGTATACTAACGCGTGCAGAAAGTCCGTAGCCATGGCAAAGCCCTGCCTGTGTGGAAACCACATCCAGAGCCCTGAAGTCATTAACATGAGTCTAACTAACTGTGTCTTGCCCGGTGCAGACAAAACACCACACAGAGCAATTGTGCACCACTGGCTACGGGCTGGATGTTTATGTGAAGGCTCGACATGAACTCCAAGTTATTTAATTTGGCCTTCGTGTATCAAAGCGCTTGTGTCAGAGGTCGACTGTTCATTTTTATTTAGCGTAAAGCAGAACCCCCATTGCAAGGACCTCTCTTCAGTGCCTTTCACTCCCAGGTAACTTCATCCTCCTGGTCCTATGGGGAATAACCCAGGTAAATTGACAAAGAACATAAACCTTAAGCTGTCTGAGTCAAGTTTTGGTTTCTGTTCTTTCCTCAATTATAAGTAGCGATCTCAGGGGGGCCTGGGGCTCAGAAGACAGATAGAATTTATCAACTGCTGCCAGAATGTAATTTAAAATGAGTCCAAGAGGAAAAGAGCCTTCCCAAATATTCCCACCGTGGGACAAGGAGTGGGAGAGTGCTTGCTGGTGCCAGGTGTGAGTGGCGAGATCCTTGCGAAGGTGTTCCTGCTGACAGCCTTTCAGGGACTTCATAAAAGTCGCTAACATGCCTGGCTAGATCTTCTGCCCTTCTTCCCAGGAGAGTGGGGTCCTTCTCCAAAAGTGACCCTATCTGATGTATATTTAGCCCAAATCACACAGGATTTTGCAACTTACAAACAGATCCAGCAGTGAGGCATGGTTGTAACACAAGTCTTTGCAAAACAGACTCAGTAAACAACATCTATAAAGGCTTCCCAGCCACTTTGAGACTGATCCAGGCCTTACGTCTGGGCTTTGCACCTTTTCCAACGCTCTGCAACTTGACTCCAAACAATTTGAAGCATTTGACACAGTGCGTGCAAATTGCTGGTAGGAGAGGGGCTAAAACGGCATTTATTATTTGTCTAAGCCATTGATGAGTCTGAGAGACAAGGCAGAAATGAGCTAGCCAGGAAGGAAGTAGAAAGGCTGAGGAGAGAACAGAAGGGGACAGCAAGAGGGACGGAACCATGCCCAAGTGGGTGGACAGTCGTGGGGAAGGGACCTTGGAGGGTGTTAAACCCTGAACATTTGTGCTCTCCATGGTGGTGGAGAATCTGTATAATCCTGCAGCGTGCAGCCCAGTGATGCTGTGGACTGGGCAAGAGACCCCTCCCCTTAGTTCACTGAGCAATTTATTAAGCCAGAGCTGGTCAGAAGGGAGGAGTCGGCAATGAGATTTGCCCACCTCATTCTGTCTCACATTGGAGGCAACCCAAATGGGGAGGAGGACAGGCAGAAGGACGTCTTAATGGCTGGCTGGAAAAGAAAAGGAGGTCAGAATATTCAACAAACAAAATAAAACCTGCACCCTACACTTCCCTTTAAGGCTGAGGAGTGCCCACACCAGCCAGGCTGGAGCTCAGAGAACGGAAGTATTTTAAAGGGGAAGTTCCCCTCACCCACCCACTAAGTGGGTAGTAAGTGTGAACCCTGAGTGTTCATAGCAAGAAACTAATAGAAGATACCTGATAAATATGGCATTAAAGGTATTATGTAAAGATATTCATTGAAAGGTAATGCACAAGACAAAAAAAAAAAAAAAAAAAGGTGAACCTTCTCAAATAGTAAGAGAGATATCCAAAAGAAAGTGAGAAAACAAATAAACATACCACATGGTAGAAAACACGCATGCACACACACTGAGAGATCCAAAAGGCATTTTTTTTTGAAAGTGTATTTTATAATACTACAGGCTATAATTCACGATAAACGTATAACAATATCTCTGCATCCAATAAAACAGCAATGACTTGCATGAAACATAAACTGCAGGCAAAGCAAGGAGGACATAGACAGAAATGCACAGATAATAGACGACTTTAATACATTTCTCACAGCCCAGAACAAATAGACAAAAATCTGGTAAGGATCGAAGATCTGAATAACAGGGGCGCCTGGGTGGCTCAGCCGGGTAAGCATCCAACTCTTGATTTCGCTCAGGTCATGATCCCAGGGTTCATGGGGTGAAGCCCACATTGGGCTCTGCCCTGACAGCACAGAACCTGCTTAGGATTCTCTCTCTCTCTCTCTCTCTCTCTGCCCCTCCCTCACTCACGTGTGCATGCAGTCTCTCAAAAAAAAAAAAATACATAAATAAACATGAAAAAAAGAAGGTTTTGGAGCGCCTGGATGGCTCAGTCAGTTGAGCCACCGACTTCGGCTCAGGTCATGATCTCACAGTTTGTGAGTTCAAACCCCGCGTTGGGCTCTGTGCTGACAGCTCAGAGCCTGGCACCTGCTTCTGATTCTGTGTCGCCCTCTCTCTCTGTCCCTCCCCGACTCTTACTCTGTCTCTCTCTGTCTCAGAAATAAACATTAAAAAAAAAATTTTTTTTTAAAGAAAGTTTGAATAACACAATAAAGTAGCTCTTAGGATATACATGAAATTCTGAATTCCAATAACAGAGAATAAACTTTCTTTTTAAGGGCAAAGGAGGAATGCTGCCATTTTTTAATGAACGGTGAGCAGTCTCTGCTGCCTCACTCACTTGAGAAGTTTAGGGGTTAATCGCATTCGGATACACCGGAACCCAGGTGCCCAAACCACGTCTGGAGTCTGTCTTTCTCACCTGGTCCAGCTTTGTTCTCTTTTGCTCTGATCCTCAGGTGGGTTTTTTCCAAGAGTGGCCAGGCTCTTCTTGCATTGTGCATGTTGTGAAGGATTGTGACTCTGTCCTCTGACATCCACACTAGTCTCCAGGAAGAAGTCTGATGGGCCATTTACACGTGACCCTGCCACCACCCTGTCACTGAGATGAGGTACTCCAATTGTTCAACCTGGGTCACATGTCAATCGCCAAAACAAGGACACAGATCCATGTGACTGAAAGACCAGGACATGTGGTTCCTAAGAGAAAAACAGGGGCCTTTGTATTATGAGACAAGAGAGAAAACTAGGGGCCTCCCTGACTAATATTATGTGATGAATGTTATCATAAGGAAACAGGAGGCAGGGTAGAAATCACTGAGGACAGATGACTCTGTTTCGGAAAGATCTGAGGAAGACTTTAATGGAAGACAGTGAGTGGGTTTGAATCAGTTTGAGAGGGGATATCAGAAGTGGAAGGAACAAGTGCCAATCCATGGCCTCGAAAAGAGTAATGGTGGTTTCAGTATGGGGGTGGGGGTGTGGAGGAGGGGGAGGGAGAAGTTGGGGAGATATTGAAACAGGAGGATGGAGACCTAAGTAGGTTTAGACCTCAAAGGTCTCATATGTTGCCGAGCTAGTCGCTTACATTCATCCTGGGCTCCAGCCAAGACCAAGGGTGGGATCCTTCGCTGATTGGCTTTCTGGGAAGTTTAAACCCATGGGTGGCACAGGTAGAAAAGTGGGAGATGAGGGCCGGACAGAAGCCAGGCTATTCCTCTCTTGCTCTGCCCTGAGCGACCTCTCCAGCATCAGCTCTGTGATCCCCGTGTCAGAAGCTCCCCCTCGTGCCCCTCTCAGTTCCAGCTCGCACCTCCCCTCTGCCCACATCTGCCTCAATGATCATCCTCTGGTCTCTTTGCTCTTCCTCTGGCTCTGGAACCAGTTACCTCTCTAAGTCCCATCTATGTGAAGACCTAGAATAGTTTCCTTTTTCCTCAGTGGACTATAATTAATATGGTAATACTGTAGAGTCTGGACTTTATCCTGTGTGCAATGAGAAGGGTCTTATTCAGGAGAGTGATATGTCGGATTTGTGCTTTAGAAAAACCCCTCAGGCTACGGTTGGGAAGAAATTGGAAGAAGGATGATGAGTCAGAAGGCAAATGTTATATAAGAGAGAGATGATGAGTGTCTGAGCTAAAGCAGCGATTGAGAGGATTTATTGGCTTAATAATATATTTAGGAGGTGGCATTGTCAAGTCCTAATGACTAATTGGATCAGAGAGCATTTGCACGTAAGTATCAGCCATTTTAGTATGAATCTGTGAGGACTGTGAGGGAATGTCACATTTTCCCCTCTGTTCCCCATCTTTTAATTCATGTCAAAGTCTAGCATCCAGTCATCTGTGCCTGGCTTTCTTTGTAGAGCAGCCTGGGAGTGCAATTATTAGGAAGGTCCCAGAGCTGGCCAAGGGGAGAGTTCACTCCTGATGAGTACGTTCTTGGGGTAACATGTACAGGGGGGAGAAACTAAATGGAGAAACTTGTGGAGTCTGACCTTTCTAGCTTTGGAATGTCTCAGAGAACACACTCAGATTTCTCTTCTGCACCTCAAGAACTCAACCATCCCTGTCCCAATTATCTAGTGCTGTGTAACACCGTCACCCAAAATGTAAATCTCATAATTTTGTGGGCTAGGGATTCAGCTGGGGGATCCTTCTTTTTTACAAGGCATCATTGGTGGTATTCAGCTGGTACAGAAGCTGGGTCTGGTGGATCCAAGGTGACTTCACTTCTGTGCTGGTACCTTGTAGGGATGACTGGACAACTGGGCTTAGCTGTTGATCGATATACTTACATGCGGCCTTGTCATCATAATAGTGTCAGGATAGTTAGACATCTTACATGGTGGCTTAGGACTGCAAATGTGATATGGTGGAGGCTACCGGGACATGTATGAACTAGTCACAGGGCACATGTCTACAGGGCACATGTCTGCATTACTCCACTGTTTAAACCCTTCAGAGATCCACCCAGATTCAAGGGGCGTGGACATAGACCACCCAACTCTTGAAGGAGGGATCATCAAAGAACTTGAGGCCATATTTTAATTTTTTTATTTTTTATTTTTAACGTTTATTTATTTTTGAGACAGAGAGAGACAGAGCATGAACGGGGGAGGGTCAGAGAAAGAGAGGGAGACACAGAATCTGAAACAGGCGCGGGGCTCGACGCGGGGCTCGAACTCACGGACTGCGAGATCGTGACTGGAGCCGAAGTCGGCCGCCTAACCGACTGAGCCACCCAGGCGCCCCTACATAAGACATCTTGAAAACGCTGACTTAGACAATGGCTGAAACAAAGAGAAAAAAACAAAAACAAAACCAAAAACCGGACATCATCTCTTTCTTTTTTCCTAGAAGTTTCAGAGGGACAAGAAACAAGAACAAAATTTTAAAGAAAAAAAGCAGACATTGTTTTCTAGGATGACTTAAGAAACTAGAAATCAGGGCGCCTGGTTGGCTCAGTCGGTTAAAGCATCCAACTCTTGGTTTTGGCTCAGGTTATGATCTCACGGTTCGTAAGTTCGAGCCCCGTGGTGGGCTCTGCGCTGACAGTGTGGAGTCTGCTTGGGATTTTCTCTCCCCTCTCTCTCTCTCCCCCCACCACCTCTCTCTCAAAAATAAATAAATAAACATTATAAAAAAAAAAAAAAAGAAACTGGAAATCACCTAAAGCTGAGTGGACAACAAAAGTATTACCATGGATTAAAGAAGCAAGCTCATAGATGCCCCAGTTAATACAGAAGGAAAAATAAGTACCTGATTCAAGAAATATTGGTCAGAAACTAGAATATTCTACAGGCTTTTTATTCTTTCTGAACATCTTAATCAAAATTTAAAATGACTGACAATGTTAGCTTCTCTGAGAACTAGAGGAGCATCTACCGAAGTCTATGGAATGTGCCATGTCTTGCAATCCTTTCTGAGGGCAAAGCGACGCCATAAAACAGTAAGATATTAATTATTTATTATAAGCCTATGGAAGAAGCCAAGGTATAGGGCCTCTTTCGCTTTGGGGATTTGGGTTTGCAAGTTACAGGACAGAAGGGAAATAACTTTGAAATTACAGGAAATCAGAGACAGGAAATTTTAGTTTTGGTCAAAAGCCATAATGCCTTTTGGTGAACTCCACTTGATGAGCCTCAACAATAACTGAAGGGGGTAGGGGAGTCTATTAAGCTGTTTCAGGACTTGGATGTATTCGTCTAGAAAGATATATGGCTTCATATTACTTTCAGCATATTAAGGTGCCATTCACAAACAAGATGATCTACGGTATTCATCATTCACGACTCACTTCCATACAGATTGGGAACGGTACCCCCAAAAAGATCCTACCATACAGCCAAAATGCAAAATACAAAATACAAAAAGATCTGAGGAAGTCTGGTTTTGATTTAGGACCAGGAGGGGCTTCAGGCAGCTGCTCCCACACTGAGAGGGCTTCTGGGCTCTTCCTGAGTCTTGATGGGGTTGGCCGTGGAGGGTGAGGGAAGAGCCAGGACCACTTTGGGAACAAGCAAGGCCGGCAGGCAGGATGGCGAGCGATGCAGGCCATCAGCCCCTTTCTCTTTTCATCCTCGCTGTATGGATACCTTTGGGTTGCTGGTTCCGTTCAAACAATGAGAAGCGCAGGGACGCGGGACCAGTCGACACTTGCAAAGCAAAGTATTTGTCTCATGTTTTTCCCTTTTGTTGACGGGAATGACTTCCACACGTTCCCTTCTTCACCCTTGCTTCTTTTCCTTGCTTCTTTTAGCCACGTCCTTAGGAATCACCAGGCCAGCGTTTTCCGAGGTTTAGGACAGCTCTTCCTCCAGAATGATTTTAGATGTTAGACAGGCAAGGCATGAGCGAACGTTGACTTGCACAGTAAGAAAGTGAGTCCTTTTTGAACACTCACTTAACCTTCTGATGACATCAAGGGGGTGCCTAGCACTTGCTGATTTCGATTTCGCCTTCCACACCCAGCAAGATCAGGCCAGAATTTAATAACATTGGTTTGTTTACATTGTACTCATTTTTAGCTACCTTCTTTACCTTGTAAGTGATTCTGATTTTTCACTGAGAGTAACGGTGTGTTTCCTCATGAAATAAATTTAAGTTAAATAACGGGACTCAATTCAAATGCAAAATACTTCGAACAGTTCCGGTGCCAAGAAAATATGGCAAAAATCAAGAAGGTAGGAAGCAAATGATTGAAATGCGGGAAGCACTAAATCGGCGTAACCCAGAAAGTTAAGAGACAGAAACTGAAGTCCTCAGATTTTTAAACTGCCCACAGTCACCTAAATCAATTTGTATCTCTTCCTTCACCAATTTGCTTGTTTGGGTTTGCTGTTGTTGTTTGCTTTTGTTTTTGTTTGTTTGTTTGGTTGCTTGGTTTGCTTGTTTGTTTCCATATCGAAAGGTCTGACACTCCTTCGCAGAGGGTTAGCTCCCAGGTCTCCTCCCTCCAGATCCAGATTCCTCTCTGTCCACAGAAGACTTTGTACTACCCTTGTGCAGCAGATAAAGGACCTAACAGGAAGTGGTTGCGGTTTGCGTGCAGACATAATATGCCTATTAGAACACCTGCAGCTGCGGGTGACAGAATAGCCAATGAAAAGTGGCTTAAACAACATCGGGTTACTATTTTGTCTCCTAACAAGAAGCCATAAGCAAGGATTCTGATGGCAGAGAGAGGTCAAGATTCACCCCTATCAGATGATAAGCTTTAAAATCATTCTGAATGGGGCGCCCAGGTGGCTCAAGGTGGCTCAATCAGCTGAGTGCCCGACTCTTGATTTTGGTTCAGGTCATGGAATCGAGCCCCGACTGGGGCACTGCACTGAGCGTGGAGCCTGCTTGGGATTCTTGAGGATCTCTCTCTGTCTCTCTCTCGTTCTCTCTCTCCATCTGTCCTTCTCCTCCTCTCTGCTCTCTCTCTGTTTCTAATAAACAAACAAATAAAATAAATATAAATAATTAGAACATTCTGAGTAAGACCTTAACCCAGAGATTTTCTGTGGCATTAGGGATCGAGTTAAATGGAGTAAAAGCAAATACTTATTTCCTCTGCCTGTCCCAGTGATATTGCCCATTTGGCCTCGGGGGGAAGGGTGTAACACCTGCTATCAACGGGAAGTGGGTGAGGCAGGGAGATAGAGGGAGGGGATCTGCAGTGCAGGCGTGTGAGCTGGGTGACAGGCCGCTGGCAGGAGACAGTGTAGACCCCAGCAGTGGGGAAAGTGTCAGCTTGCAGTGGTAGGACTTGAGACACATAGTCAGGCCATCGAAGGAAAGAATAGGCAGCCCCAGTTTCCTGGTCAGGGACACAAGCAAGGTGGAGTCCAAAACCTAGACCAGATCTATCAGGTCTCTGCCAGTCTGTCTAGCCTCACAGTTTCGCATTTCTTATTGAAGTAGAACCTCCATAAAATAAAGGGCATAAGTTTGAAATGTGTAGCTTAATGAATTTTCCCAAACTGAACACACCAGCGTAACCGGCACCCAGATCGTGAAACAGATTGCTGCCAGCAAACTAGAAGCCTCTCTGAGCAGCCTTCTAGTCATTAAGCCCCCAAAGGGGAACCACAGCTCAGCTTTTGCATCCTCTATAAGCACGACCGTGCAAGTGTACCTGCTTGTGTCTGATTTCGCCCACCTACCCTTGTGTTTGTAAGATGCCACCATACTGTGGTGCATACTTGTGGCTCATGCACTCTCATTGCTGAGTAGTTTTCCAGGGTGAACGTACCAGAATTCATTTCTCCATCTTTGCGTTGATACACATTTGGGTAGTTTCCAGTTTGGGGCTGTTACCAACACTAGTTTTATGAACATTTATGTACATATCTTTGATGTACAAATGTACGTCCTCCTGTGAGGTATTCACCTAGGAGGAGAAAGGCTGGGTCGTAGGCTGCAGCCTAATCTTACGGGATTCTCTCCCTTCCTCTCTTTGCTTCACCGCTAACGGTCTTCCCACATCCACCATTTTCTCTTCTCGGTGCACTTCCCCCTCCAACCCTTCACCTGGGTAATCCCCACTTGCCGTTGAGATTTGGCACAAAATGGCATTTCCTGAGGGAACTCCCCCGCCAACCTCCTATTCTGCACCCTCCATACCTTACTGGGCTTCCTCTTTTTGGCACTGAGCACAGCCACCATATAACCCCCCACTTCATGCTGCTTCCTTGTGTAGACCATAAGCTTTATGGAGAGAGGGTGTATGAACGTTCCACTGGGTCCCAGGACCTAGTAGAGGAAGAGAGGTGACACGATGGTAAGCGCTAAATCATTATTTACCGGACAAGTGAATGGCATACAAGGTCAGCTCCCCTCTAAACAACCAAGGCTTTGGCTGATGGAACACATGCAATTGTTCAGAAGAACCTTCCAGTGCCCTTCCTGATGACGAGCCCCATGTTGATCGGCTCCTGCCTCAAATTCTCCTGATGATGAATAGGTTTGTTTCCAGGACCCAGGCCACAGCTAGGTCTGCAGGCAGGAGTCAACTATCCCTTGTGTGAGGACGGTGGGGTGGAGCCATCTGGGTGGGCCTGGGACACGTGTTTCTCAAGTAGCCTTGACAGCTGGGCCTGCCTCCAAGTGAAGTGAGTAGGTTTGCTCTGAGGGAGGCAGTCTCCAACCCCTTCCTCCAGCTTCTCCCTTTTCTTTTAGGTCAATTTCATCTTTTCACCCCTTCACTGGACTGTAACAGCTGGTAACCCACCAAGCCTGAAAGCATCGGGAGAGCCTTCGTCCCAGATCATGGCCAGCCTCCATTCTTTGCTGGCATTAGGACCTTAATCCAATTACAACACCAAATTCATTTTTAATAGAAGTCAGCAATTGGTATAAAAGGCAATAACAGTACAAACACACTACATAAACGTGAAATAAATACAAGTATTTATTTTCATGTTATACGTGCCTCAATAATCGCAACAATCACTCCTGTATTGTAAGACTTTCCGCCGGTGCTTGGGACCAGACAGCACCACAAAGCACCTGAAAAGGACACAGTGGAAGATAGTGGTTAGTACTTGGAGACCTTGTTCTTGGTTAACCGCCCCCACCCCCAAAGCCCAGAAGTGTGGGCAGAGACAGATGCTGGAGGTTAGCAAGTGTCACAAGTGGGAATGTCACGGGCTACCTCTTCATCATTGCTCTCCAACCACTGTTTTCCATACTATGAAGGGCTATCCCACTACCGCCATTAGCTATAAAGAAAGAATTAGCATCACGGAGGGTGATGAGACCACGGTCAGAATAAGTTTGTGGTAGATAATGCTTTTCTATTTCATGAGAAAATACAGATATTATGGTAAGAAATTCAACAATGCATGTATTGAGAATCCAGGCTATATGTATAATATTATTGATGAAAGGGCTAAAAATTTATCATGAAAAAAAATGAAACATCCATTCATCAAAGGTAATGAAGAGAACAAAGGAGGGTTTTAACTTTAAGGAATAAGAAGGATTCAGAATACACTGTCAAAGATGCATCTTTGTACTCCTAGCTCAGGATATCTGTGTTGACTGATTTACACAGAAGTGGAATACAGGGAGACAAACTTTTCCTTCCTTGCGCCTTGAAGGGTGTATGCTCACCTTCCAATTGGGATGAACCTGCTAACCCATAATTTGACTGTCTATTCCATTCTCATCTTCCACTCAAACAAAATAAGTGAAATGTTCATTTGGAAGCCATTTCAGTGAGGTTTTCTGAGCCGCTTGGTTTTGAAGTCACACAGAAGGTTCTCTTGTTTCCATGTGTCCCTCATAGACTGTAGCAAAGAAAAAGACTTCCTCATCTTAAATTTAGGGAATTTGATAAATGTCTGATACCAGAAAAAAATAATTTATCAATGAAGATGGAAATATTGACTCATCAAAAGGAGAATTTTTTTAACAAGCGAATTTTAACCAGCACAGAATTTGACATATGATGGGCTCTCAGTACAGTTTCCTCTTACTCTCCTCTTTTTTTTTTTAACTTCAGTCTATACTTTTTATTTTTTAAATTTTTTTAATTTTTAAAATTTATTTATTTTTAATATAATTTATTGTCAAGTTAGCTAATGTACAGTGTATATAGTGTGCTCTTGATTTCGAGAGTAGATTCTCGTGTTTCATCACTTACATACAAAACCCAGTGCTCATCCCAACAAATGCCCTCCTCAATGCCCATCACCCATTTTACCCTCTCCCCCCACCATCAACCCTCAGTTTGTTCTCTGTATTTAAGAGTCTCTTATGGTTTGCCTCCCTCTCTGTTCGAAACTATTTTTCCCCTTCCCTTGCCCCGTGGTCTTCTGTTCAGTTTTTCAAGTTCTACATATGAGTGAAAGCGTATGGCATCTGCCTTTCTCTGACTGACTTATTTCACTTAGCATAATATCCTCCAGTTCCATCCACATTGTTGCAAATGACACGATTTTATTCTTTCTCACTTCCAAGTAGTATTCCATTGTATATATAAACCACATCTTCTTTATCCATTCATCAGTTGATGGACATTTAGACTCTTTCCACAATTTGGCTATTATTGAAAGTGCTGCTATAAACATTGGGGTATAAGGGCTCCTATGCATCGACACTCCTGTATCCCTTGGGTAAATTCCTAGTAGTGCTATTGCTGTGTCATAGGGTAGTTCTGTCTTTAATTTTTTGAGGAACCTCCACACTGTTTTCTAGAGTGGCTGCACCAGTTTGCATTCCCACCAACAGTGCAAGAAGGTTCCCATTTCTCCACATCCTCACCAGCATCTATAATCCCCTGATTTGTTCATTTTAGCCACTCTGACCAGTGTGAGGTGGTATCTCAGGGTGGCTTTGATTTGTATTTCCCTGATGAGAAGTGACGTTGAGCATCTTTTCATGTGTCTGTTGACTATCTGGATGTCTTCTTTGGAAAAGCGTTTATTCATGTCTTCTGCCCATGTCTTCACTAGATTATTTGTTTTTTGGGTGTTGAGTTTGGTAAGTTCTTTGGATACTAGCCCTTTATCTGATATGTCATTTGCAAATATCTTCTCCCATTCTGTTGGTTGCCTTTTAGTTTTGCTGATTGTTTCCTTTGCAGTGCAGAAGCTTTTTATCTTGATGAAGTCCCAATAATTCATTTTTGTTTTTAATTCTCTTGCCTTTGGAGATGTGTTGAAAAGAAATCGCTGCCGCTGAGGTCAGAGAGGTTTTTTTCTGTTTTCTCCTCTAGGGTTTTAATGGTTTCCTGTCTACATTTAGGTCTTTCATTCATTTTGCCTCTTACTCTCTTCTAATTAATTAATGCATTCACTTACTTATTCATTAATTTTTTTCTTTGTTTATCTTTCCATTCAACACTCACTGGGTATTTACTATACACACCTGTTGGTCCTGATGTCAGGTATGTGAGATCAAGAGATGAGTTTAACTTTTTATCCCCAGGTTGCTCACAATTCCTTCCTTTTAATGAATTATTTTTGCTTTACATGATTTCTCTCCTTGGAACAGTCAAATTGAGTTGAACTTTTCTAATTATTAACTTAGGTCCATCCAATTCTTGGGTTGAGCCTGATCAGTAAATGCGTCATGAATCTTTTCCTATCACACCTGCCTGCGTAAAGGTGTCATGCCAATCTCATACCTCAGAATCAAAAGAACACATATGAAGTTGAGCATGAGAAAGGAAGTGTTTATGGCTAGAAAAAGAAAAAAAAAACAACAAGGACAGGTTGTGTTGGCCATTGAAAGGTAAGAAGAAGAGTTCTTAATTCACTCTACAAATATCTGTTGATCTCTTACTATGTGCCAGTTAAAAGCCCTGGGGAAATAGCAATCAGCAAACAGATTTTTTAAAAAGAAAAAAAAAACCCTATCCTCCTTGGCTTTACAGCTGATGTTCCCTGAGTACATCCTATTTGCCTGGAGCTTTCCATATAATTTTGCCTGTTCTCACCAACAACCTATCTGAAGCTCAGATTGGTTAAACAGTGTGCCAGAGGTCTTATAGCTGAAAGGTACCAGAGTTAAAATTGGAATCCCAACAATGCTCTATTTACGTCACCTGGATGCCACCCAGACCATGGGCTTGACTGACAGTTGTTGGTCTGGGGAGTTAAGATGGTCAAAGTGTATCCTCCTTCCGCCACTTTCTGCCTTAGTGACCTTTGTTAACAAGTATTTGCTTGAAACCAGGGCAAGCCAAATAACTACCTGAGGTATCATACTGCACCAAGAAATGTCATTTGAGAATAAAAGTTAAAAGCATCCTCTAAAGGCATTCTCTAGAGGGTGTTATGGGGATGCCTGTCCCAGGAACCTAATTTTTGGACCGATATCTTTCTCATAGACATAATAGGAGCTGTAACAGCTCCTGAACTGGCCCACCCCCATCCTGTAGCACTCTCCACTCTTCCACAGATATGTCCAACTTTAAACCCTCCATGTCTGTGCCTACCCCCCAGTCTGGAACACCCACCTACCCCACCCACCGTCCTACTTCTTGTACTTATTTAAATCCAACTGTTCTTCTGGGCCAATCAAGTCTTTCCTGAAAATGACTTCCAAAACCACCTTCTTAGTCTACCCCACCTAGATCCTTTATTTGGACCTTTTTCCACCAAATTTCATTCTGTTTTGAAATGCATCAGTGTTGGTTTCCTCTTTGCTTACAGTAGTTGACTGAGAGCCTCAGAGGGCAAGAATGTGTCTCATCTGTCTTTTCCCAGGATCTGGCGCTGAGTTTGATATGAATTCATTGACGACCTTATTTATTTATTTTTTTTTATCGAATGAAAGGACAATTTAATCAACAATTAAAAGTGTGAGAAAATGGGTGAGTAATGGGTGACTAAAGGACTGAATGAGGAGGGCCAAGTGTGGCTGGAGGCGAGTGGTACCCTTACGGCAGTGATCTAGGTCAACCCCTAGTTACTTAGGGAAGACGATGATTTTGCTGTAAGTGGCCCATTCCAAATTCCTTTATTTTTTACTGTTTATTTTATTTTTTAGTTTATTTATATTTGTTTTGGCTGGGAGGCAGGGGAGAGTGCTGACTCTGTGCTGTCAGTGTGGAGTGTGTTTCAGGGCTTAAACTCATGAACCATGAGATCATTATCTGAGCCGAAATCAAGAGTCAGACACTTAACCAACTTGAGTCACTCAGGTGTCCAAAATTCCTTTATTTTTTTTTTTAATTTTTGTTTATTTGGAGAGAGAGAGTATGTGTGTGAGTGGGAGAGGAGGAGAGAGAGAGAGAGAGAGAGAGAGAATTCCAAGCAGGCTCTGTGCAGTCAGCACAGAGACTGCTGTAGGGCTTGAACTCATGAACTGTGTGATCATGACCTAACCTGAAATCAAGAGTTGGATGCTTAACCAAACTACCCAAGCCCCCTCCAAATTCCTTGCTTTCTGATTTTTGGTTTGTTTGTTTGTTTTTAGTAGAATCACATGGTAGGCTCAATTTGGCTGGAAATGTAATATTGGAGAAGGTGCACAGGTCCTTATTTATAGCTAAAGCTCCAGAAGGGACACCCAGGATTTCCAAGAACAGGATCCAAAATACCTTATATCCTCTATGGCAGCACGCTGGAGATGCACTCTTTAAATTATTGAAATATAAAAATAATGAGATCGTCTAGACCTGAAAGGAAGTAGCTCAAGGGTTAGGCTGTATAAATCCACAGCCCCTTACTCGAAATTCTCAAACCCAAAAAACTCAGAAAGCAAGTTAACTCATAGCTCATTTGGCAACATGAGATTACAGTCTTTACTGACCCTGCTTAGTGGAAAATAATCACATGTTCTGCTGCAGAAATGCTTCCACATTTGGTTGGGGGTGCTGTCCAGATCCTGCTGTGGGTGTTGCTTAATACAAATAGTATTACTTCTCTAAGATCCAAATCTGACTTCTGAAACACACCAAGCCCCAAGGATTCAGACAAGAGGCTGTGTGTGAGTCAAGCAGTCAAGGAATCAAAGTCCAGTGGACGCCCAAAATTGAAAGGTTCCATGCAGAACAAATGGAAAGTCTAGGACCATCTCAACAGGAAGACGCCAGGAGAGACAACAGGACCACATTCCATCCCAAGGGACACAGATATATGTAGAGATTTTCCAAGGCCACTAAAAAAATTGACTCTCCACACCCTGCCATCCAGGCAACCACCACAGCCTGGATCCTCATATGGCCTCACACCCTCATTACCATTTCTGGGCTTGCTCATCTTCAAATGGTTGCTTATTATTAATCATAATGATGAGAGCTACACCTTGAGATGCTTGCCGTATGTGCTGTGCCTTAAATGTCCATGCCCGCAGTGCCCAGCTCAGGGCCTGGCATAGAATAAACACTCAATGAATGGGCTCAATAAATGTTTAATGAACGTGTACAATGTGTTACTCTTCATAATGTGTTTTTATATGCATTATCTTATTTAATCCTCCAAATGACCCTGTGAGTCAGGCAAGTGAAATGAATCCCAGGGAGGTTAAGGTACTTGCCCAAGATCATAGCAATCAAACAGTTCTGCTGAGACTTGCACTGAAATTGTCTGGTTAAAAATCCTATTCTCCTTCTTGGCATCATGTGCTTTCCTCTGAGGTAGACTGAACCCTCAGAATGGAAGGTCATCTGGTAGAGCTCTTTGGTCCCAGGAAAGGCCTGGCAAGCAGAGAAGGAGCTCACAAGCGATTAGCAGGTGTCTCGTGGACTTTAAGTAAAACCGTGAGGAAATAATGTCCTCACATTGTCATCTTGTCATCTTGGGAGGTTAATCTGGTGAGAAGTCCAGGCCCCTCTGGTGAGAAGGCCAGGAGGAGGAGGGGTGCCCTGAATGCACACGTGGAGGTCATTGAGGTGCCAAAGCCTGTTCCAGGGCACCCCAGATCCCGGCACTGGCGCACCCCTAGTCTGTCCGTCTGGAGCCGATCTTGGGACCAGCGAAGGGATGGAGTGTTTCAAAGAGTAATGGAGAAGAAACAAGGACCACTTGACAGGAAGACAGGAGAGACAGACGCAGGGGCAGGGCCCATCTCAGGTGATGAGAAGCTGAGCTTTCTGCAAGAACCCCATAAACACCTTCCGCACATGAACTTGCTTGGGATGAAGACGCCACCTCCCGCTGTGAGAACAAGTCTGTGAGGGAGGTACCGGCCCCACATGAGGTCATCCCAACACCCCTCCAGGGGAAGCATGATTCAGCCTGGGTCCCCATGCCCACCCCTGCCCCCGCAGACTCTGCTTGACCTCCGGAGACCTGGCACAGGGTCTGAAGGCAGGGAGGGGCCCATGTCCTGGATCCTTCACATTCTTCAGCAGTGAGCAGGGTCCTAGGAGTCAGCCCTGTCCCGTCACTTCCCACCCAGGGGAGAGAGCAGGTATTTCACACTCACTATGTCTCTGTTTTCCAGAAACATTACATGGACCCCTCTCCTCCTCCAAGCAGCCCAAAAGCTGGTTGAAAATGTGCTGTGTGAACTCAAGGCCAGGCCTCTAATTCCCTGGTAGCAGCAGTGCCTGAGACAACGGGGTAGGTTGGCTTTGACCTTGATCCCATCTTCTATTCCCAGCCTGACCCAGGCCATCAGCAAGGAGACGCTTCAGGGGATCTTCTTGTTTCTTCCTTACTTACAGATTCTTGCCCTGCCTCTTCATCCCGGAGCTCTGGATTGTGTTTGTCTGTTAGTGCCCCCACAGGCCTGGGTGCTTTACAGAGGTGGTTCTTAAGATTAAGTGGATGTTGAGATCACCTACACTTCCGGGAATTTGTCCTGTCCAAAGTCCTTGAGTCTATTCCAGTCTATCACTAAATAGATTTAGTGACAGATTTAGTCTATCACTAAACCAAGATGTTGGGATGGAGGAGAAAGTCCAGGAATCTGCATTTAAACAAGCCCACCAGGTGGATTCTGATGCCGATGCACAGAACATTCTTGGAAAGACACCCATATAGGTTGGGTATATTTGTATCATTCCCTTCTCTTGGCTGTGGTTCCCAAGGCTGGACTCTGCTTCCAGGCTTTACCTAAGTGAGCAGAGCTTGGCTATTTATGGTAGGCAGAGTAATGTCCTCTCCCCCAAAATGTTCACATCCTAACCCACAGAATTGAGGGAATCAAGGGTACAGAGGGGTGCAGGTGTCTGATTAGCTGACCTTCAGAGAGTGCAATTATCCTGGATTACGTAATTCAAGGGTTCTTGAGAGTGGAAGAAGGGGACAAAGGACATCAGAGTGGTTTGATGTGAGAAGGATTCAAGTGGCCATTGCTGGCTTTGATGATGGAGGAAGGTGTTCAGGAGCCAGGAAATGCAGGAGCCTCTACAAACTGGCAAAGGCAAGGAAACCAATTCTCCTTGGAGCCTCCAGGGAAGAATACAGCCCTCCCAACACCTGGATACTAGCCCAGGGAGACCCACGTTAGATTTCTGACCTAGAGAGCACTAAGGTAATAAATCTGTGTTGGCTCAAGCCACTGAGTCTGTGCTTAATCTTATAGGGAACTGATACAATACCAAGGACCGGGCTGCCGAGTCTGGAAACCTCACTTGGTTCCATGCAAGGGGGCTTTATGCCTTTGTGGTGGCTCCAATATTTCTGCCATCTTTGGGGCCCAAATGACAGAGGCCAAAGACAGGAAGGAGGTCTGGATGAATTCCCAACCACCTAGTGATGATAATACTAATAATCACAATGGCTAAGAGGTACTGACTGCTTGTTATGCACTGAGTGCTCTATATCTCATTTAATTATCAAAATCGTCTCTGCAATGCATTCTATTCTGAAGCAAATTTTACATGGGGAAACAGGCTGGGAGAGGTATGTTGCTCAAAGTCACACACTGGTAAAAATCAGAGCCTGGATTTAAAGCCAGCTTTGTTGTCCCCAGACCCCATGGCCCTAACTGCATCATCATTAAACAGTCTCATTCTGACCTATGGCCAATGGAGAACGTAATCTATTCTCTCACTAAATCTCAGGTGAGGTTGAGCCTTCTGTTAAACTTAGGCATACATAAAAACATGCCTACCACTGGCCTGGCCACCCATGACCTCCAAGGCTTAGACACTTAGACCTTAGAATCCCACAGCCAGGCACAGGGGCAGTCATGTGAGATTATCCCAAGTGTTCTGGAAAAGTGCAGGGTTATCAAGGTTGGGGTACAGATTCTTCCTCTCCATCTACCACTGACAGGCTGTGTGACCTTGAGCAGGACACTTGATCTCCCCATTTGGCCTGAAAATGGGAGCAATGGCTCCCACTGTCCCCATCTTACCCAACTGCTGTGAAAACCCAGTGAGATCATGTTTGCGAGCATGCTCTGGGAATTACAAAAGCAGCACACCCTTATGGAGTTTTAGGATGGCTATTATTTCATTTTTATAACTTGAGGTGAATGTGGTTCATTATTGCTGTAATTAGTAATAATTATTCTATTAAACCACACCAGAGAAGAGAATGTTCTCTCACTGGCTTCTTCAGCAGGATGTGTTGTGTAAGCATTACTGAAAGAAAGAAAGAAAGAAAGAGAAAGAGAGAAAGAAAGAAAAGGGAAGAGAAGAGAAGAGAAGAGAAGAGAAGAGAAGAGAAGAAGGAGAAGGAGAAGGAGAAGGAGAAAGAGAAGACAGAGAGGAGGAAGGAGAAAGAAAGAAAAAAAAGAAAATCACTCAACAAAGCTGTAATGTTATGACATATCATTGCATAGAATATTCTTTTTTTTTTTCATTTTTAGAAAAAGAAAGTTTGAAAGAATAACACCTCGGCCATTAGGTTAAGATCTGCTTCTTTTTTTTTTTTTTATGTTTATTTATTTATTTTTTTTGACAGAGAGACAGAGCACAAGCGGGAGGAGGGCGCAGAGAGAGAGGGAGACACAGAATCCGAAGCAGGCTCAAGGCTCCGAGCTGTCAGACAGAGTCCGACGTGGGGCTCGAACCCACAAACTGTGAGATCATGACCTGAGCCAAAATCTGGCACTTAACCGACTGAGCCACCCAGGCGCCCCAAGATCTGCTTCTGCAAAAAAAGGATTCTCTTAAGTGAAAATATACTTTCCAAAATTCTCATTAGGGACCTGGAAGCAAGATCTGTGTCCCACAGTATTGACTCCAGTGGGAAGGGAAAGACAGGTGCGCCCTAGAGATCAAGGTGGGAGGAACCCAAGGAGCACCCCATGTGGAGGGAGGCCCACCACTATCTACAGGGTGCAGGGCCATTGCCAACTGCCCCAGAGTCATCAAGGGCCCCTGGAATCCACCACAAAGCTCCAGATCCCCCAGGGCAAATTATTGAACCAGATTCAAGTTCATTGTTTCTTCTTCATTCATTCCTTCCTTTCTACTTTGCCTCCGTCTCTCCTTCCTTACCTTCCTTTTGTAACTGGCAACATTTAAAGTTATTTATTTATTGAGAGAGAGAGAGAGAGAGAGAGAGAGAGAGAGAATCCCAAGTAGGCTCCACACTGGCAGCACAGAGCCCAACAAATGCCAGCCCACACTGGCAGCACAGAGCACCTCCAGGGGTAGGTGACATACAAACATTGGGTCAGGCCCATTGGATTCAAGTCTAGGTCCTCCCACTCACTCACTTGCTATATGACCCTGGGCCTCAGTGACCTCAACAATGACATGAGGGTTATGCCCATGTCACAGGGCTACTGCAAAGGGCCTAACACAGCCCCGCACTCAGCACAGCAACACCAGGTAGTGCCCAGATAGTGACGCCCAAGTGGCACATGTTGCCCTCACGCAGACCTGGAAACCCTGTGGCTGTGGATTGACTCCCGCAGTCACACAGGGTGCCCCCCTCCCCCCGCCATTTCACAGACCTTGGGGTCATGCCGGCCCAGGTTGGATTGGACGGGATTTTTAAGACCTCACCTCTAGCACCGTCCCCACTAGGAATGGAGGCAATAATAATAGAAGAGTAGCGTTACCGCTCCTGAGGCACTTCTCCCTCACTTCTTATAAACTAACATTTGGAGGCACCGTCTTCCTGTTCCCTGTGCCTCACCAACGCGCTGCTCGGGCAAACGCTTACATTGCGTATGAGTCCGCGGGTATTCAGGAATCTGCTGAACGTTTTCAATGAGCGCGTGCATGTTTTCTACCAAGCTTTCCTTGGGCAATTTTTAGTGGTTTGTCAACAGATCCCACATTTAACTGAAAATAAAAGGACATGGGATTTTTAAACTTCTAATCCCAACTCTAAAGCTGATAGGAGCAGGTTCGGTACAACCTGTCCCGAGAGCACCATGTGGCCAAAGCCTTACTGATGTTTTTTGCCTTAAATTTAACAAATTAAATTTTAATTATAACTTTACAAGTGCTACTGCTTGTAAAACTGTATCCTCGTAATTATGGTTGTGCACGAAGATGTGTCGTCAAGGATGTTTATTGCATGATTACAATAGAGAAAATTTGGAAACAACGTAACTGTACAATCACAAAGCCTCATTAAATACATTATGATACAATCAAAAACTGGAATGCCCTTGCAACTTGTTAAAAATTACCTGTAGAGGAGAAATAACATCACAGAAAGTCTTATGATACATTAGAGGATAAATAGTTTTAAAAAGTCTGTGTGGGGGCGCCTGGGTGGCTCAGTCAATTAAGCGTCCGACTTCAGCTCAGGTCACAATCTCGCGGTCCGTGGGTTCGAGCCCCACGTCGGGCTCTGGGCTGATGGCTCAGAGCCTGGAGGCTGCTTCCGATTCTGTGTCTCCCTCTCTCTCTGTCCCTCCCCCATTCATGCTCTGTCTCTCTCTGTCTCAAAAATAAACGTTAAAAAATAAAATTTTTAAAAATAAAAAAAAAAAGTCTGTGTGGTCAAACCTAATTTCATAAATTCAAAAACCTAATGCTTCCAAAGAAACTCCCATGAGGAGCTCAGGAAATAAATGAATGAAGCATGACATCACTATTGATGGTACTTTTGCTGAAGCACTGTTCGTATCACCCACGAACGAACCAGTAATTTCCTCGATGGTGCCACCACCCTGGCTTGTAAATACTTCTAACATTTGCGGATCTGGCTTTCTGGATCCCCTTCCTTACATCTCTCCCAATCCAGCCTTATGGTTCCTTCCTGCCTACCCAGTTCCTCCCAGTCTCTTCTTAGTGCTTTGTCTTCTCAACACAGACCCTCCTATCCAGACTCCCCTCTTCCCTGGCCTCAGCACCCTTCCCCGGACACCCATACTGTTGAGACTTCCTCATTCTGGGCCTCACCTCCTAAAGGCCTCCAGAGAAGGATGACAACGAAGAACCACACATTCCCACCCTCCCTCTTATATCCATGGCAAATATTGCTAAGCGATCAGGCCATCTTTGGCGGCTATATCTGGGCCTATGGCCTAATGGCACTTTGCTAGGAAGAGAATTGGTCTCTGTTGCTTTACACAGTCAGTTCTAGTAGCAGGCACTGTGGTAGGCAAATAATGAAGATATTTGGATATGGGAGGGACAAATGAAATCACAGAGGTAACATACGCTATAAATACCCCATGCCAAGCATTGGTCTTAAGCAATTCATATGGATTACTTCTAACATTTGATCCTTACAACCATCCACAAGGAAGTTGCTGTCATATCCATTATACAGATGAGGAAATTGGGGCTCTGAGAGTTAAATACTTACATAGGGTCACTTAGCTAAGAATTGGCACTCTTGAAAATTCAGTCAGTTGGGTCTGGAGTCTTTAACCATTACCATATTGTCTTAGGGTCTCCAGTAACCAGCTGCCTTCACGGGGTCTTGGGAATAAATGCCTAGTTGTGAGGCATAAGTGAGAGTTCCCAGGATATCCCCTCTGTCTGAAATTGCCCCAGGAGAATGCTTACTCACCCTTAGAAATCCAATTCACTTCATACCCGCTCTCTGAAGTTTTCTCTGATGTATTTATACCAGCACTGCTTGTACCTCATTCTGTTATTTCGCTCACCAGCCTGGAGTGCAAGTCTGTGTTCTCTTTTAAGTCCTCTCTGCTGCATCATGACTTCCTTAGGAATGCAGTCCCATAACTTTCTTATTTCTTAATCCCCATGGTTTAGCAAAGTATCAAGCCTATGATAAGCCAGGTAGATAAATTAATATGGTCTATGCTTCCATGATATGCTTCCCCAGGCTAATTTTCAAAGCTTTACACTTCTCAAAGGTAGGCTAAGTTGTAGTCCATTCATCGACTGGATACTCATGGTCTGCAGTGGGATCGTTAGCACATCAAAATGAAGAAGTTGACAAGTGATGGCTGCCCAGAAAATGCAGCACTGCGATCTTGTCTGGAAGTGTACTTCATAAAGAGTCCCAGCCCAGAGAGTGAGTGGGGACATTCTATGGGAACATTCTAGTTCTCTCCTAGAAAGGTAACGAGAAGTTGTATTTAAATACCATTCACCATGGCATCCCCAAGCAGAGTTTTTCCACTTACTGAGCTTGTGAATCACCTGCCTCCAGACCTTCTAGTTGCTTTGATAAAAGGAGGTTTGAAACTAACTCTGCAGCAAGAAATCAGCATTAGCTTCCGCCAGCTCCTTCTAACCACGGGACTCTGTGGGGCTCAGAAGTGCTCACGGGCTTGCCAGGAGAGTCGGACAGACACAGTAATGCAATGAGAAAGCTGTGAAGGGTGAGAGTTACATTCTTTTAAAAAGTGGGGAAAGCTTCCGGACTTACGAAAAGAAAGTAGACTTAAAGCATACATGAATATGGAATTTGTGTCAACCTGCCCAGGATGGGCCATCAGGAGGCATGATGCGGTGTTCTTTAAGTTGACGCCTATGTGAAATAAACGATGCTGTGGCCTGGGGGACAAGAGATGTGACCTTCCATGAAACCGTCCTTATCTCAGGACCTTGGTTTCTTCACAGTAAAATGAAGTAGGTGTAGGATCACCTTGCCCCCTTCCTTCTCAAATGTTCTCGTGGGTTTGGTTACTGTCTGCATGATAATATCTAACTGAGGTCTCAGATTGTACCTGTTCGTTTTAGGAATAAAAGATAAACATTTCAACTGTAACAAGGTTTTAAAGAACTTATAGAACATGTTTTGCTTGTTTACTTTAATGACAGAAATGAAATGAAACATCCCAGTCTTCATGAGGGGCTACAGAATGTGAAGTCAGTCATTTATGAAGACAGAGTCATCATTCTGATTGTAGCCCTTACCCTAGCTCGGGTGTGGTCTGTATCTCTCTGCTCCAAGATGTATGTTTGACTCACCTCTGAAGGTAGCCTTCACTGGATGTTGGGCAGTGCTTGACTAAGATAGGAGCTTAGTAGATAAGCAGTGAATTGCATTGCATTGCATTGCGTTGCATTGCAATCTACCTTGAAATACTCTTTCCTATCACACACCCCACCCCCTGCATTTCAGATTGGCTGAAAATATCTCTGTTAACATGAGCTGGCTCTTAAGCATGAGGTGGGTTTGATGAAAAAAAAAAAAAAAAGGAGAGGGCTCTGCTTTCCCAGAAATGGGAGAAATGGAGGGGTGCCTGGGTGGCTCAGTTGGCAGGGTGTCCAACTTCAGCCCAGGTCATGATTTCACAGTTCGTGAGTTCGAGCCCCGCGTCAGGCTCTGTGCTGACAGCCAGAGCCTGGAGCCTGCTTCTGATTCTTTGTCTCCCTCTCTCTCTGCCCCTCTCCCACTTGCGCTCTGTCTCTGTCTTTCATAAATAATTAAATGTAAAAAAAAAAATTTTTTTTTAAAGAAATGGGAGAAATGGAGCATTAGGAATGCCTAGCTTACCTTAGGTAGCTTTCCAGTAAATGGTAGAGCAAAAACAGTTCTTTCATACTCTGAAATCTGGTTTTATACTATACAAAGGGGGCTTGTTTCCATAGTCACAGAAATTCCAATATTCCAGGTGTAACTAGGTCAGCAGAAGCAATTTGAAGATGCCCGATCTTTGTGACCCTACAGATGAGTTCTCCGTTAAAATGTAGAAGGACATTTGGCAATACCAAAACACCACGGGAATCATGAAATCATTGGAACCCCAAAGAACTTTCTTGGTCACCCCTACTGTGAATAAAATGGGCCATCCATCTCCTCTATACATGTTCTTCTGTCCCAGAGAGGGAGATCAGATGGACAGCCTCCCTGGTAGCTACTGATCAGTAATGATGTCAGCATAATAAATTTTGGATTCTGTTGCTTTTCTTGTTAAGGATAAAGCTCACTAGGGTAACCTGGAGGCTATTGGTGGAATGCAGGCAAAAGGTCTACATTATAGGTCATAACAAACAATGGCTGGCTGTAGTCAGCAAGTATGTGGTGTTGAGTAGAACCACCCTAAAACTACATGAGCCAAACATCCCTGTTAGCACTGAAATTTGAGCCAGAAAAACGGTTTCCAACATTTTTAAGAGCTGCGGTGCTCTTTTTCAAATAAAATTTTAATGAAACACCAGTATATAAAACAGATACAAGCAGACCTGGTTGAAACTGAGATGGAAAACTTGTGGCTCTACCCCCTCATTTGTCCCCTCCCTCCAAGAAAGGCTCAAGGTATTTCCTTGGAAACCCAGGGTTCATGGAACACAGAATGAAAAAAATCACACTTAAGAATGGACTACGCCATTTCCACTTATTGAAAGAAAACAACGTGAAATGCTGCTGAAAACTTTTTTTTTAATTCTTACCAAGTACCTGGGGATTTTTTATGGTGGCCAACAGACTGAAGGTCTAAGGGACACACAACAGTGTCAGCTTGACTGAAGCATACACACACGACAGAAGAGTCCCTTGGCGTCCAGCCATCCCTCTGCCCAACATTCAACAGGAGGGCAGCATAGAAAGCAAGCTAGTAGAGTGTTGACAGAATTAATCAGGCTCCATTCTCCAGCTTCCTCTTGCTCCCTGGGCTAAGAAATTAGAAGGCTCTGGCTGAATCAGATACACTTTGAGATTTCCCCAGATACACAGTTTTCCTGGGGAAATAAAGCTAATGAAAGTAGAGGTTAACTATGTTTGATTTTGTCAAAGCCCACTGCCTGATTTTATGTGACCTGTCTGATTTCTTTTGGACCTTAAGTTCATGGCTCAGTGCACTGCATTGCTCAGAGAAGACACAAGAAAAACATTTGTGAGCAAATCCAAAAGTCATACTACTGATGCTTTGCGGGTGGATGGCACCCATCTAAATGTCAAAGCCCTTGCACAATTTTTTTCAGTAAATAGTAATAAATATCCATCATTTATTAAATTGTATCTCTAATTCTTATCGTGATAAGCCAGTTAGATATTACCCCTCAATTTTACAAAATTAGAAACTGAGCCGGAACAAGAGTAGGTAACGTGCCCATAAGTGGCAGCCTTCCATTTTGTATTCAGGGCTCTTCGACATCTCAGCTTTGAGTGTGACTGCCTCCCAGCCTGCTTTTCAAATCTCAGTCCTTCCCAGGCACAACGCAACATTAGAAATTCACCTTTGTGAATTTCAGAGATTTGTGGATCGGAAGCTAGCCAAGGCAAATTCTCCTCAAACAGGAAACTGAAGAAGTGTGTTGACCTTCAGAACTTGGAGCTGGCAGCAGAAAGATCCCTTCTCAGGGATGGGGAAACTGGCAAGTTTAAGCTTTTGAGGTGCTGGAGGCAGAGGATGGTGTTCAGCATAAGCATAGTTCACTTTAGGTAATCCTCCTGCTGACCGTGTTAAGAATGGGTTAGTCAGGAAAGATACTGGAATCAGAGAAACCAGCAAGGAGAAGGTGGCTAGAATAGTCCAGAAACCATGAATATTTGTGATTAAAGCAGAAGTGTGTTCAGAAAAAGAAAGCAGACTCTGGAAGCAGGTGCAGGGAGGGGACCAGCAGGCTTAAGAGACAGTTTCCCTCAATGAACTCCCTACTAAGTGATAGAGGCGAACGCGGAAATGGTTCATAGGGTAACATGGGCTTCTATGAGATCAGCAAAAGCACAAAGGAGAGTCCACTAAGATGGTCTGGGGCTTAAGGGAGGAAAGTCAAGGAAGGCACGCTGTCAGAGGCAATGCCGAAACAGAGTCTTGAATAAAGTGGGAGGAACTGGCCAAGCGAGAGGTGGGCGAGCCTGGCTCAGGCAGCATATGCTTTCAGGGAGCCCCAAGAGGCTGCAAGAGGGACCGAGGCAAAGGGAGGCGGAGAGGCTGGGCAGAGCTTAGGGTGCATCTCAGGGTGCACACAAAGGAGCCTGTTACTCTAAAGGCAATAGGGAGGAACCGAGTCTTCGGCGGGGATCTAAGGATCAGGACAGCTTGGCAGCTTGTCCAAGATCGCTGGTCTCAACTCTGGCCTTAGTATATGATCGACACTCCTGCAGCAGCAGCAGCTAGTTGGAAATGCAGAATCTCCCACCCAGGCCCAATGAATCGGAAGCTGGTTTGAACAAGATCCCCAGGTACTGCCGTGCCATCAAAGCTTGAGAAGCTCTGCCGTAGAGTACGTGCACTTTGGAGAATGCTGTCAAATATCTCCATTCGGGGGCTTCTTGTAAGTCAAAGAAGCAAATGGATAGTGGGAAGGGACACGTGGTCTCTTTTTAGGGGTGGCTGTGTCCATACCTTCCACTACAGGCTCCCCCTGCACCAATCAAACAATTATCAGCTTCCCTGCAGGTGGATGCCGAGCCCCCCAGCCTGGCCCACTGGTGGTACAATACACATTTGACTAATCACTGTTTCCACAGGCGCCTCATCAATCATCACCTTAGGAGAAAGGTGTCCTAGTAGACGAGCCCTCGGCGCAGAGAAGGACCCAGGCTCTGGGTCTCCGATAACTCGGACGTGAGCAGTTGGGATGAAGAAGGTCGGGGACTAAGGAGCATTAGGCATTCACCCCGGCTGCTCTGATTGGTAATTAAGTGACTCGTCTACTGGCGGACAGTCCTGCATGTTCCCCCAGGCATCTGTTAGTTCTTCGAAAACCGCTACTGACAAAATGAGGTTTGCCCTTGGTACACAGATAATGAGACTGAGCTTGACAGGTGTGGCGCGATTAGAAAATTTCTACATGAAGCTCATTCTGCTAGCCACTCCACAGTAAACAGACTCATTAGAACTTGCAGGTCCCTGGAGGCAAAGCATGTTTGACATTATTAATTGGCTTTTCTGTATAAGGAGTCAAATAGATGAAAAGGTTTATCAAGCTGAAATAATTAATTTTGCCTGAATTCGCTGACAGTTCATTTCTCCTGTAAAAGACCATTTTAAGGTCCTTTTTTTTTTTTTTTAAATTTCAAAGTTCAAAAGACATAATAGTGGCAAAAGTGAAGCTTTTTAGTAAATTATAATTAAAGGGAATTTAATTAACTTAGACCTGGGGAAGGGGAAAAAAGGGAGCTGCTATCTGTGTCTATACAGAGGTCTAGATGGTTGAACATATCATGACTTAATAATGCATTAATTTTAATCTAATCAAAGTATAATAAAAGAGGTAATTATATGTTTAAAAATTACCAGGCTCCAATAGTGGGATTTTTTAAACACTTAATACTTACCCAGCTTCTCGTTAGCAAAGTTATAATTGTTGTTCTCGGATTCTGCTTATTTAAAGATGGGGGGTTACAGGCAAGAGGTTAATTGAATAAATCATTGTAAGACTCCGTGGTGAAACTATGATGAACCACAAAGTTTGCATTCCCTGGCTGCAAAAGATTTTTCTTCCCTTTTTTTCTGTGTCTTTCTGGGTCTCTAAAAATAGCAAATTATTTCCAGCATTCCTTTATGTGTGCTCCTGAATGCTCCCACGCCCACTCTTTGCCCCACAGAGCCAAACTCCAGTTCACATGAGATTCTGCACAGTTTTCCCTCATCTTTCAAAATTTCCCACTTTTATCTCCAACAAGGCATTTTGTTCCTCCGTGAGGTGTCCCAGCCTAGAATGATGGAGGAACAGTATTTCCCTCCTTGATGAGATTGGGTGCTTGGTAAAAAGAGTCGTGATCTCTCCAAGTGGTCATAGAACAACTGGATTTTGATTTCTGTAAAGGCCAATGTTTCTGGACATTCTATTGATTAAAGACGGAGTTCTTGGGAATGTCTTTAAAGATATAGCTGTTTTGCAGCAAAGAAGCATCTTGCCATGTAAGCCAACATAGCCGTATGAATTTTGTCATTCAAAGATGATCCAATGTTTCCCAAATCTCTCTGACCCCGATAAATAAAATCTGGTGGGGGAGAAAGAGGGCTGGGCAGAAGGGTCCTTTATGGAGAGTGGTTCTTCCATAGCCAGTGCTATGTCTGGACCGCTTCCACAGGTTTTCACTTCCTTTCGTCACAGCTCAGCTTGGGCGACCTGAACACCTTCACCCAACCTCTGTCACTCTCCACCCCACCCCATAACTGGAAACCCTAATGACAATGATGATTCATTTCAGCTTTTCATTGATGTTTTTCTAATCCAGTAATACCTGTTGGCTATGTCCCCAGAACAGCCGGATGGATCATTTATGGAGTCCCTCTGTTTATTACCCAGAACAACTAAGTGGGATTGTCCCCATATGAAAGATGAGAAAATGGAGGTTCAGAGATAGGAAAAAATTTACCTACGGTCGTGCTCTTCAGAAGCAGAGATGGTCCGCCTGATCTCAAAGCCTATGTCATTTCCATGAGAAAAGGAGAACCCACAAAGTAATAGACATCAAATTCCCAAGCTGTAAACACTTGTAACATTTACCAGAGAGTTAACATTTGGGGTAAGAAATGTCATAACCCCAAAAGCAAATATCTGCTTTCTCGCATGGAGGAATACTCAAAAAGATGTTTTAAAACAAAACAAAAAAATCCTGAGAAAGTTGAGATTTTTCCGACACTCACAGACTTACTGTTCATCCTATTTCCCACTCCTGCTTCCTTATATTAGTTCTTTAATTAACAATATATTAATGTCCAGGGGCTATTATGGTAAGACATGACTAGGGCGGGAAGAGGGAGGAGGTTATATGTGCCAAGATTCAGGGCTTGAGCTATCATCACTCACCAGCCTGTTTTCTTCTGAAGTCAATACGTTGTTCCATTTCAAACATGCTTAAAGAAAACACGAATTGATTTATTTACAATTCTGAACTACTTATCAAACGGTAATGATCACTGCCTGGTAAAACACAGGCTGAAAATATGCCATGCAATGCTTAGTCATTCTGTTGATGAAGCTCATAATTCTCCCCTATCCCTCTCATTCTGTTATTCGTGTGTGTGTGTTGGTGGTGTGTGTGTGTGTGTGTGTGTGTGTGTGTGTGTGTCTTTATTTCTTTCTATAATTCTGCTTGATAAGACTTAGCAACCCAGAAAGGGTCTGTGTTAGTGTGGTCAGTTCCAAAGACTCCAGAGAAAGCCCACTTCTACCCAGCACCTCCCTTTCATTCATTAACCCACCAGGGGCCAAGACTAATTAGATCAGTCTGCTCATTTTGAGCTGATAATTGATTTAAATAGGTTGCTCATTTAAAATAGAAGAAAAGCCTGCTAAACATTTGGTGCTTGGATTTTTTTTTTCTTCTTTCCCTGCAACTTTCAATTGCTTGTGCAATGTAGCATAAAATGTAGCGATCTCTCTTTTCTTTTCTCTCTCTTTTTTTAAAGGGGCCATAAAATTAATTACAATAAGTAGGCAATGGGCAGGGGCAGGGGGTTAACTGATGGCTCTAATGAGCTGCCGAAGCTTCAGGAAAGCTGGGCCACTCATGCTGTTTGTTGCCTGCACGGGGGCCTGGCTTCCAAGAGGCGCACAGCCTAAAAGGGTCCCTTCTGTACTGATTCTGTCTTCATGGCAACCAAAGTCACTTGGCTAAGCTTCGGACAAAAGAGACCTTCTTTTCCGAAGGTGGGGACATTCTGGGATTGTTTCCTTACCATTAAGCAAGAAAAGACTTTCAAGAGGCCGTTCTGTGATACCCACCACCCTCCACCCGGCCCCTGGTTTTTACACAATTTGTGGGCAAGAAAGTTAGGAGCAACTTGGCCCCACTCTGTATTCTGAAGGCTTTCCCTTCTCAAAGGGTCTTTCATGACCCGTCCGGCACCATATTGATTTATTCCAAGTGTGGATCAAAAAAGTTTAGACTAGGCTTCTCTTTGGAAACTAAATCGTCCTGCTAGTTTATACTGTTTGGCTGACCGTATCCCTTTGACACAATGAAAAGAGCTTTTGTCTGTCGCCTGGAGGGCAAAAGGTGGTAGCAACACTTGTAATTTGCTCTTTAAAAAAAAAAAATGGTGTTTCCTATTACTGGAAAAAGGGAGTACAAGGCCTGTGAGGGGGGCTGAGAAGTGTTGCAAAATCCTTCAAAGTAAACAAAATTATTGGAAATAGGAAAGTTACCCCTCAGACGGCACATGCTGTGTTTTGGATGCGTGTAATAAGCATCCAACTCTACAAAACCGCATGGTCCATGTGAGAAGCAAGTGGGCTTTGGAGGCAGACAGACAACCCTGGGGTTCCACCCTGATTCAGTCATTTACAGGCTCCCGCCAGTCACGTGTCTTCTCTAAACTCAGTCCCTTTGCTTGTAAAATGGACACAGTAAAATCTAGTTCGGAGGTGTGACGTAAGGGTTGGAGATAATGTCAGAGCCTAGCACAGGACCTAGCTCTGATAAGCACTCCAGAAATCATATTTATAAGCAAACCATTTCCTAATAACCAGAAAGGGTCACTTGTCCCTGTTTTGTTGTCTGAGGCCAGGCAGTTTGGGCGAAGGTGACAAGAGTGTTGCACACAGGGCCGGCTTCGACAGTCTTCAACTTGTGCGGTGATACAGGGCCTCACACTTAGAAGGGCCCCTACTGTTGCTGTTTTGAAATTCTTAATTTTCTGAACCGGGGGGGGGGGTCATTTTGTACCACATCCCACAAACGATGTGGCCCATCCCGATGGCGCACTCGCCTCCGTGAATGCTGTCTGGACCATCCTGGGTATCTCAAAGAGCCTACTTAGGCGAGGTTATGTCTGTGTTGGTGGCCCAAGGCTTTCACACCGACACATCACATTCTTTCTGCCTCTTGCACAAATTAGAACCAGGGAGGTGTAGCCTCTCAGTTCCTGTGGGCCCAGGGCCCGACTGCCATGAAAAACTATTCAAGAGCGCATACTAGTGGCCGAAGGTCAGAATGGCCGCCCTGAAGCCCGCACGCCCCACGGAGCTGCCTCTCAGGCAGATGATACAGTTCCCAGAGAAGAAGCCTGGAGCAGCCCTTTGTTAATTCGGCATTCATGTGGCAGATCATTTTCACCATTAATGACATAGGAATTTAGTCCCAGGTAATTTTTTTCAAAGCAACCAGTTGTGAAATATAGAGAGAAAACACTGCCAATTTCCAATCCTAATGACAGAGACACTGAGGTAAATAGGATGAATATTTATGGATACCTGATTGCCTAAATGAGTTCCCTAAGGTATGAATAATTGAATGGGCATATGCTAATTAATTGGGAAACGCCAGTAGGTAACTCCTTTTTATTTACCTTAGCCTCATTTTATTTCATTTCTCGGAACTATTATGGTTCCCAGTTACTTCCTATGCTTCAGTAAAGCTGAGCGTCGTTGAGAGAATTTTTAATAGACATCATGGTACTTATTTTCAGTAAATGTATAAGCCTAGGTGGAATATGTAATGATGATTCTTAGAACGTAGTTACTCAGAGTTCCCTACAAAACTATCATTCATTGTTGCCTACAGCTGGCTAGTCTTTTATCTACGTCTCCTCTATTTAATCCTTACAGGTGAGGAAACTGAGACTCAACGGTCAAGTGAATGTCTCATGGTCACGTGTTTGTAAGTATTGGAACGCAGATTCAGATTTGGCTGCTTCAAGTCACAAGTCTTTCCAGAAAGGGAACCCAATCTTCTACCTGCAACAGAATGTTTAGAAAACGTACCCCTTTCCTTGTCATGTCGCAAGCATGTCCCACCAGAAAGTGGACCCTGTGTCTGTCAGCACACCCAGTCACACCCAGTCAAAGCACCTGTTTTTGTTTTCAGAGCCCGTGTTTTTTTAAATAGATTTGATTTTTTTGGGGGGGGAGCAGTTTTAGGTTTACACAAAAAATGCACAGAAAATACAGAGTTCTCGTAGTCTCCCTCTTTTCCCCACCCAGTGTCTCCTGTTATTAACATGCTACATTCTTGTGTTATACTTGTGGTAATCGGTGAACCACTACTGACGCATTGTTATTGAGTAAAGTCCATAGTTTGGAATTCACTCTTTGCCTTGTACATGCTATGGGATGTGACAAAAATGTTCCTGTGTCCACCATTCCAGAATCATACAGAATAGATCATGGCTCTAAAAAAGCCCTGTGCTCCCCCCGTTCATTCCCCAGCCCACTTTCCTTCCGGCTCCCGTCTGCAACCCCAAGAAACCACTCATTTTTTACTGTCTCTGTAGTTTTGCCTTTTCTAGAATGTCACAGAGTTGAAATCACGCAGTAGGCAGCCTCTCCCTTCACTCGGCAAAATGCATTTAAGGTTCCCCATGCTTTTCGTGCCTTGAGAGCCCATCTTTTTCATAGCTCAATAATATTCCATTGTATGGATTACCACAGATTATCTGTTCACCTATCAAAGGACATCTTAGTTGCTTCTAATTTTGAGCAATTTTGAATAAAGCACTATAAATATTCATATGCGTGCATTTGTGTGGAGAGAAGTTCTCACCTCATTTGAGTAAACCTCTAGGAGCATGATGGCTGGATGATGCGGTAAGCTTATGTCTGGTTTTGGGAAAAGCTATCAAACGGTCTTCCAAAGTGGCCGGACCCACCAGCAATGAATGAGACTCCCTGCTGTTCCACATCCTCACTCACAATTCATGTTGCCAGTGTTTTGAATTTTAGCTCTTCTAACAGGCGTGTGGTAGTATCATCTTGCTGTTTTCACTGACCATTTATTCTTGTTCAATTAAGAGTAAACAGCTGTCTCCCACGTAAGATGTTCACATCCCTTCATGCAGACAAAACATTGCATTGGGATATACAAAGAGACACTGGCAACCACTATATTTTTTTCTCGTTCATTATGTAAAACTCTATGCTTCATTTTATTAATGGATAGAATATATTATTAACATTGACAGTGTTTATATTTTATAAATAAAAAGTATTGATCTTGTTGAGACTCACATCCTCTCATTTTTGAACTGACAAAAACGTTCCATCCGGGGGCGCCTGGGTGGCGCAGTCGGTTAAGCGTCCGACTTCAGCCAGGTCACGATCTCGCGGTCCGTGAGTTCGAGCCCCGCGTCGGGCTCTGGACTGATGGCTCGGAGCCTGGAGCCTGTTTCCGATTCTGTGTCTCCCTCTCTCTCTGCCCCTCCCCCGTTCATGCTCTGTCTCTCTCTGTCCCAAAAAAAAAAAAAAAAAAACTGCTGTCAAAAAAAAAAAAAAAAAAAAAACGTTCCATCCGAAGAGAACCCCACCACCACATAGATGACCCCAGATCTACGAAGACATGAAACACAGAGACCTCATAGTACTCGCAAAAATCAATCAATCAATCAATAAAGCTTGATTTCCATTCAACACTGAGTTTAATGTTTCAAAAGTCTGCATTATATCTATGATGAAGTTCACCTATGCTATTTCAAACCGGATATGTCTACCAGTGTCACAAATGGAGTGTTTTCCCAGAGTTGCCATTGCCCCAATTCATCTTCATGAAGAATCAAGGTAGGTAGGTTTCCAGAATATGGTCGGAGTAGTCTTCGTTTTTCAAGGCACTTTAGCCTACACTATTCCACTCCACACGTCAACACAATGGCTAGTGTTGTTTTTAGACTCCATATCAAAACCAGTTTTTGAGTATGGCTGAGAAGATCGTTGTCGAACTGGCAATCCTTGTAAAGCTGGCTTGGTTCTTATCCTCCTTCTATAGATTAAGGAAACTCAATCTTAGAAAATTTACTAAATCTGCCAAATGCCACCTCAGTTCATAACTGGCAGAACCATGGTTCACATTCAAGTTCAGATACCAGAGCCAAATCCCTTACCCATTAGATTATCCTGCCTCAAATCATCTATGTGTTTCATGTAAGGCCTGTGTCTATATGGCCTAGAGAAAAAACTGCCAAGTTTAACAAAGAGAAAACCAGATGGTGGGCAGCAGCACCCATGTAGATCTTTGTTTTAAAATGCAAATAGGTGCTCTTTTCAGAAGCAAAGTATCTGTAGGGCAAACGCTAGCAAAAATTCTAATTGCTACACATTCTGTGTGTTTGATGGGAAATACTAAATATTCGCCATCTACACGGAGAAGATATGAACTTAGAAAACCATATTTGTAAAAATATCACTTTTCACATCATGAAGTTAGTGTGAGAGCCTGTCAAAACACACAAAACAAGTTGATACACTCAGTAGAGGAAGAAATGGAAGTTTGAAAATCATTAATGGGCCGGATCCTTCAAAACGAGATACTGGAAAACACTCTCTTCAGTGTGACAATTGAAATTCCAGAACACTTTAAGAACGAAGATCAAAAAGCTTAGGAAGGATTTTACCTCCGTTCCTCCTTACTCTTTTCCTTCCTTCTCTTCCTTTGAAAATAGGAGAGGTTATTAAGGGTTGCACAAATGAAATAATCAATTCTAGACCCAATTCTAACCACTGTTAGAGATAACAGCTCAGAAGAAAGTGAAAAAGAAAAGTACTTTCATAAACTGTAGGAGAGCCTGTAATATTCTTGAAATATGTAGTTTGGGCTGGTCAGAATTTTACATTTGGACCCCCTGCAGAAAACTCAATGAAGCATGGTGATGGTATGTGGTGGTCAGCCTGCAGTATGGTTTTGAATAATTCAGTATTTTCTGGTCTTCTCTCCTTTGTATAGTCTCCTTAAAAGCCTGTGACCAGCAGAAAAAGGGGGAAGTGATGATTTGATTTCTTAGGCTGAGTCGTAACAGGCATGGAAGCCTCTGCCTTGTTCTCTTGGATCCTTTGCTCTGAGTGAAGCCAGCCACCATGTTGTTAGGATACTCAAGAAATCCTATGGGAAAGCCCATGTGGCACTGAGAAGGAACTGAAACCCCCTACCAATAACTAGCACCAACTTGCCGGCCACATGAGGGAGCCACCTTGCAAGTGGGGCTGCCAGCCCCAGTCAAACCTTCAGATGACTGCAGCCCCAGCTGACATCTGATGATAACCTCATGAGAGATCCCAAATCAGAACAACCCAGTCACGCTGCTTTGAACTTCTAACCCACAGAAACTAAGAAATAATAAATGACTATTATTGTTTTAAGTCACTGAGTATTAGGGTGATTTGTTATGCAGCATTAGAGAACTAATTCTGTCCCTTAAGTTTGGTAGGTTATCAGGTTGGTGAAAGGAGAGAAAAGGAAGGGAAGAAAGACAAGAAATAGAACATTTCTAGGAGCATTTTGGTTTTAGCAATCAAGCATTTCTCCAAGTTTATGGTCTTTAGCAAATAGTAATAATAATGAAGCCATTCAATTACACCTAAGAGCAAACATGTCTAAGGTAGGGAGGAAGCATGGCTAATTGAGGATGTCAGAATGAAACAGATGCACCTGCCAGTCATGGGATACAGATTGTGGTGTTATTGCTTTCTCCTGTGGGAAAAAGACAAGTTCCAAAAATGCTTTGCCGGCACGAGGACCAGGACCTAAAGCAAGACTTGACATAAACACTTCCTCCTAGGTGTGATCAGAAGGATGCTAGGTGAAATCACTTGCCCTTGTGATCAAAGCAACAACAACCATCATACTAGCTAACATTTCTTTAATGTTTATTTTGTGGACAAGCACTGTTAATCCCTTTACAGGTATGAACTCGTGTTCTCAATTTAACTAACTTAATTAACAACCCAAACATCTGCCCCTTTACCATGATAGATTCCTTTATTTGAGGTCTGATCTCATTTCAGTGTTGAAGAATACCCCCCTTATCACAGAAGAGGACTCCTCTAATTACCACCGTCCACACGCCCACTGTATGCCCGGAGCTTCGCCTCATGTTTTGCACAACAGCATCCCTGTGTACCATTGTGTAGGTTGTGCAGATATACATATGGGTCCAACTCCACATATTAACCTATCTCATCCTCCCAGAAACCCCTGTCAGTGTTATTATCTTTATTTTACAGAATAGCAAACCTTGAGTCAGAAAGGTGAAATCACTTAATACGACGTCGTAACATAAATGGTAGAAATAGAATTTAATACCCCCAAGTTTTGTATCCCCAAAACGTATGCCCTTTCCTCTCTAGCATGTGGATGTAACAAGAAAAAGACATGATATACAGGAGTCTCATTTAAACAGGGGCTAGTTTTTGAGGTCAGCCACATAGATGAATATGTTTTAGTCTAAATTGTTCATGAAAATGAGTTAAATAGTTTTCTCAGTTAAATGATGTGGCAATACCCTTTCCCACCCCCGCCCGAAGAATTTTAGTGACTTAAAACAATAACCAGTTCGGTTTACTTATGATTCTTAAATTTGGTTAGGGCTCAGCGGAAGGCTAACATTTGGTGTTAGCCGGGCTCAGCTGGGTGGCGCTTTGCTCACGTGGTATAGACGTATGGTGCATGCAACTACACTTAGCTGAGGTTCAGCTGGGGAGCCTTGTGCTACCGTTTATAGCCTGTGTCTCCATGTGGTCTATCACAATTCAGTGACTTAACCCAAGATCCTTTACATGACAGCTGAATTAGAGGTTGACAGTGGAAGATATAAGATCGTGTAAAGCCTTGGCTTGGTAGTTCAAGAGCATCATTTCAACTGTATTCCATTATTTACAAGTTATAAGACCATCCCAGATGAAGGGAAGGGGAAATGCACTTCACCTCTAGATGGAAGGGTGAGTATGTGTGTGTAAGAAAGAACATGTGTTTTTTTCTTTCTTGGTCATTTTTGAAAATGATCTACCATAGTATATCCTCTGACAACAACCTTTCATGTCTCTCCCACATGCAAAACACCTGCACTCCTCCTTCAAGAATCTCATTTCATTATGGCAGCAGGTCCAAGTTCAAATCGTCATTTAAATCAGGTCTCCATGTGTATGAGGCTCCTTGCTGCAACACTCTTGATATGGAGATCAGTACACTAAAAAAAGGTGTTATTTGCTCTCAAATGTCCAACATACAACTGTAAGATGTGGATTGGGCAACTGTACTAGAAACTCTCATTCAAAATGTAGAAAATGAGTGTGCGTGGGGGGCTGAGTCGGTTAAACATCCGATTTTGGCTCAGGTTATGATCTCACAGTTTGTGACTTTGAGTCCTGGGTCGGGCTTTCTACTGTCAGCACAGAGCCCACTTCAGATCCTCTGTCTCCCTCTCTCTCTGCCCCTCCCCCACTTGCTCTCTGTCTCAAAAATAAACATTTAAAAAAAATTTTTTAAATAAGAAAATGTAGAAAATGGGCTGATGTCAGCAAAACGGTAAACTGGAAGTTTCAAGCCCTTATTTCTCCAAAAGAAACCTCAAACAACAAACAAACAAAAAATAGAAACTCGCTGACCTAACCTTATGGGAGTTCTAGAAAACAGTAAAATGCAACCAAGCAAATGCCTAATGAAGAAAAATCCACATTCAAAATGACAGGAAAATTTCACAGTGTTCGTACTCAAACTTTCCCCACCCCTTCTCTGCATGGCATGGTCTTGGTCAGAAAGAGGCATAGTTCACAACGTCCTCCCTTGAACTAGAGAGAGCAGAGTATATCGTTCTTGCAACGTTTTAACCTGTCTGGGGACAGACTGAAGAACTGGTCTGTGTCTTGCCCAACTCAGATCTTGGGTAAGGAAGACTGGTGATGACTGCTTGTGAAAGCTGCAGAGGGACTATGGGCCCACATAAGCCTGGGCGAAAGATTATGGGTGGAGACATACATTAGACCACGTAAGGCCCCAAGGAGAATCTGGGTGAGATTTTGGGGAAATTGAGACATTCAAAAGAGGGATTTTTAATGGAAACTGAGAGAACCATGTGTAAGCCCAAGCAAGACACATGTTCAGAAAGGACCTGAGAAGACCATAAGGTTTCGCCTCAGGCTGATTCCTAGGCTCAGAGCATGCCCTGCTACTCAGTGAATGACTACCCAGGCACAAAGCCAGCCCGTAAAAACGTGGAGAAGTGGCTGCTTTTTACAAATATCCAAATTTCAGCAACAACAAAAAAATCACAAGGTATACAACAAAATGGCAAACCATGGTCCATTCAAAAAAATTAATTGGTAAAAATCATCCCTGATGGAGCACAGACATCAAACAAATACAGCAAAACAGCGCTCTTAAATATGCTTAAAGAGCTAAAGCAAGCACAAGCTAAACAAAATCAATAAAACAATGTATGAACAAATTAAGAATATCATCGGAGAGTCGCTTATTAAAAGAACCAAGACTACAAAACTGAAAAAAAAGGGAATAACTGAACTCACTAGAGGAACTCAACAGCACTGGAGCAGGCAGTAGAAAGAATAAGTGACCGTGAGACAGGAAAATTGAAATAATCAAGCCTGAGGCACAGAAAGAATGAAGGAAAGTGAAAAGAACCCCCCCAAAAAACATGTGGGATATCGTGAAGCAGCACAATGTGTGCATTATGGGAGTTGCAGAAGGAGGGGGAAGGGCAGAGAGATTATTTGAAGAAATAATGGCCAAAAAACGTTTTAAGTTTTATCAAATACATGAATTTACAAGCCCAAGAAGCTCAAAAAACTCCAAGCAGGACAAATTTCAGAGATCCACAATGAAACACATTATAATCAAAGTGTCGAAAGAGAAAGAGAATCTTGAACACAGCAAGAGAGACGTAACGTGTCAGGTTTGAGGGATCCATAAAAATATTAGTGACTAATTTATCAGAAGAAATCTTGCAGGCCAGAAGGCAGTGGGATGATCTATTGAAAGTGCAGAGGAGGGGTGGAAATCTGTCAACCAAAAATTCTATATTTAGCAAAAGTATCCTTCAAAAATGAGGGGAAAAACAAAAACAAAAACTAAGAAAGTTTATTAACATTCAACCTGCCCAATAAAAAATGCTAACGAGAGTCCTCCAGCTTGAAATGGGGATGGTAGGCAGGACCCTGAAGTCATGAAAACATAAAGATCTTTAGTCAAGGTAAATAAATGGGCAAATGTAAAAGCTGGTCTTACTGCAATTTTGGTTTGTACGTCCACATTTTATACTCTTCAGAATTTAAAAGACAAATGCAAAAAATTATAATAAATCTGTGTTAGTAGGTATACAATGTATAAAGTTGTGATTTCTGACCTAAGTAATATAAGTGAAAGAGAAAGGAGCTATAGAAAAGTCGAGTTGTCATATGCAACTGAAGTTAAGCTGGTACAATTAAAATTATATTGTTAAAACTTTAGAATGTTATATGTAATTGCCATGATAACCACCAAAAAATTATAGAATATACACAAAGGGAAATGAGAAGAGAATCAAAATATGATACTACAAAAAATCAACCAAACACTAAAGAAAGTGGTAGTTGAGGAGATAGGGACAGAAAAGCTATTAGACATGCAGAAAACAAATACCTAAATAGCAGTGTAAGTCTTTTCTTTCTTTATCTGTAGCCACTTTAAAAATAAATGAATTAAATTCCCCAATTAAAAGGCATAGATTGGCAACATGGATTTTTTTTTTAATAATCCAAGTGTACACCATCTATAAGCGACTCACTTCAGATCTAAAGACAAAAATTGGTTGAAAGTGAAATGATGGAAAAGGATATTCCGTGCATACAGTACCCAAAAGAGAGCTGAAGTGACTATACTAACATTAGATGAAATAAGATTTAAGTCAAAAACTGTTAAATGAACAAAGGAGAACATTATATATTGATAGAAAAGTCAATACAGCAAGAAAATATAATTATAAACATATATGTGCCAAACCTTTGAGCTTTGAAATATATAGGCAAACACTGGCAAATGGAAAGGAAAACCACATATGTCTATATTAATAGTTGAAGACTTCAATACCCTACTTTCAATTAGAGAAAGATCAGACAGAAGACCAATAAAGAAATAGAGAAATTGAGAACACTAGAAGTCAATTAAAACCAATGGACACATACAGAATACTCCACCCAACAACAGAGGCATACACATTTTTCTCAAGTCTACGTGGAACATTCTCCAGGATAGAGGGTCCACAAACAAGTATTTCTTTTTTTTTTAAGTTTCATTTTATTTATTTTTGAGAGAGAGAGAGAGAGTGAGCAAGGGAGGGGCAGAGAGAGGGCTCTGTCAGCACAGAGCCCGATGTGGGACTCAAACTCACAAACTGTGAGATCATGACCTGAGCCTAAACCAAGGGTCAGATGCTTAACTAACTGAGCCACCCAGGCACCCCCACAAACAAGCCTTAATACATTTTAAAAGGCTGTATTATGCACGTATCTTTTCTGATCACAATGGAATGAAACTAGAAATCAACAAGAGAAGGAAAGGTGGAAAATTTACAAACATGTGGAAACTAAACAACACAGTATTAAATAACCAGTGGGTCAAAGAAGAAATCACATGGGAAAATTGGGAAATACCTTGAGGCAAATGAAAACAAAGACAAAACACACCAAAACCTATCAGATGCAGCTAAAGCAGTGCTAAGAGGGAAATTTATAGTTGTAAATACTCACATTAAAAATGAAGAAAGATCTCAAATTAACTACTTAAATTTACATACTAAGAGACTAGAACCCGAAGCTAGTGGAAGGAAAAACAATAATAAAGATCAGAGTAGAGATACATAAAATAGAGAATAGGAAAAAAAAAAAATAGAAGAGGACCAATAAAACTAACCATTTGTTCTTTGTAAATGTCACCAATAGGATAAACCTTTAGCTAGATCAAGTAAGCACATAAAAAGAGAGAAGTTTAATTACTAAAATCAGAAATGATAGTGGGAACATTACTATCCATGTTGCAGAAATAAAAATGATTATAAGGTACATAACCATAACAACCCTGAACAATTGTTAGTAAACAAACTGGATAAGCAAGATGAAACAGACAAATTCCTAAAAATACACAATCTACCAAGACTGACTCATGAATAAATAGAAAATCTGATTGACTTGCTCAATCAATTCAATTCACTGCTGAAGCTACCAAACGTTTAAAGTAGAATGAATACCGGGGCGCCTGGGTGGCGCAGTCGGTTAAGCGTCCGACTTCAGCCAGGTCACGATCTCGCGGTCCGTGAGTTCGAGCCCCGCGTCAGGCTCTGGGCTGATGGCTCGGAGCCTGGAGCCTGTTTCCGATTCTGTGTCTCCCTCTCTCTCTGCCCCTTCCCTGCTCATGCTCTGTCTCTCTCTGTCTCAAAAATAAAAAAAAAAAAAAAAAAAAAAAAAACAAAAAAACATTAAAGTAGAATGAATACCAATCCTTCTCAAATTCTTCCCCAACACTTAGGAGGGGAGAACACTTTTAAACTCATTGGATAAAGCCAGCAATATCCTGGTGCCAAGCCAGTCAAAAAAACTACTACAAGAGAGAAAACTGTATACTGGTATCCCTTATGAATACTGATGGAAAAATCTTCAAAAAAAAGATACTAGCAAACGAAATTTAGCAGCATATTACAAGGCTTACACACCATGACCAAGTGTGATCTATTCCTAAATTGCAAGAATGGCTCAATATACAAAAATCAACTAATGTAATACACCACATTAACAGAATAAAGGAGGGGGGAACATGATTATCTCAATTAATACAGAAAAAGTATTTAACAAACTTCAGCACTTTTTCACAATCAAAACCCTCAATAAACTAAACTAAAACTAAACTAAACCAAACTAAACTAAACTAAAAATAGAAGAAAACTATCTCCACATAATAAAGGCTATATATGAAAAACCCATAGCAATCATCATATACTCAATGGTGAAAAACAGAAAGCTTTTCCTCTAATATCAGAAACAGCATAGGGATGCCCATTTACAACACATGGTGTTAGAAGGTTTAGCCAGAGTAATTAGACCACAAAAAGAAACAGAAGCCATCCAAATTAGAAAGAAGTAAAATTATCTTTTTTGTAGATACAGATCTTTGGGTAGAAGACCCAAAGATTTCACCAAAAAAATTTTTGAATTAATAAATAAATTCATCAAAATTTCAGAACACAAAATTAATACGCAAAATCAGTGATGTTTCTATACACTAATAATGAGCAATTTGAAAAGAAAATTGCGAAACCAATTCCATTTACAATAGCATTAAAAACAATACTTATGGGTGAACTTAACTAAGAAGACAAGAGTCCTATACATTGAAAACGATAAAACATGGCTGGAAGAAATTAAAGAAGACTTAAGCAAATGGAAAAACATCCCATATTTTAGAAGACTTAACATTTTAAGGATGACAAACCACCAAAGCAATCTATAGATTCAATGTAATCCTATGTCAAAAAACCATGACAATGTGTGTAATTTAGTAAAAGTCATCCTAAAATCCATCTGGAACCCAAAAGGGCACTGAATAGCTAAAACGATCTTGAAAAAGAACAGTGTTGGAGGATTCACACTTCCTAATTTCAAAGATACAATAATAATAATAACAATAATAATAAACAGGAGTGTAGTATTGGCATAAAGACAGATATATGGATATGGAACAAAACAGAGAGCCAAGAAGTCGTCAAATGATTCTTAACTTATTATTTATTTAACTTTATTTTTTCCCACCTTTCTTGAGGTATAATTGACAAAAAAAAATGTGTATACTTAAGAAGTACAATGTGATGATTTGATATAAATATATATTGTGAAATGGTTACCACAAACAAGCTAATTGACACATTCGTTACTTCACATAGTTACCTTCTGGGTAAGTGTGGGTAGTGTGGGTAGTGAGAACACTCTAGATTTCCTCTCTTAGCAAATTTCAAGTATACAACACCTTTTTTTCTTAAATGCAGTCACCATGCTGTATATTAGATTCCCAGAACTTATTCATATTATAACTGAAATTTTAAACCTTTGGCCAATATCTCCTTATTTGGTCTGATACAATCCTCTTAAAAATTCTGTGGGTTTTCTATTATCTGGTTCATTCTATGCCTCAAAACCAAATCCATTATTCATCCTGAGACAGATATCTCTGCTGAGAGACACTGTCTTAAGATTTTTAGAGGTGCTTTTGCTTAGCTGGAAGGGTCTACAAGCACCACTTTAAATCTGTCAAAAAAGAGTCTTTCAGCTACACTACTGATTTAATTTTGACCTAAAGGACACTTTTACTGGAAGTACTCTAGACCTGTTCTTTTCCATGAGTCCATTTCTTCCTTTGAAAATGTTTTGTCAGCTGGAGAAAATGTTCTAAGTCTTCTGTATCCTAAATTATGCTTGAAAACCAAACAGTTCATTTTTAACTCAATTTTCTCTTGCAACCTTTTATTATATGTTTCTAAAAGGAACTATTGGTATTTTCAACAGTCTGCCTGGAAATACTCTCAGCTAGATCCACAAGTTCCCGTGATAATTCTTCCTTTTCCGAGTTACCCCAGGTGGCAGGTCTGTTCATACTTGTTCCATTTCATGATATTGGTCCCTTTCCCACCCCCACCCCCCCCCAGCCTTTAATAACAGTGTCCACACTGAATGTTTACCATTTTCTAGCCTTCATGAAGAATCTTTTTGCTACTTTTCCGCCATCTCCTTACCGCCATGACAGCCTCCTCTTATATTTTGTCCCACATGTTGACGTTTCTGTGATGGTAACAACCCCTTTTGGGGCAAATCTGTTTCAGTTATCATTGCATACGAAAACACCTTCAAAAGACTTGGTTTCTTAAAACGATAGTGATTTACTACTGCTTATAATTCTGCAGGTTGTCTGGGCTCAGCTGGGTGGTTCTGCTCCACGTTATGTTAGCTGAGATTACTGACAGCTTCTTGGGCTGGATCACCCGGTAAGGTCTGCCTCATTTATCTGACATTGGACGCTGGCAACAACGGAAGTGCCTCATTCCTCCCCCGTATGGACTCTCTTCTTCTGTAGTCTAGACTAACTTCTTTATGGAATGATGCCTGGGCTCCAAGAGAGTAAAAGTTGAACCTGCCGGGTCTCCTAAAGGCTAGTCCTGGAATCAGCACTTTTACCACGTTCTCTCCATCAAAGATATTCACAAGGCTACTACAGTTTCAGTGAAAGGGTAGACCACAACCTAATGAAAACAATCACTTCTACTCCCCCTTCTTTTTTTTAATGTTTATTTATTTTTGAGAGAGACAGTGAGACGGAGCATGAGCAGGGAAGGGCCAGAAAGAGGGAGACACAGAATCGGAAGCAGGCTCCAGGCTGCGAGCTGTCAGCACAGAACCTGACGCGTGGCTAGAACCTCGGACAGTGAGAACCTGACCCGAAGTAGGTCGCTCAACCGACTGAGCCACCCAGGCGCCCGGTCTCAGTTCTACCACCTTAACTATAGAATGCACCCTTATTTATATACAACTATGACACAGTATGATTTTTTTAATCAATTAGTAGTGTTTATTTTATAAGCTTATTGAAAGAGCTCTTTTAGACATATTTACTCAGATTTTTATTGTGCAGACAAAAAAAAATAAAAGTGAAATAGTGAAAACATTCCAAATTTTCTTCATATTGAGAATGTGACTTGAGGGTCAACATTCGTGTTTATCCACGCAATATCATCAAGTACATCTGATGAGACAGCATGTCTCAAAGAGTGTTCCACTATTATGTCTAGAATTTTATTCCAAGCTGCTAACGCATTCTTGAAGTTTTCTTGCTGACATTTTCTTGATTGAATAAGAGGCAGCTTGAATCATTTACATCAGCCCTTATTGCTTTGAATTTCCTTCTGAGACTTGGCAATCCCTCTCGTGTTGCACTGCTTGGCTTATGATAGACAATGCTTTGCACATACCTCCAGGGACAGCTTCATTTTCTTGTGGGTCCCTTCTTTTCTGAGACCCCATAAAGCACTTGGGTTTCATTTTTGCAAGAAGATGTGGAACTGTGGCCATCGGCCAATGGTATTTGCTTTTTGTCCCACTGCTTTGTTTTCATGCTTTCCGCCTTCGCTGCAACCTTTCATAGCCAATGTCAAAAGATAGTGCTATCTTTTAAAATATATTTAAATAATAATTAAACTCCGTAAACGTAGTTCCGTCAATGCACACAAGTCAACTGAAGTGAGGATAGTGATAACCCAGTTTACGCTTTTGCAGTTAAAGGCAACTATGTCTTGAAGGCTACCTGGGTGATGGTGCCAGGTGCCATAGATTGCAATGTTCATCTCAATTTTGGAGATGTCTACATGTAGGAAAAAGTACGGTATTTATTGTGTTCCTCCTAGGTATTTAGTGGTGCACTAGAGGCTGTCTAATAAATGCATTTAAACATTTAAAACATAGTGCTTATCTCGAGAGATTTAACATAAAGAATTGCCCAAATGAAATAGACAACCATGGCAAATAACACAGAATAAATTTAAAAACAAATCGCAGGAAAAGTAAGGGCTCTAGAAATAGCAGGGCACGTTAGAGCTTGAAGAGATGTGAATAGTGGAGGCCCTTCCTAGCACCTCTACTTTATATTACCCCTCCATAGCTTTTCCCCATTTCCTATTTTTTTAACTTTTCCTTACTAATGTAGAGAAAGAACATTTTAGTATATTCAAAATATCAACACTTTTTGAGTTATATGTGTTGAAGTATCTTGTTCTAGGGTGTGTATGTTTTGTCTAGAAGTCTTTGATCATACAGAAGTTCACGACCGTAGCACAGTAAAATGAATCCATGTTTTCTTCTGTGACATAAATTTTCGCCCTGTTTGAGAAATACTTTGCTGCTGGATATTCTCCCATATCTTCTGGAAGTTTTTCATTTTGGCTTTTCATATTTAGGTTTTTAGTATATCTGGAATTTGGGGTTTGTGTATGGCGTGAGGTAGGGATTGATTTTTTTTTCCATATGAATGACTAACTATCCCAAGATAGTTTATCAAAAATCCGTCCTTCCTCACACCTCTCATTTACGGGTGTGCTCAATTTAGACAGCACACTTTGCTGCGTAATAATCTGACTTATTGAAAAATATAATTATCTCTTGAGAACTTAAAGTAGTAATCAAATTATATTATGTAAGTACTGAGATAGGAGTGGAATATACTCTAACCTGGTATTTCTTAACGTTTTGATGTTAGAAATAGTTTCTGAGAGAGAGAGAGAGAGAGAGAGAAAGAGAGAAAGTGGGGAAGGGGCAGAGGGAGGAGAGAGAGAATCCTAAGCAGGCTCCACACCCAGCAAAGAGCTCATTGAGGGGCTCAAACCCACAAACATGAGATCATGGCCTAAGCCAAAATCAAGAGTCAGATGCTTCACTGACTGACCCACCCAGATGCCCCTAAAAACAGGTTCTGATTGAAGCTCTGGCTCTCTTTAAATAGAAAACATTGCACAAATTCATTAAAAAAGTTTCATGCTATTTCAAGAGTTCGCAGATCACTTGAAGCTTATCAATGGACCCCATGCTCCTTAATTTAGAGCGGGGAAATTGGGGGAATGGTGGCATATGACCCCCAAACTCACAGATACTCTACATCAGAGCCAAAAGGAGTGTCTAGGCCTTTGTATCTCTACTCTGTAGCACTCCACATGTATACTTACAGTTGTGCCATTAAAGAAGCACAGAGAAACACTACAAATTTGTGATCATGTACTCAAAACAAGCAAAGAGTTCGTGCCAAAACATCCAAATAGTAGTATGACTTTCATGCTTGATTTAAATCTAACAGTTCATCGTAAATGACAGAGGGAACTGCACAGTTGTAAAGAACAAATTGAACTCGAGAAAGAGAATTAACGTTAATTTGTTCATTAAGTTCTGTTCCCCATTCTGAAGGTCTCTAGAAACAGGTTGTTTCTAGATTGATTTATGGCTATGGCACCCTATAAATAATCATTGGAAGCCCTAATTTGTTTGTTATATGCAGATTACCTAGGTGAGCTTATTAAAGATAAGGTTGGACTGGCATCAAATGTAATTCAGGACAAGCCAAGAAAGATGAGGGTGCTTCGTGATTGATGGAGCCAGGAAGTTGAAAGTCAGCAGCTAGACAGATCGATGTGCTCAGCGGGACATTTTGAATCAAGAGCCATCACACACAGTGTAGAAAGCTCAGTTAATAAATTAACCAAGAAAAGAATGATCTGACTTTGGAGGGATAACATGATAGGAACTTCATCCAGGATATTAGAGAAATTTGGGATTAAAGCTATTTTCCTGAAGCACCTGGGTGGCTCAGTTGGCTAAGCATCCTACTCTTGATTTCAGCTCAGGTCATGATCTCACTGTTTAGGAGACCAAGCCCTGAGTCGGGCTCTGCGCTGACAGCGCGGAGCCTGCTTGGGATTCCCCCTCTCCCTCTCTCTCTGCCCCTCCCGTGCTCTCTCAAAAAAAAAAAAAGAAAAGAAAAGAAAAAGAAAATTAAAAAAATAAAGTTACCTTACCTCTGAAGATGGTAAAAAACGAAAGGCTGTGGAAATAAACCCAGTTGGCCAGTGATTAAGGATTGATGGTTATGACAAATCTATTGGTGGTTTTGGCAATATCAATCCGGGTACTTCTCTAGTTTTATCACTCTGGGAGAAAAGAGTCAAAATACTCATCTCTTGGCTGAGCCCAAACTGTCACATCAACAAAGCTCCAGTTCCCATCAAGCTGGATTGATTCAAGGCTATACCCAGAGAAGCCTCTTGGCCTCCATAGCCTCTGACATAGTTGCTAATTAATCCAGTGAATCTGGGTCACTGAAAGAACGAAACTACATCTCCAGGGAAGCGATTCTGTGGGTTTGACAACCAGATTTCTCAGAGCCACTCATTAGCTTCTGTATCTTCTGTAGGACGGAGAAGTTTCAATGTCTTCCAGCCCACGGGAATAAATTCCATCATGCCATTTTTGTGGTGCTTTGTCTCACTTTTTTTTTCTTCCCAGCATCCCAGCCAATCAGAGAATGACTCCCAGGCCTCCGTTCTTTCTCTCTCACAGCATCGTCCCTCCCCCTGCCAGGTCCTGGTCCCTCCCATGTTTCCCCTCCCTTTTCGAAACTCCTCCCTCTACCTGCTTCCACCACCACTCAGTCATCCTCTCGTTCTACAGTTTCTCCGGGGATTCTGCTCAAGCCTTTTGTGTTTCACGTGGAAGCCTTGGCTAGACATCAGCAGTAACAGCAGTGCTAACAGTGGTCACAGTAGCAGTAGTCACAGAGACGGCAGTGGTGGTATTTATTTGTGTGGCGAGCCAGTGGGGGTAAAATCATGCTCTTACAAAGGCTTTCAACCCCTTTCTCATTGTTATCCCTTTCATCTTCCCAGAAGTTAACCTCACACATTTTTTTAAAATTTTTTAAAATTTATTTATTTTTGAGAGAGAGAGAGACAGAGACAGAGTGTGAGTGAGGGGGGGGGGGGGAGAGAGAGAGGGAGACACAGAATCCCAAGCAGGCTCCAGGCTCCGAGCTGTCAGCACAGAGCCCGATGTGAGGCTCGAACTCACGAGCTGTGAGATCATGACCTGAGCCGAAGTCGGATGCCCAACTGATTGAGCCACCCAGGCGCCCCGAGGGTTATCCTAAATTAACAAACTACCGAGCCTTGAGAACAAATCAAGTCTCAGGGGAGTCCAGAGAAATATGAACGGAGGCCCCCAACCTGAAAAGTCTTCCAAAGCGCTCTTTCAAAAGTCAACGGGCCAAAAGTCAAGGTGAACACACTTCAGGGTTGTAAAATTTTAGAGAAAGTAGAGACAATGCCCTGTGGTGGTCCAAGGAGGTTTCTGAAATTGGCAGAGCTCTGCCCAGCACTGAAGATGGGATTGGCCATTCCTGATAAAGGAACACAGCAAGGGGAGGCACAGATATGTGGGAAGGGGCCAAAGTGAGGAAGAAGGACCAAAGATCCAGGCCTACTATGACTGGAAATTACAAAAGATATGATATGAAAATGAGTTCTTTTCTAATAAAGCCACAAGTGCTTCTAAATTATATATATATATACATATACCCACTATATATATGTACTATGCATAATATACATAAATACTATATTTATAATACATATGGCATATATTACACATAGTGCATATATATAGTGGGTACATATGTTTATATTATATATACCTCAGTCATTAATTCAGTTTGTAGAAAATGCTATTATTTGGGATTCAGAATACTTTTGCTTTCTTACTAAGTTTTTTAAGTTTATTTACTTTGAGAGAGCATGAGTAAGGGAGGGGCAGAGGAAGAGGAAGAGAGAATACCAAGCAGGCTCTGTGCTATCAGCACAAAGCACTACTTGGGGCTCAATCTCATGAACCGTGAGGTCATGACCTGAGCTGAAATCAAGAGTCGGACACTTAACTGACCGAGCCCCCCAGGCACTGCTGTATTTGGCATTTTGTGCTATTTTATTTATTTTGTAATAATTGTGCTATAATTATTTTAGGTAATTTTTCGGATCTGGCTTCAAATTACTAGTTCTTTATGTGTGCGTGAGACATATACAGTTTACTGTTTAGTAGGTCCATCAAGACTTCTTATATTCCAATTATTTTAGTTTTCATTTGTAAGCTATCACTTTAATTTTTTGCCCAACTATTCCTGCTCATTTTTTTATAATATTCCATTATTGCCTTACAGATTTAATCCTTTAGTTCTGGATATATTAAACATTAATTTTAAAGTTCCTTTCTTCTTTCTTATTGCCTACCATTTGGGGCTGTGACCTTTCCTCAGCTGCTGCAAGAATTATACATTGTATCTCCCCATGTGCTTTGTAATTCCCATCCAACAGCCAATCCACAGGCATTATCTTCTGGGTTTGGAGGGGTGTCCTCTGTCCCCAGGGTCATGCTGGGAGACCTGTGCGGTAGTTTCATTGTTGGTTAGCCCGGAGATCTAAAGATTAAGCCAGTTTCGTGTTTAATTCTTAGTTCAGGGTCTTTCCAAATGTTGAGTTAGGCAGAGAACTAAGCATCACATTTCTCAATGATTAACGTAGGCTTGAGACCCGAAGTTTTTCTCTTTCCTGGCTTCCCTACGTGCACAGGGCTGCAACCTTCATTCTTTCTCTGCGTGGTTTCTATTTTCAGTCACCCTAGCGGTGTGCCTTAAAACAATTTATTCTTTTTATTGTTTTATTGTGTTTTATTATTCATTAGTTTATTCTCTCTCACAAATCCATAGGTTGACTGGGCTTAGCCGGCTGGTTCTTTTGTCCCGGGTGCTGCCAGCTTATCCCGGTGGCGCTGCAGTGTCTGGACCCTTGATGGGTTGGCACGTCCGAGGGACTCACACATCTGACGCTTTTGCGTTGTCCTCTGGAAGACTGGGTTCAGCCGCAGCGTTCCTTGGCTTGATGTGGTATTAGCAAGGCCTGCAGTTATCTGGAGGCTTGGCTGGGCTGGAACATCCCAGAAGGCTGGTTTTACTTGGCTGGAAGTCAGTGCTGGCTCCCAGCAGAGAATGGAGCCGGGCTGTGGATCAGGGTGTCTCCGTTTTTTTCTCCATGTGGCCTCGTCATGTGGCTTGGGTTCCTCACGGCGTGACCGCTGGGTTCCAACAGAAGGTGTTCTAAGTGGCGAAGGGGGAAGCTGCAGCTACTTTAAAGCCTAGACCCAGCAGATCTCAATGTTGCCATGTTCTGTTGGTCAGGAACAGGCCACAGGGCTAGCCCAGATTCAAAGATAAGGGGAGCAGATTCTACTGCCCCTTGGCAAGAGGCGGAAAAGAACCGTGGTCATCTTTAAGTTTCTGAAGTTGTTATAGCAAAGGCTCCTCAAATAGCTCCTTAAAGATGTTTGGTTTTCATCCTTTTTTTAACTTAAAGGAAAATTTTTTTAATTTATTTTTGAGAGACAGAGACAGAGAACGAGCAGGGGAGGGGGAGAGAGAGAGGGAGACTCAGAATCTGCAGCAGGCTCCAGGTTCTGAGCTGTCAGCACAGAGGCTGATGTGGGGCTCCAACCCGTGAACCGTGAGATTGTGGCCTGAGCAGAAGTCAGATGCTTATCGGACTGAGCCACCCGGGCACCCCCGTTTTCATTCTTTTTTTTTTTTTTTTTTAACGTTTATTTATTTTTGAGACAGAGAGAGACAGAGCATGAACGAGGGAGGGTCAGAGAGAAAGGGAGACACAGAATCTGAAACAGGCTCCAGGCTCCGAGCAGTCAGCACAGAGCCCAACGCGGGGCTCGAACTCGCAGACCTCAAGAACGTGACCTGAGCCGAAGTCGGACGCTTAACCTACTGAGCCACCCAGGCGCCCCACCCCCATTTTCATTCTTATAGGATAGGTCCAAGGATAGACTCTCCAGGACTTGATGGCCGCTTTATGTCACCAGCAACCCAGACTCCTGATTACAGATGGTTGCAAAACTACAACTAATCTTGCGGCAGAAATAAAGGGGTAGAGCCGACAGGCAAAATGGATCTAACTGATGAGGAAAACAAAGGCAAGAGAAATGTAGCTTAAATGAAATCTCTTTACAGCTTGCAGCTCACTGATAGACACCTGGAACATGTATAGCGTGACCTTCCCAAGGAACTCGAGGCTGCCTTGCTTCCTTAATGTTTTCGTTTTATTAAAGACTAAAAGTAACCTTATCTTAAGAGTAGCTAGCCCCTCAAGGTCCTGAAAGCCTTGCTTTCACATTCCTTAGAGAGACTTACGCTGTCCCTAACCCCCACTAACTTAGAAGTATATAATCAGTCACTCCTCACAACCCCAGGGCAGCTCTTTCTGCCCACGGGTCCTGTCCCCCGTGCTTTAATAAAATCACCTTTTTGCACCAAAAACATCTTAAGAATTCTTTCTTAGCCATTTGCTCAAGAACCCCATCATAACAACTGAGTTAATCCTTTTAAAGAGCTTTTCTTGAAGCCTCTCACGACTGCTGCTTACAACTCATTGACTTTCCCATCTGCCAAGGAAGCTACAGTAGTCATGTCAGAAAGGAAGCATGGCCTCGTGTCAAAATATTTTAAAGGGTTTCTTGTTTAACAGGAGGCAGATCGGAATTAAATGAAGTAGGGCATGGATCCCAAGCACGTATAGTTCAGACTCCTTAACTTTCCAGCTACCACCGTCTCGCTCACGCTTGGCGAAGTTTCTAACCGGGGCCCTGGGAGAGTGTGTTTGTGGCAGGATAACATTTTGCTCTATTGAGATTGATGTCTAGAGCATCGTCATGATAACAGGGGACATGATTTAACCCGCCAGCAGCTGACACAGTGGTGGTAGGGTACCACTTAGAGAAGGATTTCAGTGCTCCTTTTTAATAAAGGTCCATTTGTGAGCCTAATTACACCCTTGCCAAATAATAGAGTTGCCTTTCGTGCCTCTTCCTCGTCAGTTTAAACCGAAGAGGGTCTTTATTAGTAGATTTGAAAAGTCAGCCAAGTTGATGTTGAGGACCCCTGCTGCACATTTTTGCATACTTGCCCCTTCTTTCCAGGTCCGTTCTCCTTCCTTATCCTCTTCCAGGATTCAGTGACTCCAGGGGATCAGGAATCCCTCTGAGTGGAGAAACTTTCACATGTATGTGGTACTCGGTGAACACAGCTTTATCTTCTAGCTCTCTTGTAGGAAGGTTCTCTTACGAAGAGGGTGCTGGTCAAAGCCAAGCTTGGCTCTCCACAAGATAACCCTTCCGTTGTGATGTTGCAAGTACCCTGCCTCGCTTAAGGGGCAAAGGGCTTGGTCGGGGCCCTTCTCACAGTCCACATGTAGACGAAATACCCTCTACCTATAGGCAGGACCAGTCCCCGGCCATGTGACGCAGTAACAGGCTGGCCTAGCTCATAAGGATACTCCGCTTCCACTTATTGTGCGTTTGCTCAACAGCCTGCAGGCCAGCCTGGTTTGGTAAAGTTTTACTGGAACACAGCAATGCTCAGTTGTTTACATATTGTGTGTGGCCGCTTTCCCGCTACAGTGGCAGAGCTGAGGAGTCGCAACAGGGACCAGAGGTCCACAAAGACTTACACTAGTTACTGCTTGTTATTTACAGATTGTTCCTCTATGGTGTCCAAGGCAGAACCGGTTCCCTCCAAGACTGTAGCTCTCGGTTGTGCCCCCCACCTCAAGGAATATTTGGCAGTGTCCAGAGATATTCTTGGCCATCACGACTGGGGAGGGGTGTGATGCTCCTGGCACCTACTGGGTGGCGGTCAGGGATGCTGGTGGACACTCCACGATGCGTAGGCCAGCTCGGAACAACAAGGAATTACTGAGTCTAAAACGCCCAAATGTCAGTGTTCAAACATCAGTGCTGAAGTTGAAACCCTGCTTCAAGGAAATGGCTGTTCTAGAAGACTATCACTGTTTTTTACTTATTTACTCAACAAATATTTATTGCATGTGTGCTACGTGCCAGCCTGGTACTGAGTCATAGATATACACATGTTATATTATATATCTATATAATATAAATATACTATAAAAATATGTATAATGTAGAAATATAATATAGACCTATAGGCTTACATATTTATTTATTTATATATTTCTATATTTTATGTTTATATTTATCTTTTATTTCTTTGTTTATTTCTTTCTTTATTTCATTTAACCCACACAACAGATGATAAAGTCGATGCTACTATCCCCACTTTGTAAATAAGAGACCTGAAGCCCAAAGAGGCTGACTCACCTAAACTCATCTAATTAGTAGAGGAAGGGGATTTTAATGCAGTGTTTCACAAGTACTCTATAAACGTGGATTTTAACGCAGGCGAAAGCATTCTGAAGCCGGCCTGACCTGCATTCAAATCTGGGTTCTTCTACTCACATGCATGTGAATTGGAGACCTTCTCTGAAGCAGGTTGCAAAAATGGGGTAGAGTATCGCGCCGAAAGCACCCTGTGACAGAGCCTGTAAGAGTGGGTGCGACAAAACTGCTAGTTCCAATTATTTTATTTCCGGTTTTCAAGACGATCGTCGCAGACGTCGAGTGCTGCAATGGGAGGGGCAGACGATGTCACTTCTCCCCTGGAAGGTGAGCGGGTTTTCTTTATCATTTCAGCCCCAGGGAGAAATTGGCTCCTGCACCACCCCCCCCCCACCCCCGCCAGCCGCCACCCACCGCAGGACCCTTTCTTTGCAGCTGGCCTGGGAGTGGAGTGAGGATAAGGCTTTCCTTCCCGGAGCGCCCTTCCCGCTGTCTGTCCGTCCGTCCGTCGGTCCGGGCCGCTGTTCCTGGCAGAGCCGCTGGGGCCGGATTAGCCCCGGAGTGACAGACTGTCAGCCGCACGGAGCGAGGCCTAATCGCTGCGCCTGCACAGCCGCGCTCCAAACACTCCCGCCGAGCGCTTGCAACTGTCAAGAAGGCTTTCTCCTGAAGAAAGAACACAATTTCACGTTTTCAGAGTGAGGCAGAGACGCACCAGGCAGCTGCAGGTGCCGGGCCGCCACGCTCGCTCGGAGCCGAGCGGGACTTCACAGCGCGCCAGCAGACAGGGCGCTCGCTTCCCCCGTCTTCAACCAGCGGGCTTTGTCTTTTTTATTCCCCTGTCTTTTTTATTTCTCTTTTTGCCCCAAGGCTTGACACTTTACAGAGTTAAGTCTGTAGCCTTGGCCAGATTATTTCTAGAAAAACAGAGCAGCAGGAAGAGGCCAGACTGTGCAGAGACCATACAGTACTCTTCCACGTTCAAGCAGATGTTAAACGAGGACTATTCTTGTGGTTTGGGTTGCTACTGAGGCACTAAAGCTGGGAGGAAAGGTAAGGCGCCCCCCCCCCCATCCTAAACAGAGAAGCCAGATCACCTATGAAGGACGTGATAAAAGACCCCTCCCCCCAAATGCCCACCAACTCCTCATTTATGAATGAGACGGTGAAAGGGAGGGCTGCAGAACTGATGAAGGAAGGTAGAGAGGGGATTTCTCGGGTGAAATCAGAAGGATGCCAATAAATGGTATATGCAACGACTGTGCCTCAAAGCATCTTCCTTATTCATCATGCCCAAGTGGACAGAGAGATTGGCAGAGGCAGTTTGTACCCCAGCACAAACCAGAGAGCCCTCTCTAACATGGAAAATGCACTAGAGCCAAGTCTAGATCACGAATGTGGATGTGGCATCTCAGAGTAAAGCTGTCATATTTTCACATTTGAAAACAGGCAAGATCCCCTACTCCACCTCGAAAAACCCCAGCGTGAAACCTGGGATGGGTCCACCACCCACAAACCAAAGCTTCCAAGCAACTACCCCTTTTGGAGGCAAACGACGTATGTCAGGGAAATAGCAGAGGAAACTCACATCAACCATGTGTAGTTCACCTCTATGCTTAATTCACAGTATGAAAAGATAACCAAGGATCAGCAGATCTTTGAGGAAACGAGCAGTACAGAAGAGAAGGACCAAAGAGTTTCTGACTTCAGAGGAAAGAGAGATTTTTAAAACTAATTCTTAAAATATGCTCAAAGGGTCACCTGGGTGGCTCAGTCAGTTGAGTGTCCAACTTCGCTCAGGTCATGATCTCACAGTCCGTGGGTTCGAGCCTGGCATCCGGCTGACAACTCAGAGCCTGGAGCCTGCTTCGGATTCTGTGTCTCCCTCTCTCTCTGCCCCTCCCCTGCTCCAGCTTGTCTCTCTCTCAAAAATAAATAAATAAACATTTAAAAAAACTTAAAATATGCTCAAAGAAGTTTACAAAACAGGAATAGGCTACTACTAACTAGATGCAATGAGATAATTTTTAAAACAAATGTTAGAAATTAAAAATGAGGCAGTCTAAATAAAAACAAATCCAAAGGGCTAAAACCACTTTAGGGAAAGCTACTAAAAATTATAGCAACACAACAACAAAATATAAATATGGGATACTAAAACAAAGTTAGAAATATACAGGAATAATCCAAGAGATCAAATCTACCTAATAGGTGTTTCAGGTGGGAAAGAAAAGGAAACATGGAAGGGAGAAATCAATGAAATACTAGAAAAGAAAATTTTCAGAGCTAGAAAAAGATACTGACTCAAGATTGGATACTGCAAGACAATGGAGCAGTGTCCTCGATGTTCTAAAGAAATATGATATTTTAGATCTTGAATTCTATACCCAGAAAGACTATCAGTGAAGAGTGAAGACAGATATTCTCATACATGAGTCATAAAGTTTACTGACCAAATGCTCTTTATAAAAAAAAAAAAAATTACTTGAGGATGTCCTTAAGTACATGAGAAAGACATCCAGGAAATAAGTCATGGGTTCTAAAAAACACGGAAGCTACTACAGAGAGCAACAAAAGAAATACCAGCTTGATATAAATTAGAACCAGCAGACAGAGGGTCTCAAAGAAAGTTTCTTTGAAGGAAATAAATTTTACCCAACAAATATTATGATTTAAGTGGGAGCTGAAAGATCCAAGTACCATGCTGACATGGTCCAGCTTCTTTTCTCAAAAAGAAAAAGATACAGTGATAAGCTCTAGTAAAAATGAAAACGCACAAGAAAGTCATGAAGAGGCAAAAGCAAAATGCACTAAATTATGGTGTTAATTTAAGCAACTTATGGCACATTAAAAAAGAGAAAGAGAGAATCTCATTGGTCTTGACACTTGGAACATTCTCTTACAAAGCAACACAAATGTGATGATATAAAATTAATTTCCTCCGTGGATCTAATCACACTATTTGGTTCTGCAGTAAGTAATATTTACATATCATGATATTATAAATTGTATTTATCGATTTGAAACCTATAGACAAAGCACTTAACACATAATTGTAATTACAGAATGGAATTATCAATGCCAAAACCTTGATAACATACAAAAACATAAAGCTGATGAAGGAGGGAAAGTGGTGCAGGGGAGAAAAAATGGAACGTAGCATAGAGGTAGTAGTTTATTTCTGAATAATGATGAGTCAAGGGGTAGTGTCTAAAACAGACGGGGACCAAAAATAGAAGTTCCAGTAAGTTCTCACATTTCCTGAGAAGTAGATTTGGGGACATTCTGGGTTAGTGCAAGCATTGGGCTGCCAAGCATAGCTTTTTTACCCACGTATTTAAAGTTCAATATATATTTACAATTGTGACAGTAACAAGGTAGAACTATTATCCTGCTGAGCTCAGCCCAGGAGGTCCAATGGCAGAGCAAGACATATTATCCAGATTTGCAAAGTTATAGAAAAGGTTTTGTATTCATTCTAGAACTAGGTTACGGAACGCTGGCAAACAAGAAATTATGAACCCTAATGTTAGATCCAGACGACATAACTTAAGTACATAATGTGTATCAGGCTCAGCATTATTCTTTGTTGCTGTCAACAGTGGGCACCTCAGTCCCAGTAACCTTCACCTGTTCCCCTCCACTGATCAGCTAATGTCCAGAGTTAGATAATAAGCATTTAATGCCCTTTACCATATGACAGCACCAACCCTTCCAAATTCATCTCCTTCTCCCATTGTGAGCTAGAGGTAAAACTAAACCAAAGCAGCTGCGTCCAAAAGCATGGTCAACAAGAGGGCACAGCAAAACAGGGTTTTGGTTTTTGTTTTTGTTTTTCAGTATTCTCTAGGGCTGGATTATGTTTTTTAAATCCCACTCCCTACTAAGAGAACCAGAACCTCTTAGAGAAATGTCTGATTCTGGGTTTAGGGTAGATAGGGTAAAACTATGAGTTTGGCGCATGATGTCATAACGTTTTTCTTTTCTCTTATACCGAAAATCTTGCTCCTGGTAACAGGGACATTTCCTTTACCCTGTAATGTGTATTAGCTTTCCAGCAATACTTCTAACATGAAAATACTGAGTGAGTCAATGCTATACATTCATAGAATACAGCTCGCCCTATCCCCACCATCTGAACGTGGAGTGTTCCAGTGAAAGCTCTTACGAGTTGAAATGTGTTCCCCTACCCCCACTCTCTGAAAGCTCACAATATGCCACTTTGCCTTTATGAAAAATCTACACAAGTACCTGTTTTTTGCTAACCAAAAGAAATCTGAAAAGGATTTCCACTTGTATGAAAAAAAAACAAAAACAAAAACGCCATTATGGTATCAATGTCAGTCTTCCAGAAAAGCATGGTGGTGTAATGAGAACTTCCAGAAAGTGGGGGTACCTATATACGCCTTATGCGGTCTCAGCCAGAAGACTGTGTTCAAATGTTCTCTGGGAGAACTCTTCCCTTTAATCTCATGTACAATTAGATTGATTTCTTTCACTTTATTTTCAACTGTAACATTTGCTTTTCCTTAATTTGATTCAGACATTTGTAAAACTCGAAAGTCAAACTATACAAATACAAAACTATGCAAATACAAAAAGATACACTCCAAGTAGCCTCGTTCTGCACCGCTCCCCTACCCTCCACTTCTCTTCTTTACCATTTTGTTTTAGGGGGGTTACTTCCTGGTTCATCCCTTCAGTGTTTCTTATTGAATAACTAGAATGCTACTATTCCACACTTTACTTTATTCACTTAATGACATACCACTGGAGATCAATCGATATCAATTCAAAGTTTTATTATCCTATAGATTTTGTGGCCAGAAATCTGGCACAGCTTAGCTGGATACCTCTGGCTCAGGGTCTCTCACAGGCTACACCTAAGGTATTGGGTGCCTCATCTGAAGGCTTAACTGGGGAATCCAAGTCCAAGTTCACTCATATGGTGTTGGATGGATTCAGCTCCTTGTGGATTGTTGGACGGAGGCTTCAGTGTCTCATGAGCTATTAGCTGGAGGCCTCCCTTGGTTCCTTCACATGGGCTTCTCCATAGAGCATCTTACAACATGGCAGCTGGCTTCGTCCAAGAAAGCAAATAAGAAAGCAAGAGAAATTACTAGAGAGAAAATGAAAATCACAGTCTTTTATAGCCTAATCATGGCATGATTTCCCTTCACTTTTGCCATGTTATGTTCCTTAGAAGAAACTCATTGGTCCAGCCTACAGTTGAGCAGATAGGATGACACAAGGTCTGAACACCAGGAAAGGGGAATCTTTGGGACATCTGTCACAAGCCAAAGGCATCCTAGGCAAATTACTCCAGCTCCCTTTCCTTGCCCACACTGTGGGAATTATAATTGCAACATTACAGCGTTATTGAGAAAAATTAAAATTTTCACACATAAATCAATGGGCTATAGTAAGAGCTCAATGTATGGTAGTCGTGACAATATTAACAATGCTGTCTGGCCAGATACAATTCTCCTATCCCTCTCCTCAGTCTTCACTCTTTGTGCTTTTGCTCCCTATAACCTAAATATCATCACTTCTTTCTCTCTCTAATATATTATTAACAACTTGCCTTAAGTGACCAGCGTGATGGGGCGATTTCTCAGATAAAATGTGTTTTTGCAGCTTGGGGTCTCCAGTTCAGCTTTATAAAATTAGCTATTCTTCCTATGACTTCCTATTTGAATCTAGTACCTTCAAAGAAAAAGAAACCAAATTCGCCAGCACCCTAAGAAAATGCTGATTTACAAACTGGAATGTTTTTTGTCTTCCTTATAAATCTAGGTGGAAATTGATCCATTATAAGCCTGCTAAACCGCTCATGGTTTTGCAAGATGTGTTATTACATTTCACAATTATGAGACATTCTAAGAGATTCTTGGCTGGGGTCTTTTTTTCTTGTTTGCTTGGTTTTTTTTTTTTTTTTTCCTTGTTTTCGTTATGGCAGTAAATTTTCCTGCCAAGTCTCAATAGTTTATAGAGTCAGGAGAAGCTCTTAAGAAATACACATCTAAAGATATTCTTCCAGCCAAAGTTAAAGGAAACTACCACCACCCGTGTGAATCCATTTTAATGCTTTATGAAATATTTTGGTTATGAACCATATAGGAAACTATCTCCATTCCAGCTATTTTTCTTGGTCTCCTATGAACCAACTATGTCCTATGAACATAGGACTTGGGAGTTAGGATAATCCATGCACATGACCTTTCCAAGCCCCAGTTTGTCATCCATAAAACGGGGCTCGTGGTCCTATCCTCATGACCTGTCACTTTGGTCCCCCTTGCAAAACACGCAGGGCCTGGGAGGATCCCCCAGAGATCCTGCAGTGGAACGTGGGTGCTGTGTTTCTTTTAACTGTCATCAGAGAGAGGCTGATTTTGGAGGGAAAAAAAAAATCAACTCAAGGGAGTAAGTATCAAATTAGGAACTAACAGACAGTCAGAATTGAATTCCTAATCCACGGGGGCATTGGGCAAAAAGGAAAAGTCCAGATGTAAAACCCACATGAAAGACAAGGAACAAAAAGAAAAAAAGAAAAGAAAAAAGGGAAAGATAAGTTAGTTCTAAGAAGCTAGAATGGGCGGGAGCTGAAGCATTGGGCAGTGATTTTCTAGTTTCTTTAGCTCCATGGGGGCCTGCTGGAAACATTTAAAGGCAAATCCTTGGAACAGACACCTACCACCTGTGGCTATTGGAAAGATATATATTATTTAGATACCACTGGGTGGAAAAAAAAAAAAAGCCTTAGAAGGAAACATCTTGACTAACAGCAAGGTGCAAAATTATTTCATTTTGCTCTGCACTTTTTGGAAACAATTGCCTTCAAGCGCCCACCACTTCGTGCCTTAAAGTCTCCATCACAGCTGTTAGAGAAATTCTTCATGTTCTCTGCTATGACACTGGGATTTTTGCAGCCATGAATGGACACAAAAAGATGTCAATCATATCCAGTAATGAAAAGTTCATTTCTCACTCCCTATTGTGAAGGCAGTGCCTTTGTGATACTCATTGTGTGAGGCTGTGTTCAAGCTCATTTGTGTTCACGTGCAGAATATCTATTTTATATTAAAGTTTAGACTGTAGTCACCCCATATCATACCTAATGCATTCGAATTGTATCACCATTATCCTCCATTAGATCTGTGATGACAGAACAATATCTATGTCAGAAATAATAAAGAGATTAATGTGGAGTAACAGATCCTGATGTCACCTCCCTCTACATTTCAACATCAAATATTGCTGGCACTAAAAACCAGTCTCTGTCAGCCAGTGAGAACGGGGATTTTGGCAATAGAGAATCCACTGAGAGATAGGAGGGGAATTTCCCAAGTCATGTAGACAGCCGCTGAAGTGATAATTGAATAAAAGTGAAAGTCCTTCCTTTTTCTTCCTTTCTAGAAAAATCTACATTTATTCCCTTAACTTCACAGAACATACCCTCCTCAGGGGGTGGTGATATATGCCGAGGAGAGCTTATTTGAAGTGGTTCTTCAACAGCTGGATTTCTGAATGGATACAATAAAGACAGTTGAAGAGAAGGAAAGTCAGCACTGAACATGCTGGTCCCAGATTGTAAAGCAGCAACCCCTCAGATGTAAGGGGCTGGAAATTACCCCCCAACTGCTTGCTTCTCCTACCCATCCAGTGGGCCTGAATAGGGGAACCGAGTGGCGGAAGCAATTCGTCTATCCGCTCAACAGATATGTAGTGAGCAGCAGATTATCATTCCTTAATTCATAAGGCACTTTATCTCTGAAGATATTTCATCCTTCTTACAAAATAGGCGAGAACGAGGCTTATCGTCCCCACCTTACAGGTGAGGAAGCTAGGTCTCAGAAGGACTGTGCACGTCATGTAACTATTGAAGAATGACCGGAGACATATACACTCACGCTTTGGAGCTTCATTCCATGGTCGGTCACGGCCAGGGACGGATTTACAGTGAGAGGACAGGAGTGCGACTTCATTTCCAAGCTCACTCTGGCTGTAGAATGGAGAAGGGTCTCGGGGAAGAAAGGCAAGAGGCATGACGACTGGCAGGCTGCCGTAGTGATCCAAACAGTGACCGTGGCCCGAACTAGCAAAAGAGAAGCAATTGCGGATGTGTTTCGGGAGGGCTTCGTGACGAGGCAGATGTTGGAAACCGGAAGTGAGGAAGCGGGAGCGGCTGAGAATGTGTTGGATGTCATTTGCACAAGGGGATGCCACTTTCTACGATGGGGAGCATGGACGAGCAGGTGAGGAAAGGAAAGGGAGGATTTTATGCTCCGTGGTGCATAGTGTGAGAAAGCAGGTGGGGAAAGCTTATCAGAGGTGGGCACATGGTCCTGCAGCTCAGAGAGGCATCTTGCTTGGGGTGCGATTTTAGGGGCATCACATATTCTAGGAGCAGACATCCTACGTGCCCGTAGCAAGAGAATTCCCAGGGAGCCACAGAAGTGGAAGTCAGACTGCAGGAAGTGGGGAGGGAAGAGATTGAAGATACAGTGTAGATAACATTCTGGAAAAAAAAAAAAATATGACCATGAAGAAATAGAAAAAGATAGAGCCATACATAATAAAGGAATGGGGTAGACAGAGAATTGCTTTACTGTTTCAAGTGAAAAGACTTTGTTTAAATGTTGATAAGAAGGAAGCATCGGAGTGGGAGAGAGTAAAGGCACAGGAAGTTCATTCAATGAACAAAGAGAGAGTGATGGAGCCCTCGTCATGAGCTGGAGACCCAACAGTATGCAACCATTACAAATCCCCACTTTACGGAAATTGCATTCTGGTAAGGAGATAATACATAAATACACAAACACATCATATTCATATCTATTAAGTATGAAATGGAACATAAAGCTATAATACTTAGAAGACTATGGCATTGACCCAGGAATAGACAATCGATGCACAGTGACTGAGACTCTCCTCTTGACCAAACCCCTAGCCAGCCTCCTCTGAGCCCTTTCTCGATTAGGCCTCCACGGTGGCCTGTGAGGACCTGCATAAAACACAACATAGCTTCTAACAGTTCACGGCCATATCCTTAAGACGATCCTAGCCCTCCTCAAAGTGCCTGCCTGTTTTTCCCAGCCAGAACTTGTCTTTCACCCTTGAAGGCGGGGGGTAGGGGGGAGCCTAACTTCTAGGAGTTCCACTTAGCAAACCCAGACTGGCTGCATGGGGACAAAGCCCTCTTCCTGGTTTTTGTGTGTTTTCATTTCCCTGACTCTGCAGAGTCCTGCTTATGTCCTTCTGTATTCCCTAATTCTTCCTTTAGAAAGCCCAGTCACCTCTGTACAAGTCGAAGTTGAGGTAAGTTCATGCTGGACTCTTTCCCCTATTGCAATAGTGCATGACTGATAACAAGCCGTTTTCAACACTTCAGTGTCCCGCTTTGTTTGACTTTGACTACAAAACAAGAATCTAAACTCTGAAAATATATGGAATTTAGTATAGGGTAAAGTTGGCATTTTAAGTCAGTAGGACACATTTAATGAGTGGTGTTGAGACAATTACATAATTTGGGGAAATAAGATGAAAAGTGATCCTTTGGGAAGCGGGAGAAGTCAGCCTTAAACAGGAAAAGGGACACCTCTTGTGTTTCCCTTGGAGAAGAGAAGGGTGGGTATTTACACGAGGACATTTGAGTGGTGGGGGCGGGGGGGCAGGAAGATGGAGACATCCCACCTATTGGCATCTCTCTTTTCCTTCTAAGATACGATGCAGTATCTTATGCCAAGAGTGAAGGAGTACTTGGAAAATTAGCGACCTGGAAGAGATCCGGAGAAAAGTGAAAGGGAAATACGATTCAGTTCAAGGCACAGCTGGGGACTGGTCATTTGGGGTAGTTGCAAAAGAATACGGAAGTGGAACCAGGCTGCAGAGTTTGCAGGGCAGATAGTGGGTAGGGTTCCGTGCAGTGAAAATGACCCCACAGCTCTGCGGACCACAAGCCAAACAAAGTTACGTGTCTCGTGTTTAGGGAAAAAGTAGGAAATATATTCCCTAGAGCTCTGGAGGAGCAGTGGAGACCCACTCTGGCACCATCGCTTCAGTACAATGTATTTGAAAAGCAGGACAGTTTCCCTCAACAACCAAGATAAGCCTCCAACAGATCTCATCTTCCTCAATATGACTTTATAATCAGGATTATTCTCTACCGAACATACTCTCTCCACCTCTGTCATTTCGATGGCAGGCTTCACAGCCAAAAGAGGGGTGTTAGTGGATGTTAGGGAATCAAGGAAGAGAACCAGGGCCTGAAAAAGAGGACATGTGGAACTGAGTCCGAGCTAAGGTTGGAACTGGAAGCAGGTGGTCATTGCAACTCAAGAATTCGGGGCCCAAAGCCAATTTTCTCATGATAGACAAGAAATCCAATAGGCGAAAAGACCTGAAGAATCGGGCATATAGAACTCCAAGTTGTATGGGAAGCAGGAAAATCAGAGAGGCTAATTTGTCTGGAATAAGACAAATAATCTAGAAAAGGGTCTAGAGAACCAGGACAGGAATTAAGAGGGACCCCAGGCCGTAAACTGTCAGAGCTAGGGGTTGTCTACTTATTGCCCTCTCTGCCCAGAGCAAGAGTGGCGAACACCGGCTGGAGCTTCTGCTGTTGACTTTGCTAAGGAAGATATCCCTGTTGCAGACACACCAGCCAGGTGGTAGATTATGAGTCACGGCGAGAAGAAAGAGCTGCATCCTTGCCAAACATGATAGGTTTGTTCCTGAGCGTGTTCAGGCTGCTATAACAAAATACTAGACTGGGTAGCTTATAAACAGCAAAAATTTATTTCTCACAGTTCTGAAGGCCGGGACGTCCAAGATCAAGGCGCTGGTAGGTGTACCGTCTTTTGGTACCATCATTTGATGGTACCAAATACCATCCCTTGGGGGGTTAGATTTCAACATATAAATTTGGGAAGACGTAAACAGTCAGCCTATGGCTAAGAGCTTTTAAGTCCTACTAACGGCAGAAGCATCATCTTTGTGATTCGGGGTGGGAAAGATTTCTAGGAAACACCAACCTTTCAGTAACATCACTATAGCCTCCCCGAAGCCTAACCGTTGTAATTTATTAACCCTGGCAAATAACCGTATGGAGTGGAGGACAGGGGCGCTGCATTTCAGAGTGCCAATAAGCCGGTCGCTCCCCACCTTTCCAACTTCCAGGCCAATGTTTCCCCCGCGGTTTCCTGATGTGCTGTGTTTATGTGAACCGATACAGCGCCTTCAAGCGTTCTATCCCACATTGTAGGTAAGGACCAAGACATCTAATAAAATCCTTGCCTCCCCACTCTGGTATGCTATAGGTTTTTCCAAGTTCTAATACCTGAGCCTCTTACTTCGCCTCGCTGCTTCCGGTGCTTCCCCGGTTGTCTGTGCTTCTTTCCGTGTTTGTACTTGGGCCCCCCACTTAGCTTAGATCCACTGTGCGCACGCGGTGTTTGGCTTTGCCCCAGCCACCAGATGGCACCGTGCTCTGCAGTCTCTGGGGATGTCCTGCTCCTCTTTGCGTCCGGCCCCAGCTCCTGGGTCCCCTAATTCCCCGCTTATGAAGGACAAGGATTCAGATAATATTCAGTCCCCTCCCCAACAGCAGCTTCACTTCCCGCCCCCCCCCGCCCCCCGCCTCCTCTGCCTGAACTGCTCACCAAGCAAGGTAGTCACCTTCTCACAGACATGGGTCCCGGGGGGACCATTTGATGTTATAGCAAGACATGTGAGCTCCTCATCCCCTAACTCGGCTTTCTTATGGAGCCATTGGCCAGCCTGCTGTCCTCCTGAAAGCAAGAAAAGGCAGAAGTCAGTAAGAAAGAAAAAGGAAAAGCGTTTCACATTCAGAACCACTTGGCACTCACAGCTAAACGTTGCTGTTCTCCCACTAGACAGAAACAACTCACAGAACACCAGCCTTAGACAAGCCTCCTCTGAGATCATGACGAAATGAGACAAAGCAAGTCATGTCTTCATTGGATCTAAGCAAGGACAAAACAAGGTCACTGTGCCACGCCCGATACACCCAACACCCCCACTGCTGGGCCAGAATGAGCGACGGCTACTTCTCTGCCAATTACACCTTTATCTTTGTTCTAGTTTCCCTCCTTAGAGATCAGATATAGCGAGAAACCCAATTACAAAATTACCTCCACTTTCTAACACCATCAAAGCTCAGCTTTTTTAGATTCTCCCCCAAAACTCCACTAAGGCCCAAATCCTATTATAGGTTCTTTCAAAGACCCTCTTACTTGGACAGTTCATGGTTCTCCAGGTCTGTGCCCTCCCTGGCTGCAAGGGGTCATTGACACAGCTTTCGTAACTGCAGGCTGCTGCTGGTGGCCTTTGGCAAAACTGACTCTAGCTAACACGAAATGGCCCCTCCTGTGTGCCAGGCGCTGTACGGGGGACAAGCACAATACAATCGTTTAAAATCCTTAACGGCAGCTCTGTGAGATGGGTTTTATCATCTTCACAATACAGAGGAGGAAATTAAGACCCCACGTTCATGCAACTTGGAGGCAGTAGGGTCAGGGATAATTGAGCCATCTGTGGGCCTCCAAAGCTGCCATCTTGCCCTTAATTTGGAGCAGTGTCCTTTACGTGTTTTCCGTCACTTGGAAAAGGCACCGTCAGGGGAACGGGCCTCACCTACCACCTCTGGGAGCAGAAAAAGCAAAAACCAAACAAGGGCTGGCCAGCTAAACAAAAAAGACAAGAGCAGACCGGGAATAGTATGATGGCAAAACTAGGTACACTCGTCAGAGGCCAAGAGACACAGCTCCTGAGCCAAATGGCCCGAAAGGCCCTACGGATGCGAGAATAAAACAGAGCTACGGTCTTTTCTGGCAATTTGCAATATCTCAGTTACTAAAAACAGAAAACAAAGGGAGTAGAATGGATTGGCTCGCGATGAGCTCATCTGAAGCAACAAAGGTACAACCACGGTGGCAAGTATTTTGAACAGTAAACAGAGGAGGGGGGAAATCAATGCTCCTAGGGTAACGAGAGCAAAGGAAAGGATGAGACGTAGAAAAAATAAAAAGGGCAAGGAAAAAAGCCATCATTATCGTCGGGTTATTGAACTAGCGCTCCTTGGGGAAGCGAGAGGCCGGATCCCGGGCAGAGTCGCAGCCTCACGGTGCATTGGTGGGAGTCGCCTCACGCTGGCAGGGGACCATCCTGGGTGAGCCTTGCTGGCATTCGTGCCTCTGGGGCGGAGCATCCTGCGGTCTGAATTTGCTCTCTCTTGGCAAAACGGATCTGTCCGCTCTTCTGAGCAGAGACAGAGCGGGAGAGAAGGCTGAGAAAGCTTAGTGCACGTCACGTCGCTCTTGAAAATCACATTTTTATGAGTGTAAATGAATCAGAAACATATGGATGAAATTTCCTGGCTTGATGTGAACAGCCTCATACCCCAAGCAGTGCCCTCGGAGAGGATGCTTGGAATGTCAGTGTTTGTGCCAGAATCCCGGGTGGAAAGGTCAGGGGAGGCACCCTCCCCCACCCCCGTACCCCATCCCTGAGGCACAGACCCCCGCAGCATGGCCTCCGTGAGGACCGCCCCAGACCCACAGAGACTTTCCTTTGCCAGACCACTTCCCATTCCCTAATGTGCTCGTTGCATGCCAATAATGAAGGTGGAGGGTGTGTGCACGCATGTCTTTACTCCCCCGATAAATATCGTGGACAAAGAGCCCAGGGTGCTCAAAAAGCTGTAAAGTGACAAAGTCTATTTCTGTTTAAATGACGAAATCTTTCTACAGAGAAAGTAACTTCTTAAATCTCATGATACTAGCACTACAGAGCTGACAACTGCAGAAAAATTCAGCCACGTGGTTATGGCATAAAATTCACAGACGTGCACAAAGAGCATTTATTGAACGACCGTATAGCACAGAAGAGACACCAATCCCCCACATGTTGGAATCTGGCTCTGTGTTCAGCACCTACATTGTCAACCGGAGCAAGGAAACATAGCCAGGACCGTAGTGCATTCCTCATATGTGGATTAAGAAGTCAGAAACCAAGATGACTGAAGATGACTGAGATGAAAACACACACAGATGCCTCTCTGTCAACACAGTGTCTGAAAAGCTGTATGGATATAACATGGGTGAATAAGCAAGCATGGGCTTTGATGCCAGCCGTGTAAGGACAGCACCCTGGCCTTGCTGCTTGCTAGCTGTTTGACATTGGACAAGGCCCTCGACCTCTCTGAGCGGTTTCCGTGCTATATGGCATGCCCTGAACATCAGAGTCCAGAAAGTGATAGCTATCGTCCTAGTGAAAACTTTCTCGTTTACATTTTAAAATTGGACCTCCAGAACCACAGAGATTTTTGAGATGAATTATGGACATATTTCTTAAGCTTCACTGTAGGGCACAATCCATCCCAGATGATGGCCCCATTTTTCATCCCCCGTCCCTGCGCCCTCAGCCTTAACTTGGCCACCAAACTGGCCAAGTCAAAGCAGTGAGTAGAAGACTCACTCTGGTTTCCCGCATGGCACCTGCCCATTTGAATTCCTCAGCCCTTGGCTTGTTGTCTGCATTTTGCTCTTACCGTCTGTGGCTGCCTGTGACCACGCCACCCTAAGCATGCCCTCTCGGCTGGTCCAAGCCCCACATCTCTGCCACTGTTTCTCAAGAGGTAAGGAAGTTGGAAAACTTTCCCTCCTTACGCAACACTTCCTATGCTTCGGGCAGACTATAGGGTGCTGGGCTTGACCGGCCTGAGCTTCCCTGCCCCACCTTTGTTTGCTTACCAAATAAACTCCAAATTCTTTGTCCTGCCACAGTCTCATCCCAGCATCCCTCACCAGCCCCTCCTAAGAGCCTTTCCACTCCAGCCAGACGGGTTTAGTCATCTTGCCCAGCCGCACCCAGCTCATCCCAGCGCCTTTCCTTGGACTATCTTCTCCAGCCCTAGCCTCTTTGGGATGTTTGACTACATTCCAGCATGCCTTGAAGACTTGATGACCCCTACCCGGCCCCTCTTCTTCTCCCCCTCCACCAGCCCCTCCAGCCCTCACGGTCTTCCCTTCCCTTCCTCTGTTGTAGGGCATCCGCTTTCAAGGCCGGCGTGTGGCCCAGTGTGCTATTGCCACCCACTCCTCCTGTGCAGGCTCTCTCTCCCTGCTCTGAGTGCGAGCCCCCTGAGAACCGGAGCTGTGCCTTCCTGTGCGGGCTCTGCCGTGAGCAATCGATCAGTCAGTATTTCATTATCATAAAGACAGCCTAGCGCGGTTGGAGGTCGACATGAAAGAGAATTTTGTTGATAGGAAAAGTTGTTCACGTAGTCCTGTAACACATAATCAGTTCTTCAGTTCTTGTCATTCTATTCTCTGTAGACGAGATGGCCCTTGCATTCTTGGAGACCCTGTCATGGAAGGAAAAACCGCAAGTGGGTCAGGGACACCTCCTGAGCCCTCACATGGAGCCTGGGCCCCGGTGGGAGGGGGGCCTGGTGGGGGCAGCCTGCGCAGAGCCCTTGCGTAACGTGCCTTCAATCCTGTATCCATGTGACATCATAGTATTAAGTCTGGTCCATCGCCTGCTTGGGATGGACAATAAACAATTCAAACGGAAAACACAAAGGTGAAATTGCTGCATTTTGCAGACCTTTCCTACAAGATGACCTAAAGCTGGGGCTCAGTCAGTTAAGTGTCAGACTCTTGATCTCCGCTCAGGATATGATCTACCAGTTGTGAGGCAGAGGCCGGCATCCGGCTCTGCTCTGGGCATAGAGCCTGCCTGGGAGTCTCTCTCTCCTTCTCTCTCTCTCTGCCTCTCTCCCCTGCTCTCTCTCTCTGAAAAAGAAAGAATTACCAACAAAGAATATGACCTAAAACAAGTCATTTATTCTCTCTATGGCTCAGTTTACCTTTGGAGATGATAATTACACTTACCCCATGTAAGTGTTGTGAAGGTTATCCTTAAAAAATGTAATGCACCCCCACAATGGAATACTATTTAGCCATAAAAAGGAAGGAAGGGCTGATACAGGCTACAGTATGAATGAACCTTCAAAACACTTGACTGAGTGAAAGAAGCCAGACACAAAGGCTGCATAGTATGTGATTCCTTTCATAGGAAATGTTCGAAATGAGCAACTCTATAGAGACCAAAAAATATCAGCAACTGTCAGGAAGCTAGGGAGACGGAACGGTGGGGAGCACCGGCTAATGGGTATGGGTTTCTTTTTGTGGTGATGAAATTGTGGAATCAGAGAATGATGGTTACACAACCTTGTAAATATACTAAAACCCCTGCATTATACACTCTTAAAGAGTAAATTTTGCAGTACGTGAATTATATCTCAATGTTTTTAAGGCATAAAAAAATAATATGCCCAATCTGTTGGGGACAGAGCCTAGCAGACATAAAGACTACTGTAATTGGGGTGGGGATTATAGGACAGAGTAAGATAACAGAAAAACAATTAAATGTGGGATTACACCCAGGTTCTTCCACTCATCAGCTGTGCTGAGTGACCTTGAGCAAGTTATTCCATCTGTCTCAGATTCAGCTTTTGCAAAGTTGAGCTGGGCACGATAACACGGATCTCACTGTATCAGGTAACAAACATAATAAAGCCATTTTGCACTCGGCAGGGTATAGATACCCAATAAGCCATGGACCTCTTCCTCTTTGTTTTTGATTCAATCTCATTCCTGAAATGCTTCTCAGAACATACTTGGAGCTGGCCAAGAGTTCGGGTTCCATCCCCAGAACTATCGAGAACCCAGCAGTGATGCTGGGTGGGGTCAGGCAAAGCGCTTCTGCAGGGAGCCCTGAAACAGAGTAAGCAGAGAGGCAAGTGAGAACTGAATCAGGAAGGGAAGCCCGAGGTCAGCACTGGGGATGCAAGTCGGCCAACTGAGTCTAGCAGTCTGAGACTCTGGGTCTGGCAACAGAGTTGAGTCAAGGGGTCAGCTCTGGGAGCGGAGACAAACTGGTCAGGGTAAAGGCCATGGAAAAGGCAATGGCCTTAGGGTCCAAGGCAAGGCCCGGCCTGCTTATTTAAAAGACGCTCGACTAGATTGGACATAAGACCTGTATCTGTTATCCTCAACTAGTCAGTAAATCATTCTCCCTGTCATAGCAGCCTATGAAAAGGGAAAGGAATGGAAAAGAGAGGGGGAAGGGGAGAGTGGGTTCTAGGGAACTGGACGTGATTAATCATCACCACCTCTCCCTGGACAATGCTGTTTAGTGTGCAGCAGCTGGGGGTGGGAAATCCTTTCTCGAAAATTCTTCGTTTCCCTTAGCCCACAGTCCAACAGTCCTGCCAAAATATTGCCACAGGATAAATTTAAGGACAACATGCAGTGATTTGTTAGATGCAAAATTTCTGAGATGGGAGACTTTTCGCTCAAGAGTTGGAATTGTTGCATTGACAAATGTCGGTGTCTGGGGCTGCTGGGGCTGTCTCGGGGGGGCTGGGGGAAGGGGGAGAATTTGATCCTCCAAAGAAATTCCTCCTGGCTGTCTCTTCATCTATTCTGTGATCAATACTAACACTGTCATAATACTTAAACTCTTCTTCCCTGTCGTCACCCATCTATGTATGAATTCATTACAAAAGCCAGATGCGGGACAAGAAAGGGTCCTCGAGACGAAACGAGGGCAGATTATTTTATTACCATCCCTAGAGAAGGTACCTGGTCAGCATAATAAATGACACCGGGCATCTTCGCCTACACACAGCGGGGCCGTGAAGTTTTTCATCTTTACTCTTATGCAGAGATAGATCCCTTTCCTTAAAAGCCATTGGATTCCCAGGCAGAGGTGTGCACGTATGTTTCAGCTTAAGGCCTGCATCTTCAGTGATGTCCAGGCTGCTTCTTGGGGACCTGGCCAACACAACTTGGTCGACTTTGAGCTCACAACAGCCGACACTCTGTATTTCAACAATTCCTCCTTTCAGGAAAGCATACTGTATACCTCGAGGCAGAAGCTGAGGCCTGGAGCCGCTGGGAATATGACTGTAAGAACGAGTTTTGAACACCTTCGGCTGCTATACTTCTCATTGGATGGGCTCCGCATCCTGATTTGCACCTTGGCCCCCACACACGTGCCCTGACATACATGCTCACTCGCACACATTCAGGTCCACACACGCACGTGCACATCCACGCGCGTACCTCCTGTGCATATGTGACTCACACACCCACACATACACGCACAAGTATTCTTGTGCACCCAAGGTCGAAAATATACCGCATACACACCCATACATTGTCCATATGTGTGAGCGCATTCAAAAACCCCCATAGAAGTACATATGCACGAACACATACACACACCAACACCCTCCACGCATCTGGACGAGTGCAGGTCCTCATACCCATGACAAGGATTCTGGGACAATCAAATTATAGCCATAGTTATGGTCTTCCGGATAACCGCACCCACTATAGAAGTGACATTTTTTAGGAGATGTAATGAAAACAATTACAGTGTTTGCTGCACCCACAAGAAGTCTATAAATCACTGTGCTCACTCCCCAGCAAGAGGAAGAAGCAAAGCCTTGTTCAGACCACAACCGAAATGCGACCAGGTATTAATACTGGAAAGACTTTCCAGCGGAAACATCAAGGCCCCGATATGAACACACACCGGTAAATAAATAAGGGCTGGTTTGGCCACCAGCAGCTTCTGAAGCCTTACTGATCTGAGATGGTTGGGGGACCTGAGGCTGGCGTTCCCCTCTGTCAACCTACACACGTTTCTGTGGCTTTCAGATAGACAGGCTTCCCAGGTTCCTTCCAACTTGGGGATATCATTTTTGCTAATGGCATTTTTAAAGGGTCCAGACAGACCATTTGCTTACACAAGAAACGCGCTGGGAAGGAGCAACATCTTTTTGTTGTCGTTTTCCGGTTTGGCAAAACCACATCTTGGAAGTAGAAATTTTGGAGGCAGTTTGCCTAAGTCCCCAAAGTAGATTTACAGAGAAAGGGATAAATTCTTTAACGGGGCTATCTTTCCTAAATAGTTGGCAGTGGGAATTAGGCTTTTCATAAGCTCAGCCCTAGCCAACATCCACCCTTTCCTCCCTCCCCGAGCTGCAAGGCACCTCCCACCTCCCCGCCGCCCATCTCAAACCCTAATAAATAAATCCCTCTCTTACACCAACCGCCTCAGAGAAACGTGAAGCAAGTTGTTCACGAGTTGGGTTCACAGACACTCTCTCAGGGCCACAGTGGTGTGCTGAAAGAAATGGAAATGTGGTGGCCCAAGAAACGGGAGTGGAAGGAGATTAGGGGTGGGTTGAAACGTGGGGGTGGGGAAAAGTTGGGTAAAAACTTTGAGTCTGAGAAGTCAGAGCCCAGGGTGCTGCCTGGAATTCCAAACCGGGGAAAGAGATCTCAGCTGCTTTCATATGGAAATTGGCCTGGAAGCCGACTTTGTCTCTGGGTGGAACTGAAGCCAAGACCAAGTTCAGTGAACCTAACACACCGTTCAATCAACCATTGAAACCCAGGAGAAGAGAAGGCAGGAAAGGGAGGGCAGAGGGTCAAAGAGGCTCGCCTTTCATTTGGACTTGGTTATCGAGGTGGCAGTAAGGAGGAATTAAACACTGGAAAGAATTGGAAGGGAAAATCCCGTCGATCTGGAGGATGCGATCAGCCTGGCTTTAAATGAAAGGAAAGAGGAGAGATGGAAACAGAAGGAAACAAGCAAGCAAGGCAAGAGAAGAAAGAAAAGGAAGGAAGGAAGGGAGGAAGGGAGGAAGGGAGGAAGGGAGGAAGGGGAAGAGCAAGAAAGAAGAAGAAAGAAAAAGACAGGTAAACAATGATAATCATTCAAAGCACATTCTGAAACTGACAAAATAATTGCAATTACATCTGATGGGTGTAACAGAAAAAAGGAAGGAACTTGAACTTTCCTGCACTCTGCCAAGATTCCCCCCACCTTCCACCTGAGATAAAGGCTTTCAGAGATGTGAAGATCCTTACAGCAGACAGACACAAGGTGGACTTCTCAAGGTTTACTTTTGGACTTGTTATTAGTTTGTTTTGTTTTTATTGCGTCTTCAAAGGAGAGTTGAAGAAGCATCTACTCTTTGCAAAAAATAAGCGAATATCGTTGCTTCCTAGATACTTTTTTGGGGACTAGTTTCCTGTCTTTTGTCCTTGATTTATTATTGCCTTTATTTGTTCTCCCCCATTTGGTTCATTTGATTCTTATTTTAAAAGAACAGCTCCAAAGACCCTTCTATTTTCATGGAAATTGCTCAGTAGTAACAATTTCAGATAGCTTCCAGAAGAATAATCATCATGCTGGCTGCTTCACCCAAGATGCTTTGCAGCATTCACATAACAATTTACTAATTAATGACAAATTAAATGGAATTTGGTAAGAAGAATCGGAGGTTAGAGTACTGGTGTACATTGTGTCTAAAAAGGTATGCAAATATCTTCAGCCCATTTGTGGTTCATCAGTGGGAAATAATAGCTATTCTACTTGAAAATTTCAAATGCAGGAGGGAGGCTGCATGGAAGCAGAATTTGGAAATTATTCATCATTTTAATTTTTTAACAGTTTCCCAGATGAGAAACTGTTCCTTCATTTTAGAGGCACAATGAACTTAGACTTGTTGTTTCCATAACTTTAAACCATACGAATTTGGCTATACTTGGGGGCTATATTAATTACATATTAGGAGGCAAGAAGCAGTTTGGGGAGATCAGCCACTGAAGTTTTCATCTTTCAGGGCAGAATAAAAGACACCGGCCCTGTCCTTCTGAAGCAGGCATTGGCAAACCGCAGCCTGCAGACCAAATCCAGTTTGCCTGTTTTCATAAATAAAGATTCATCTGGAAACAGCCACACTCCTTCATCTACATACTGTCTCTGCCTGCTTTCACACTCCCAAGGCAGAGTCCCAACAAGGGTCTTGTGGCCTGCAAAGCTGACAAGATATATAGTTGGGTCCTTTAAATTTGCCAACCCCTGTCCTAGAGGGCAGATCTGGAGAGACATCACTCCCCATAAAGAAAGAATAATGGTTTCAACTGAAAAACACGGTAAAATTATTTTAAGGTGTACCACTGCTATTTGAAGACCACAATCCAGCTGTCATGAAAACTTGCCAAAATGTTCTTTCTTGCTCATTGTACATTTAGGGAAGTGCTTTCTGTAGCTAGTTTTTCTTTAGCTCAAGGAGCAGGTGACTCACCTCGGGGACACCCTGGTTATTTCTAATAAGGAAAGGATTCGCAATGAGTGAAACGTGTCTCCCCTTCCGTGGAAGTTCTGGACAAATGCAGATGGTTTCCCACATCAATAGGGTGATAGCTGTGAACACCTGTCAATTACTTTGTTTTTACGGCTTCTAATTTTGATTGTGAGACAACATATCTTTCCTGTCTTTATTTTTCATCTTCAATTGATCTTATATTCAAAATATCAATGTCTAAAAGGTATTTGGGGCCATGAAAATTTCTTAATCCTTTTCATATGTTCCCTCTGAGATAGAGGGTACTACAATCAGACAGCAGTTCGACTCCTAAACATTCCATTTGCGTTGATGGGGTCTGAGACAAAGCGAAAGACAGAGTAACCTTCACATGCCCACAACTTAGGTGGGCATAAACTAAGGACATGGCCAAACTTCAGCTTAAAACAAAGTTTAAATAAACTTGACTATTATTTTTCCCCATCAGTAGATTATGTCTCTGCTCACTGCCTGCTCTCGCACAGTCTCGGCCCCTTCCTGCCCAGAGCCTACAATCTCTAAAATGCATCCATGTGGATTGTAGACCTGACATTTTTAAAAACATTTTTTTAATGTTTTAATTATTCTTGAGAGAGAGAGAGAGAGAGAGACAGAGCATGAGCGAGCGAGGGGCAGAGCGAGAGAGGGACACAGTATCCAAAACAGACCCCAGGCTCTGAGCTGTCAGCACAGAGCCCGACGCAGGGCTCGAACTCACGAGCCATGAGATCATGACCTGAGCCAAAGTCGGTCATTCAAGTGACTGAGCCACCCAGGTGCCTCTAGACCTGATGTTTTAGAAGGGGCATTGGACTGGGCACTTGCAATTTGACGGACTGTGCAAGCAAGTGATGTGACCTAACCACTCCATGTCAGAGAAGGAAACTACATTAATTCAGAGGATCCAGACTTGGTGCCTTGTATCACCTCTCAATCGTGATTTCAACAAATAGTACTGAACACCTACCATACTGGGAAAAAATAAACATAGCCCTGCCTTTAGGGAGCTTCCCATCACATGAATGTATTGTGAGAAAGGAATGAAGAAGAGTGATTAAAACAAATACACACACACACACACACACACATACACATGCATGCACACACAAACATATAACAAATCAGGACAAGTGCAATGAATAGGCATTAATAGGGGAGTTCTACGTTAGACAGGGAGGCTTCCCCGAGAGAGTGGCATTAAAGGCAAATCTTGAAGGATGAGCCAGCTAGAAAAACAGTGGTGGGGGGCAGGGGGAGCATTCCAAACAGATCATGTAGCACGTGTAATGGTACTGAGACTGCAAAAAGTTTTGTACCCTAGAGTAACTAAAGTAAGACCTGCACCTATGGCAGACATTACTAATCGACCACAGCCCTCTTTCCTGTTGAAAACAGACAAAACTTCAAAATTCTCAGCCTAGCACTCCAGGCAGCCACCGCCAATCAATTGGAGTTGGAGAACGATGAAACCGATTGACCATTCCCAGACCGCGTGGTTCCAGAAGGTCCTCCAGCCCTGGAATCTTCCAGTACAATGACTCTTACTTTATTCAGTATTATGAATACCAACTCTTGCTCTGAACATCCTCCATGTGCCTGTTTTCTTCCAACTTTATCAAATTCTTAGAGATAATGAGCCTTGTCTCTCATCCCATTCCATTTCATTCCTACAGGCAAAGCCCCTTTCCACACCTATATTCTAAAGGCTCTGCAAATGCCTTCCCCTAGTGGGACTGTGCCCACGCAGATCCATTATCCATCACTATGTAACCAATCACATCAAAACCAAGGGACTTAACACAAATGACCTTTCCCCACGGTTCTGTGGGTTGGTTGGTCTGTTCTTGCCTCCATAGCAACATTCAGAAGGGGGCTGGGTTCAGCCCATGGCAGTTGGGAGAGCAGAGATGAAGGGGCCATTCCCTCTAAATGGCCACTCACCCCGGCTTCTTCCCAGCAGGGCAGTCTTGAAGCAGAGTCACAAGGCCAGCTCCAGGAACCCCCTTGTGTCTCTGCCTTTGTGTGCTGTTGGTCAAAGCGAGTTCACAAGGCCAGTCGATATTCCAGTTCCCTCCTTGGTTATGGGACAGGCATCAAAGACACATTGTAAAGGGGTATGGGAAAGGGGAGAATTGAGGGCCGTTAAATCCAGCCCAACAAAACTTTATTTCAAAATTGTTGAGGCAGACGAACAAACAGCGAGGCAGCCTAACCCATAGCCCACTGTTCTTTCTATTCAATACTCCTGGGCCTTAAGGTATTACTTGCCTATTGGTAATTGGGAGGCCTAAGGAAATCATAATAAATTCCTAAAAGCATGGCTGGCCCTGAGCCTGATAGAGCTAAAGACAAACAAAAAACTTTCAATTTGGGATTTATGGCTATGTAACAGCATACCATTGATATAGAAGTTCCTGATAGCTTAGCTCCCAGAGAGTGAGATCACTCACTTCTGAAACACCAGGTACTTTTTCTTTATGACTTAGCTGCTATCACTTTCTACCTTGTAAAGACGGCATTGATTTTTGCAGATGTCATAGTGGCAAGAGCTTGGACTCAGAGCAGACAGGCAGAGTAGGATCCCCCATGCACCTCATACTAGCTGAAAAGCCCACAGTAAACCTCCAGGCCTCAGTTTCCTCATCTGCTCAATGAGCAAACAGCAACTTGCAAGGTTGTTGCTCTCAAAATGTTAATGGCAATGACTACAAAGATCATAGTGAGCTTGCTGAGATACAGTAGGTACTCAATAAAGGCTAGCTACCATTGTTATTATTTTTTAATGTTTATTTATTTTGAGAAAGAGAGAGAGAGAGAAAGTGTGAGCAGAGGAGGGGCAGAGAGAGAGAGGGAACAGAGGATCCAAAGTGGGCTCTGTGCTGACAGCAGAGGGCCTGATGCGGGGCCTGAACCCATGAACCATGAGACCATAATCTGAGCCAAAGTCAGATGCTTAACTGACTGAGCCACCCAGATGCCCTTACCATTTTTATTATTAACTACGTTTGGTCAGGGAAGGCTTCCAGTAAGAGGCAGGCTTGGGATGAGATTTAAAGGATGAGTAGAATTTGGGTGTTAGGGAGCAACCTGATAAAGAAAGTGGCAAAGAAATACTCAATGTGATTCATTTAGGTAAAAATACCTGGCCCAACATGGCTAAGTGGTTTCACCCTTCAATTCACCCTCTCTCCATTGGTTTAGTAATAAAATAAGGAAGAAAGCTTGAGGCCAGATATATAAGGATTTTGAAAGCCTGGACAAGGATCCTGGGCTTTTTCTGAGAGACGATGGGGACTCATGGAAGGAGAGAGTGACAAAATGACAAACAGAAGAAGACCAGAAGGTTAGTCCAGCGGCCATGGCACAGTGCTAGACTAAAGTAAGACCAAAGAGAAGATAATCACCTGGGAGAGGAAATGATACAAGGGGGTAAAGTACACTTGATAATATCGTCCAAATTAATGCTTCTCCTCTCTTTGACTGAGGAGTTGGGTGGTTTAGAAACATGTCTGCAAATTCTTTGGCACTCTTCCTATGGAAGGACAGAGTTTCTATCCACTTCCTTGATTATGGATCAACCTCAGTGACTAACCTGTAGTTAACAGAATGCACCAACAGTGACAGTGCAGGGCTTCAGTGCCAGTTCTTCAAGGACAGTACGGCTTCCACATGGTTCTCTTTCTCTCAGGACGTTGGCCCTTGGAACCCAACCCCCAGGCCATGAGGAATCTAAGCAGCCCTGTGGGAAGGCCGTGTGTTCTAGCCCCAGCCCGGGCTGAAGTCCCAGCTGCCAAGTAGCATCACCCTCCCGACATGCAAATGAGAGTGCCTCCAGGTGACCCCAGCCCCAGCCTTTGAGGTCCCCCACCTGAGGGCAAGCAAAATGGAGATGAGCCATCCTTTCTGAGTGCGGCCCAAATTCTGACTCGTGAGCAAAATAAGTGTCATTGATACTTTAAGCTGCTAAATTTTGGGGTATTTTGTTACGCAGCAGTAGATAACTGGAGCAGGCTGGTGTATGTGCTCTCTGGGTGTCACATGCACACTCATTCTCTCATCCATTCAGGTCAATTATCCAGAAATGATGGTATTTTCTCTGGAACATTCCCTATCACAATACCTTCTCCATGTCCTTCCTGGCATTTATCACAATTTGCAATTACATTCTTATTTCCTCGTTTGCTTGTTTTCTTTACCTCTCCCTATAGAATTGGAGCCCCCTGGGTACCCTGATCTTGTCTTTCTTGCTGCGGCTGTATCTCATCACCTAGCTCAGTGCCTGGAATATGGCGCGTGTGCTATAAATATCTGTAGAATAATGAATGAGCAACACCATGAAACTTGGATATATTCAGTTGCATTACACAGGAGCCACTTACAGAAGACATGTGCCAAAGTTTTACGAAAAAAAAATATGCAACTTAAAATTTTAAACTGAAGAAATGGTTGGCATTAATGTGTTTTCTGTCATAAACTGGTGACAGGCAGCCTGTGACCCGCTGCCACCGCGTACATCTCACCCAGCTCACAGAAGAGCGGTCACCTTAGGTGCTTCCTCTGAGAAAAACGACTCAGGAACTCTCTCAAGATACACAGCCCTGCAGTGAAGAGGGCAGGGTACAAATTCAGGTGCGACTCCAGGCTTGCACCATGCAGGGCTAACCAGGTTCAAGTACACCTAAAAGGCCTGAGGGAATCCATTTTTACCCATTCATAGGCAATTCATAAGCATATGTAGAGATAGAGGGTAAGAGTATAATACCGTTTCGTCCTCCATTCTTTTAGTCGGTCGACAAACCCTCACTGAGCACATACTGGTATCTACACTGCAGAGGCCAGGATCTGGGAAAACAAACAGAAGCAGCTCCTGCCCTCAGGGAGGCCCTTGCCCAGCGATGGAAGGAAGTGGAGGGGTGTGGACACAGACACGGGGAGATAAAAGGCAAAGTGGCCGATGTATGCCCGTCCTGGGGAGAAGACTGAAGCATGCACAGAGGATGGTCTGGCCCCATCTGAGAGCTTCGTGATAAATCTGCCTCTCCCCATTTTAATTTTTTTTTTATGTTTATTTATTTGGGGGAGAGAGAGGGAGACAGAGAGAGAGAGAGAGAGACAGAGAGAGAGAGAGAGAGTGTGTGTGAGCGAGTTGGGGAGGGGCAGAGAGAGAGGAAGACGCAGAATCCGAAGCAGGCTCCAGGCTCCGAGCTGTCAGCACAGAGCCCCAGGTGGGGCTCGAACTCATGAACCGCGAGATCATGACCTGATGATTAACCGACCCCGACCGAGCCCCCGAGGCGCCCCAGCCTCTCCCCATTTTAGCCCGCTTTCCCCTGACATTACTTCTCCGTCAGCCCTCCCAGGGCACCCCGTCTCTTCAGCCTCCAGGCCTCCTGGTGGACCCGGCCCGCCCCGTGAGCACACTTGTCCTCCGATGTGGCAAACCCAGAGCTGTGGGGCAGCCCACCAATGAGATGGCTGAAATCAATTTTAATTGGGTCCCATGACAGGATAAAATGTTTTTGTTGTAATATCGTCCCGATAAAAGGTATTGTAATATTTAAAATGTAGTATTGATCCTTCTGCAAGGACCATAAATCCTTGCAGATTTGAGAGCCTGACCGCAGAGGATGGGCTGGCTGCCTGGGGATTGTGAGAAATGCATTGCCTTGGACTCTGGCATCACCCGCAAGAGGGGAGGGAGGCCGAGCTGGGCCGGCCCTGGTGTTCCTCCCACATCAAAGCGGAGATGCTGTGATCCCTGAGCTGACATAGGAGAACTTGAGAGAAACTGTTTAAACACGGGAATCAAAATATGAAACTAAATCACCTGCTCGTGTTTTATTAGGCCTTGTTCTGAATCAATACAAGACCCAGGGCCCATGATTCCTTGTGCTGAAAGGGAATCCTTTTTCATCCTAAAACTGAATCAGGCTGCTTAAGTAAAACAGATGTTACTGTTGACTGCCTTTCTTCCCAGCCTCTGCCCGCTTTTTTTCAGTCTCCCCCAACCCCAGCCTCGCTCTCCCCTTACACTGCAGAGGCGGGAACCCCTCACGTTGTCCCCAAAATCCAAGTCGGGGGCTGGAAAAATCCAAAGCCCTGACATCTCTCCATCCTCAGCCCCGAAAAGTTTTCTTTGCTGTTTACCGGGGAGGGAGACTGAGCTGGGAGGGGGAAGGCAAGTCTGTTAGCAGAGAATTTGAAGATACAGCGGCGGAGGTAAAAGGCAGAGAAGATTTTCATTTCCTGTGTTACGGGGTGCAAATAATATCAGTCTGAAAAACCTGGCAGGGAGATCGGAGATAGGAGTTTTTACATTGATAAGTATTTGTTCATTTCCTGACAACAAAAAAATATAAATCTCTTCAGAAATTAAATGCCCCGGCTTGTTGGAGCACTTTTGTGGTGCTCCGTGCAAGGCTGGCTCCCTTTCTCGGGGCCGCTGCGGGCCGGATAATCACGGCATCAGCCATTATCCTTGTATCACGCGGGCGGCGGCAGCCAGGCCCCATTCCCCCACTTTTGTGTCACTTATTTTCTCCGAGGGCCCGATTTGCATTTTAATGGAAGTAGTTTATAGACTTCTCCGCTGCCTTCAGAGTGCCACAAGTGGCATCATTAAGTGAGCTAAGCCGGATTAATGCTGATAGTAAAGTCAGATAATACAATAACAGAGGCCTCCAGTCCATTTGCATTAGGTGAGGAGCGCGGGGCTGCCTGGTGCCTGGTGATAATTTGTAAGCCCGATATGTTGTACTTGAGAGGATAAGATTAAATTTAGTGGGTTTAACTGTCATCCCAGTAAGTCAATTACTTCATCTTTTCAGCCTTTGAATTTCTTTTATAAATAAAATAAATGGAATATTGAGCTGCTCCGCAGCCATTTCGAGCTCCCATGAAGAAGAATTACACAGGCCGGACCAAAAAAATAAAAGGCTTCGGATTCAGCTCCATAAACAAAATAGAAACTCCATTCAGGTGCCGGCATGGCAGAGGCCCCGAAATATTGTCCATCTCTCATATCACAAGCATGACAGATTCCATTGTGACTTTAGTTTCTCCATAATAGGAAATATTTATGTTGTGCCTGGGCCTTTTCTATTCCTATCCCTCCCATTGTGGGCAGCAACACTGTACCACAGAGGCCAGCGCCCCTCCACTCCCTCCCTCCCCTGCCTCCAGTTGCCCAGCGCTAAATATTTAGTGTCGGGGGCAGATATTAAGAACGCCTCATGACCCGACCGCCAGAAAGGGGATGCATCAGATTTCCAGCAGGTCCCAGATAAACAGAGAAGGGCAAATCCTCTCACGCCCTCTCCCTCTCCCCAGCCCTGGGTTGTTGCCACCGCAGATGACATCTCTGGGTGGACAGTTTTCGCTATCTAGCATCAGCGACTGGGATCGTGATACGAGAACCCAACACGGCGACGTCTTTATCTGTTCCAAAAGAGGAGGTGGGGAGCAATCAAGGAAAGGAAAGAAAGTCAAGCAGCTAAAGCCACCCGCCAATGCGGGTCGTGCCTTAGAAGACCCCAATTCTGCTATTTTTTTTCCACCGACGGATGAGCAAACGTTTTTGAAAAATGGGTCCACTGTGTGACTGGTATTCTTAATCATGGATGGATGGATGATGCGTGAGGGACAGACAGACAAAGGGCAAACCCTATAAGACCGGTGGCTAAATAGTACAGCACAAGGTATAGATGAGCCTCCCCTAGCGAGAATCAGGAGTCTGGCCGGCCAAAAGGTCTTGATTGTGCGCGCCTCCTGCCCTGATCCGTTCTGGGCGCTACAGAGCAAAAGGCATGGAAGACTGTCTCGAGAGGATTAGTCACGTACACTTTGGAGAGAGATGGGAAATGTTCAAGCAATCAGCCTTTAATAAAGGAATCCACGGTGGCCCATTGGTAAGAACAAGGGGCTGGCTGACTCTCAGGTTCCTGCCCATCCTCCCATCCCTGCTCCCACTCCTCTTCTCCGGAGATGCTCTCCTCCGATCATACCTCAACATGCCCTGCATTGGCACAGGCTCGTCCTCCTTGTTGGAATGTCCTCCTCTTCATTCTCAACCTGGCTAAATCCTAGCCTGCTTCAAGACCCCAGCCATGCATTTCTTCCTCTGTGAGCCTTACCCATATCCACCCAAGCAGATGAAGACCCTTTCTCTGAGCAAACCCGGATAACGGCACTGTGTGTACCGTGCGGCAAACGTTTACTGACATGCCGCCTCCCTGACCAAGCAACGAGTTCCTTGCGAAAATGACTCTGCGTCACCCTCATGCTTCAACTTCCTCATTGTCTCGCCCATCAGGTGCTGAGTGCGGCGTGAAGTGTCCTGAGTGCTAGGGACAGGAAGGTGAACAGGACTTAAGCCTTGCCCTTATGAATTCAAAGAGAGAAGAGGGGGGGAGAAAACAAGGAAAGGAAAGAAAATCAAGCGGTTAATCCCTTACAAGAGGCACACGCCAATGCAAATCAGAGCTGAGTGCAGGAGGTGAAACAGACCTATAAGCAATTACAATACAATGAGTGGATATCTATTTCCCTGGTGTTTAGTGCAATACTTCATCTGCAAGAGATGCTAAGCAAACGTTGGTTAAATGAATAAAGTTGCGAATGAGATGTGGGGATTTCGCCTGGGAGATTCTGAAAATTCTTTGGGGTTTACAGTGGTGAGGCTACTGGCACATCTTTCTCTGTACCTTTCCCAATCTCCAACACTCCCCGTTTTCACGATCACTGTCAAGTATTTCAGCAGACGAGCTAGGGTAACCACTCCAGAAGGGGCCACGAGGCTCGAGAAGGTAAAGCTGAAAACCATCTCAGGTGAAATAGAGCTGTTCACACACTTCCTGAGAGTTCTCTGGCCCCGTGGAGGTTTAGGTGCAACACTCGTGTCTAAGTGCAACACTCACCCAAACAGACATCTCCCAGAAAGACATCAGTTCACACTTGGAATGATTTCTGACTTCTTACAATGTGGCAGGCGCTACGTTAGTTAAGTACTTTAGAGGAATATAAAAGTGAATCATATTCTATCTTTAATCAGCTCGAAATTCTATTTCATTTGGGTGGTGTGGAGCGGCAGACAAACACGTGGTTTGTCACAAGGAGTTGTGAATACAAAACAGCCTGCCTCCTGTCTTCTGATTCATGCTTTTAGCCAACTGTCAAAAATCTGCAAATAAACTACTATCAACAGTAACGACAGCTGCTATTTGTATGCATTTTACATTTGTAAAATTTTAAAAATACTTCATATATCCTTTATATCCTTCGTTAGGTGCCAAGTGTACCTTGCCCCACCCCCTGCCCCTAGAAAACCGCCCGTGGCTGATAGAGTTTCCCATTGGGAAGCCTTTGCCAAGACAAAAAAGTAGATGCGTGTGTGTGTGTGTGTGTGTGTGAGCGTGCGTGTGCATGCACGTGCACATGTGCATGTGTCTTTCTGTGACTTCGTTCCAAAACCAAAGATATAAATGACTTTTAGATTGCCCCTTGTTTTGTATTATCCACACCTCTGCCCTTCAGTAGTGCAGATAATCGAGAGTTCGCTGTACTGTGATTAATTATTTGGCCGGGGCTGAGAGCCAAAAGTCACCAAAGTGCTGGGAGTTTCAGGTACAGACTCTGCCTTTTCTTTACACTTTAAAAGGGATGAGGCTTTTATTTGTTTACTTGTTTCCCTTTTATCTGGTATTGATGGAGTACCCAATCTGAGCCAGGCACACCACTGAGCAATTTTATACACATTGTCTCAGTCAATCCCCACCGCAACCCTGTGTGCTGGGTACTATTATTATCCCCATTTCAGAGCTGGGAAAACAAAGAGTAAGAGGATGCTAGTGACTTTCCCAAGGCCACACAGTGAGTGAGGGCTAGAGCCAGGCTGTCTGCAAATATTTTATCAAATATGAATAATGACTTAGTAACTTCAATGTCTTGTCTAAGAACCATAGATATTAAGCCATACTTCTGGTTTAGCCTAATTCTTCTTCTTTTTTTTTTTTTTTAAGTTTATTTATTTATTTTGAGAGATAAAGTGAGAACAGGGGAGGGACAGAGAGAGAGAGAGAGGGAGAGAGAGGATCCCAAGCAAGTTTCACGCTGTCAGTGCAGAGTCCAACACAGGCCCGATCTCATGAACCATGAGATCATGACCTGAGCCGAAATCAAGAGTCAGAAGCTTAACCGATTGAGCCACCCAGGTCCCTAGCCTAAGTGTTCTAGTAATTTCCCTTTGATGTTTTTATGATGAAATCCTATAAGGTTCCAGGTAAAGCTTTCCTGAGCCCATGCACAGTCCAAGAGCATAAGTTCTGATTTTCCAGAGCCAAGCTTAAGACATAAAGTTGACTTAGGGTTTGCACCTGAGGCTTGGGACCCAGGCAGCTTAGGTGACGGCAACATATCACATTGAAGTTTCCTTTCATAGGTGGTTTTCCCTTCAAGTAAAGGGAAAGAGGAGGCACCCCGAAGTATGTAATAGGTGCCAAGATGCTGTATGCAGATGGCCTCGTTAATCATGGCACCCCCGAAAGTGTTAGCACTATTATTCTCCGCACGCAGAGGAGCCAGGGGCACAGCAAAATAAAGTGAGCACAAAGTCACACAGCTCCAAGCCTTCTCTGCTTGGCCGCCAAGTTCATATTCTTCCCAGCCCTCTTGAAAGTTAAACTCGCAGACTGGAAGACTACACCGTAAACACCACAATGTCAGAGCCGGGCGAGAAGATTTTAGCCTGTATCTATGTGGTATAATACGCACTGGTCACGTTTGTTTCAGGCTATTATCCCTGAGAATAATGGTTAATTTCCCTCTTTGCATGTGAATCATTCCCTTAGTCAAAACAAACAAATAAACCAGTGCATTGTTTACTCCAGACCTAAATGTTGCTCCCTTCTTATCTCCTACCTCCATTATTTCATTTTGGGGGGGGGGGGGTCTTGAAACCCCATTCCTGTTTGTAGCATTTCCAGCTGCTGTCTTAAGACTATCCCATTGTTATTGTTTTCCAGCGAGGTATCTCCAGTTTCTCGATAGAAATTATTTCTTCAGTGATCTTTGATAACCAGTTCCTGGGTCTCCCTGCCTGCCCACAAGTTGGCCTATATCCCTACCTTACAATCTTCCTATTATAGCTCTCTTTCTTTTTCCCTACAGCGAACAGGAAATACTCGGTCAGCACATCCCAGATCATACAGTCCTTCATGGTTTCGAAAAGCTCACTCACTTATGTTTTACTAATTTATTTTTACATTTTAGCCAAAAAAGAATGTGCCAAAGGAAAACAGACTTCAAATAGAATTCATCCTTTCGAAGCACAGTTCCATAGCCAATTTGACTTCCAGTTGTTTTATTATTCCAATTAATCTCTTTAAACCTCTCTAAAGAGTTGGCATTTACATTTTTCATTTCCATCGTTACGAATATTCTCCTAATAATAATATTTCCTAATGCCGACGCTATTTCTGGGTTTGATTCTGCGATACACAAGCACTAATCGGCAACCTGAGCCTGAGTGTTCTTACAGATATCAGTGTCCTATTTTCTCTAAAATTAGCAATGTCACGCAAGCTTTCAGACGCTGTAATTACAACCGCAACAGAGCAGAAAAGCTCCCAACAGCCACCCAGGCTCCAACGGCTCCAGAATCAGCCCACCTCATCTGGAAATTCAAGTGTTTCTTTCTCCCTGTCACCTCTGGCTTTCAAACTTTCTCCCTTCTGCCTGAGCCCCTGCTCGAATCCCCGGAGACTATCCGGGTTTTGTTTCCAAGCTTGTCCCTCAATGCCGGTGCGTATCAGCATCTGGACTGACCCTGCGTCTCTATCTGAGACCCCAGGTCACAAGATGCTCAGCCCTTGAATGCATTGGCTGGACAAAGGACAGACAAAGTCTCGTGGGAGAACTGTCTGCGCAGATGATGTGAAGAAGACTGAAAATTATCCTTGTCCTCAGCTATCTGGCCCATCGATCCATCCCAGGATGCCCACATTGCTGGCTCTTTGGGTTGAAGAGACTGGAACCCAGGCTCTTGTCCCTCTGCTTCCCAAAGCCTTGATCCTGTAGGCACCCTGACAAATGTATGGCTTCCTGTCTGATTGAAGACTCTCCTACCCCTTCGTTCTCTCTTTGGCAATGAGCAGTGCTGAGGAACCAAGAAGAAACCCCCTCCCTCCTTGTCCTCGGTCCCTGCTTCTGTTACTCCTTCGATGAGGGCAGTTTGGGGTGACTTCTCAGATCTGTGACATTGGGAACATATTTTGACTTCCCTCTAGGCACCACCTGCACAAGAAAGGAAGCCCCGTGAGACCTGAAGTTTGGTGAGGTCAGGCACTGTACCCCTCCTATGTACTTAGCACTGTACCCCTCCTGGCACCCAGCACAGAGCCCCATATAGCACACGCACTTGAGATATACTAAATGACCCATGAACTTTGTAACTGAGGACAATACCTACCTCGGAACGTTTTAAAGAGATAATTGTAAGTATTAAGTAAGGTAATCTGCTTTATGGAAGTGCTCCCGCCTCCCAAAATTAGTGGGGACTTCTAAGCAGAAACCACGCATCCCAGAGAGATATGGTGAATAAAAGAGATTTAAACAACAAAACAAAACAAAAAGATACCCAAATAGGCCCCTGTGGTGGTTTGTCAACATCCACAAATTCCTTCACGTTCCTTCCTTCCAAGGGAGCCTAAGTCCCTTCCCCATGAGTAATCTGAACTTAGTGACTCCTTTGCAACAAATAAAAAAAAGCAGAAGCGCCAATGTTCAGCTTTAGAGACCAGGTCATGAAAGGGACTACAGTTTCCTGCCAGTTCTCTTGGATCGTTCACTCGGAGAAACCAGCCCTCACATCGTGGACACAAGGCTTATGAATGAACTGAGGCCTCCGCCACCAGCCAGGGAGGGAGTGACTCTTGTGAGTGAGCCTGGGGGCCGGTCGTCCAGCCCCGGGAAAGACTTCCCATGACCACAGCCCTGGCCAACCTCTGGTCTGCAACTCATGAGAGCCCGTGGGCCAAACTGCTTCTGAATTCCCCACCCGCAGTCTGTGAGAGAGGGTTTGTTGTTTTGAACCCACTACATTTTAGGGTAACTTGTGATGCAGAAAATAGATAACGAACACAGCCCTGTAAAGTCTCTCGCCAGGAGGCCTGCCCAGCACTCCTGGGCTCATGACTCCCTCGCTTTGTCGGGCAGGTTCAGTCTAGGCCTGCTGATGTCAGGCCCATTGCAGGGACGCACTGCTACCCCTCTTTCTCCTGCAGAGTGGCTCACGTGCCCTCTCGTTGCGGTGCCTTCCTGATATTAGCAGCCCCATGGTCATTGCCATGGCGGCTTTATATCCCCATCTCTGTTTTTCCTCCACAGGAACCCTTGGCAGAGATCAACATAGCCACAGGCCAAATGAGACCCTAACCGTTTCTCGTTTGACTTACCATTTGTTTTAAGATGTGAGCTATTGGGGCGCCTGGGTGGCTCAGTTGGCTGGGCATCCGACTTTGGCTAGGGTCATGATCTCGTAGTTTGTGAGTTCAAGCCCCACATGGGGCACGCTGTTGTCAGCGCAGGGCTCACTTCGGATCCTCTGTCCCCCAACCCCCCTCTTTGCCCCTCCCCGACTCGTGCTCTCTCTCTCAAAAATAAATAAAACATTAGGATGTGAGCTATGGTTTGAAAACTGGAACAGTAGTTTCCATCTAACAGTATGGACCGACCATCCGTATTTAGTTTCTTTCCCACCCAAGAAAAAACAACAGCGAAAGGAAAGTTTAAAAGCCACAAAGACCAAAAGACCTGGACGGGAGACAACAGCAAACGAGAACTCCCAAACAGACTTCAGGGGCAGATGGAAGAGGGATAACTGATTTCGAACGGACGAGGCTCAATCTGGAGCCCCACAGAGGGCAATACGTATTAAAAGTGGATCCAGCTTGCCCTGAACACCCTCAGAATGGCTCAAGACGTCCAAAGGCAAAACGTCATAAGGAAGACATGGGATGTAAGGCCAAAGCCGGGGTCGCCGGTTGGGTAGTTGTACGTGGGAAAGTTGGAACTCCTGCCCTCCGAACACGCTGAGCAGCCAGGCAAACCAGTCACCCCTCCCTGCCAAGCCCCTTGCTCAGAGACTCTGGCCTTCTCTTTGGGCAAGTCAGATCTGAGAATCTCCAGACGTGGGGACACAAGCACAGTTTGGTGTGGGAATCACTGGGACAGGGGGCTTAAAATAAGGGAACTGAGTGAGAATCTGTCCACTCATGACGGTATTCTCAGTGAAAATAGTGGCTTACCGGTTACGTGCTCCACAGAGAAGGCACTGGTTAATGTTTCACCTCATACAAAGAGCTTCCAGCTGACTTGCAGGGCCCCACGCCTAAACGTGGACCGCCAGACGAGGGTCACCAGTAATTCGAGGAAATCACCGGTAAGAAAGTCGGAGACCACCAAACAAACAAAAATCCAAAACGAAATAAACAAATAAGCCAAAACAGAGACAAGGACCCCGGAGGAAATAGAAGGCAGGGATCAGAAGTGAACTTTAAAAATATAATCAGTAGGGGAGCCTGGGTGGCTCAGTCGGTTGGGCGTCCGACTTCGGTTCAGGTCATGATCTCGCAGCTTGTGAGTTCGAGCCCCACATTGGGCTCTGTGCTGACAGCTCAGAGTCTGGAGCCTGCTTCAGATTCTGTGTCTCCCTGTCTCTCTGCCCCTCCCCCGCTCACACTCTGTGTGTCTCTCTCTCAACAATAAATAAACAATCAAAACATTTTTTTGAAAAATTTAAAAATATAATCAGTAATCTTCAGGGCACCTCGGTGGCTCAGTTGGCCGAGCACCTGCCTCTTGGTCAGCTCAGGTCATGATCTCACGGTTTGTGGGTTCGAGCTCCAAGTCAGGCTCTGCCCTGGCAGTAAGGAACCTGCTTGGGATTCTCTCTCTCCCTCTCTATCTGCACCTCTCTACTTGTGCTCTCTCAATCTCTCTCAAAAAATAAATAAACAGTAAAAGGATTAAAAAATTAAAAAGTATCACAAATTAGGTGACTTAAAACACAAAAATGTATTATCTCACAGTTCAGGAGCCGGAAGTCTGTGAAATGAAGGTGCCAGCGCTTCGTGTGGAAGAAATGTGTTCCCAGCCGGGTCCCCTAGCCTCTGGTGGCTGCTAAAAACCCTTGGTACCTTTCAGCTTGTGGCTGTATCACTCCAGTCTCTGATTCTGTTATAACACGGCCTTCCTCCCTAGGTCCCTCTCTGTGTCTTCACATGGCTTTCTTATAACGACACCAGTTATCAGATTTAGGGTCCCCTCTACTCCAATGACCTCATCTTAAGTTAGCCAATTATTTCTGCAAATACGCTATTTACAAGCAAGCTCACATTCTGAGGTCCCAGGTAGACAAAGTTGGGAGGTGGGCACACTGTTCAACCCAGTACACAGAGTGCGAACAAAAATGGCGGTAACAGCAAAGGAACTACCACAGAATGGGCAAGCACACCTAGAAATTGAACCTAAACTAGCCAAAGTGAGAAATTCGATTAGGTATTCTATGAGTTCACACAGGGAAGCAGTACTACCCTGAGTATTATGAAGTGAGGAATTTTTTTATGGGAGTTCAGACTTTATACAACTGTGAGAGGAGCTGGGGAAGTCTCACAAAGGGGGCTGGAGGATCCCAAAAGGGTCCGTAGAGAGCCCTCCTGAAGGCTGGTGGACAAGTTGGAGACTTCAGGCACAGCCAGCTTCTCGAATGGGGCTGTGAAGGGTTGCTGGACTGGAAGTCCATGGAAGGTAGCAGCCTCTTCATGCTGCTCCTGCAGCCAAGCATCTGATGGTGGGCCTGGGTCACAGTTGGGGCAGCAGAGCTCACAAGAGAGAAAAGGAGCTGGACACAGAGAAGGTAAGACTATGTGGAGTGGGGAAGAGGAGGACAGAGGACACATTGGAACCTGCTGGCACCTCTGTCCGCTTTTTCGCCACTCACAAGCTCTGATCACAATGAGCTCCACCACGTGATGGCTGTTGGCTTCGTGTCCACCTCCCAAACTTCCAAATGTGCACAGACTTCTCGTTGGGCCAGCCATCACTCTAAACCATCCAGAGAAAGGGGATCTGGGGCAATGTAGTTCCACTGCAGCCACGCTGACAGAGTAGAAAATCAACACTGGTACCACTCACGGAAGGGTTCTAGAAAACGTCATCCAGGCTAACCAAGTAGATACAGTACACCACAACCACCAAGATGAGGGAACTGTGCAGAAAGTGAGACAAAAGAGAAAGAGAAAGCAGAGGAGTTTAAAAGTTTAAGACTTTCGTCCAGAAAGTTCACTATTCACAGAGAGTCTCGAAAAAGAGAACGAATAAACTAGAAGAAAGAAAAAAGTCAACAGAGAAAGAAAATGCAGGGTGCCTGGGTGGCTCAGGACTCTTGATTTCAGCTCAGGTCATGATCTCATGGTTCATGGAATGGAGCGCTCCGTCGGGCTCTGCCCCCTCCCTCTCTCTGCCGCTCCCCTACTCATGCATGCACATGTGCATGCACGCACACTCTCTCAAAAATAAACGAACATTTAAAAAAATAAATAAAATTCCCCAAAAGGTGAAGAGAACTGGTCTCCAAACGGGAAGGGTTCATCAGTTACAAAGAGCAATGAAATCAAGACGACCGAGGCTCATAACTGAAATGCAGAATACCATGGGCAAACGTAAGATACCAAAAAGTCAAGAGGAAGACGAAATACCAGATCACATAATGAAGACTGAGAACCACAAATGACAGTATTGGAAATTTAAAGGCAGTGGAACAATGCTTTCAATATTCTGAGGAAAATTATTTCGAATTTTCAATCCACATTTCTAAACCTTGTCAAAAGAATCAAGTGTATAGATAGAATAAAGGCACTTTTAGCCAAGTAAGGGTAAACAATTTACTTCTCATGAACCTTTTCTGGGAAAGCTGTTGGAATCTGCCCTCCAGGAAAACAAAAAAGAGAATAAGTCAAGGAGTAATACAGGGGTCCAACACTTCCAAGTGGCAAAGGGAAATCTCAGAATGACATGTATTCAGTAGGCCTATGGAGTGGTGGATTCATACAGGGAGCAAAGGAATGGGTAAAAAGAAAACGCGGAATCAACACATTTGGCGATATAGAAAATGATATTGATGGCTGTTCGAGAAAGCTGTTGGAATATTTGGGAGGAAAATGACCCAAAAAACCCCTACGTTCAAAAAATACACAGAAAACCAAGGTAAATAAACCAGAAGGCAACGGTTAAGTCCAGAGAAGATAAATAAAAGAGGTTCGAAAAATGAAATGTAATCCTAGTGAACTACTCAGCCCACGTTGTTTTTATGCAGTGATAATGATATGAATTTTGACTATTGATGTAAGCAACAATTATGATGTAATAGCATTGAGGTAAGAAGGAAGAGGACATGAGAGAAGGAGTTCATGTAACTACTTGAACTTTCTATGGTAGAAACGTAGAAGTTGGCAGATAACGTTGAAAATTGACAAACCAAGAAATAGGTTAAATACCAGAACAGCTAACTACCAGAACAGCTAACCCTAACCCTAACCCCAACTCTAACCTTAACTCTAAACCTTTCATACTATTAGAGGTTTTTAACATGCATAAATGGTAACTTAATAAAATGTTTTAATGGAAAATTTACATAAAAATTCAGATTTCTGATTTCTCTTTGAAAAATTAGAACTGGCCTCACAGGGCTGGCATTCCAGAAGGTACCCATATCTGGAGCTGAAGTGCCCTGAAGTTTGCCCCCGTCCTCACTATTCTCCTGTGTCTACCTATTTGCTGTCCAGGGTCTTAGAGGTCTCGTTTGGCACCTGTTGAACCTAGAGTTTGAGCATACACCTAAAACATTATTCAAGAGGGAGGACAGAAAAGATCTGGAAGAATGGGGCAGCCTCAACAAGCAAGTCAGGACAGGACAGACAGCAAGGATATCCTGGGGCACCAGGAAGGGAAAGTATCCCTCGTAGAAGCCAGAAAGGAGGGGTAAAAGAGACTGGGGTGTGCAGGGCATCCAAGGAGGAAAGCAAAGTGTGCACTAGGGGGGCAGAGTGAAGAGTGAAAGCAAAGACCCAGTGTGGGTCCCGGGATCCAAGACACCTAGCAGTAGGTCTGGAGGAGAACTCAAGCTCGGGCAAACAAAGGCGTCCAGGATGCAGTCGGTGGCCCAGAAGGATGGGCTGAGCATTTGCCCTTATTGGCTGCAGCCTGACGGCTCAGGTCAGGCTGACCTGCTTAGTGGCCAGGCTAGACCACGATCAATAGTATTAAGACCCTGGAAGCTCTAACGAAAAGGCAGCCAGCCCGTGTTCTGCTTGCTCAGATAAAGGGCCAGCTTTGATTTGTATTCAATCTTCATGCATAGACCACAGTTCTCTTCACTAAGAGGTGGAGGGCAAGGATCTGAGTAACACCCCAGATGTCTGAAGCATGCAAGGCATTCCCCGGCCTTGCGAGTTGCCCGGAAGGGGCGTCGCTGGGTGGGCCTCAGAGACCAGATGTCCCGGGAGGCCCCATCCAAAGCTCTCTGGGAGCCTGGGTCTGCTTTAAAGCATCCTCTCTTCCACAAGTGATGCCAAGCCATCACTTTCTGCTCCTGGCAGCAGCACAAACCTTTCACTTAGACCTGATGTACTGTGTGAAAACAGGAGTCTGCAGGCCATCCATTCCCAGCCCTGTCAGCCGGGAGAGCGGCGTTTCCCTCAGGAAACATCAAGAGGGAAGTCATATGTTCAGTTCACCACGTGGTACCAAGTTCCCAGCCCTGACCCCTTCTGACTGGGCTTGGCTCACTCCCTCTTCGAGACCAGCTGGTGTATTCTTCACTGTCCCTTGGTATAACGAGATTCACATAGACTGATATCACCACCACGCGACACGCGGAGAGACTGGGCCAGATGACCCACGCAATCCCCTGCCTTGTTGCTACAGCGGGAGAGGGACTAACCAAGCTGCAAGGAAGACCGGCCTCAACAGGTCTGAGGGCAACACATCATGCCCGCGTACCCAGCATGCTGAGTACTTTTACAGAGTTTCGGGGGAAGACATTGCTCAGAAAATGTTGCAATCCATATTTTTTCCAGATGTGAGGGTGATCTGGCTCCAACATCTGCCACCCAATACATATTTGCAATGCTTTATGACACTTTTTGTTTACAAGGCAGATATTACCCCTTGGATGGCTTGCCCCTGTGGGCCAAGATCATGTCTTACACTGAGCATATGGTAAGTAAGTAAAAGTTTGTAGAATAAATGGGCCATGCTTACTAATTGATTTATTAAGTGTAGCAAGGGTCAAGGTTTCCAGAAGAAAAAAAAAAAAATTCAATGTGCATTCCCCTCCAGAGAATCCTGGGATATTGAGATAGGACTCTGACACCAGCCTCCTCTATCCTACCCTTGGCTTCCTGAAAGAGGAAGGCTTTAGAGATGCACAGTTTAGAATCCAAGACTTTGAGTTTTGAGGCAAATTTGAGAGTGAAATGGAAGCAAGGAAAATGACTGAGTGCCTACCGGCTACCAGTCATTACACTGGCCACTACTGTCCCTATTCACTCTGTATTATTATTCCTATTTGCAGATGAAGAAAGACGGGAGAATAACTTTCTCCTTAGTGACGTGGGTGAAAGTGATGCTTTGCACTGGCCTCTTCCTACCGGTCGTAAGCTCCTTAGTCTCTTTTGGCCAATGGTACTGCCCTTCAAATCACAAGTTGGGACCACCATGGTAAGGAGGAAAGACCAGGAATACTGATGCTAAGTAGAGGGATCATCTGTGCACTGGCGTGTGACGTACTTGGAGAACTGGGTAGAGGAAGTAAAGAAAGGCTTCGATACCCTGTGAAGACGTTGGTTGGGGCACCTCAAGTCAAAAACTGTTGGGTTCGTTACCCACACCCTTCATTGTGTCCCAACACCGCTGTGACCTAGAGGAGCAAAGATTTACGTGCACGTGAACACACGTATACCTCATTAGCAAATACAAGTCTCCTCTTTCTGACAAGACCCTTCTTTTCGCCAGAGCCCTCAGTTTACAGGAGGTCTGCACTGCCAGTAGGAAGCAGATGGATTCTTACCTCGTCCCTTAATTTGTCCAGGTGCTCAACTAGACCACACGTTGTCTCCCTTTCCTATTCAGAAATCTTCCAAGGTATCCTTCAGAGAAACATCTAGAGACTTCCACAAACCTCCTCGTTTGTGGCTGTGGACATTTTATCGAGACCAGTAGCTTCTTCCTGAATCACGTTCCCAACTAATTTCCTATATACACCTTCCCCCTATATATAGCCCCGTGCCAAATTTTCACCACTTTACAACTTCAGCTAAAACTGGATGCGACCATTGCTCACAAAACATTCCTCACAAAAGCTGGGTTGGCCTTTTCTGCTTCATGAGGATGGCGCATCACCATGAGTAGAGAACTGTAGTCTGGTGGCAATATGGGTTCTCAGTGCTTAGCTGGAGTCAGTCCCCAACTCTGTAGACCAGTGACCATGACTCAGATTTGTATCTCAGGATAACTGTAAATCCCTCCATGTCACAGACCTTCCAGGCCACCCCCTTCCCACACCAATAACCAAAACAGTTCATGTTAAATCTGATACCTTCAAGGATCTACGTCAGAGGCTGCAAACTAGGAGCTCATGGGCTAGACCCAATCCACTGATGCATTTTATTTGGCCAACATAGTATATGAAAGCCTTGGCTAGCTTTCCAACGCTTAAAAGTTTTCCCCTAAACAGTCTGCATTTCTTGCTTCCCTCAAAAACGTGGAGGATCTAGGCTTACTGCCTGGCACCAGTCAGCGGAGGAGTGGGATGGTAGCTACTATTTAGGTGAGTCATACACGCCTGTGAGATCCACGCTCCTCACCATTCCCTACTGTCTTACAGTCAGCCTTCTCTGGCCCTTGATCTTTGCCGTATACCTAGTTTTTGAGGGTATGATATGCATACCTGCATCACATTCTACTCAGACCTGGCCCATCTTCTTTCCCCTGTCTGCACTCTCTCCCTGGCTCAGCACCTTTCGTTTCATGGTCTTCAATACTCTTTGTGTCTCCGATTCACAAATTTTTACTGAAGCCTACACCTCTGCTCTGCATTCCAGATTCCTCTATGTGCAAGTACCAACCCCGCGTGTCTATTTGACCATCTCATAGGCGTCTCATCCTTAACATGTCCAAAGCCCCCTCCACCATCCAAAACACCTCCACCATGTCCAGCCTTTTGCACTTGAATAAATGACACTAACATCCATCCAGTGGTTCAAGGCGGAAATCTGACAGTCATCTTTGATTATTCTTTCTCCCTTCACCCTCACATGTAATTCAACAGCTCTCCTGTCACTTTTACCTCCAAATTACATCTCCTGTCTGCCCACTCCCCATGCACACCAGCAGCAAACCACCATTGTCTCTCGCCAGTTTTATTATAAAAGTCTCCTATCACCTTTCTGTTCAAAGTATGGTCCCAACCAGCTATTTATGTGTCATTGGGAGCTTGCTAGAAATTCAGAATCGTCACTCCACACCATTAAGAAAAGAACCGAAAATAAGGGCGCCTGGGTGGCCCAGTCACCTGAGCGTCCAACTCTTGATTTTGCTCACGGCATAATGCCAGGGTCAAGGGATTGAGTCCTGTGTTGGGCTCTGCTCTGAGCATGGAGTCTGCTTAAGATTCTCTCTCTCTCTCTCTCTCTCTCTCTCTCCTTCTGCCCCTCTCCCCTGCTTGCTCTCTCTCTCTCTCTCTCAACAACACCAATAAAAAGAATCTAAAATGTAACAAGATTGTTCACGTGGGAAGCCCTGAGCTAACAGTGCTAATTTCCATTCCCCGCCCCAGTCACCAATTCTTTTTCATCCAATAAAGCGATCTTTAAAAAGGAAGTTAAATTTAAAAAAAAAAAATTATTTTTGATGTTTATTTATTTTTGAGAGAGAGAGCAAGCCAGAGTGCAAGCTGGGGAGGGGCAGAGAGAGAGGGAGACACAGAATCGGAAGCAGGTTCCAGGCTCTGAGCCGTCAGCACGGAGCCCGATGTGGGGCTGGAACCCACGAGCTGTGAGATCATGACCTGAGCCCAAGTCGGACGCTTAACCGACGGAGCCACCCAGGCGCCCCCAAAAAGAGAGTTAAATTACTTCACCTCCCTATTCTTAAAAATCTTTCGTTGTCATTTTGTAACCTTAAAATGGTTTCCAGATTTTTTGCTATGGCCAATAAGATCCTGGATGGCACGGGTTCTGCTGCTTCTCCAACCTCATCCTGTGTTCTTACCTTCATCCTCCACTGCCGTCACTCAGGTAGCTAAGGGACACCTCATACATGACATGTGCAAACCAGAATGTTCCACTCCCTCCAAATGAACTTTTCTCCATCTCAGTAAATGGCACCACCGCTGGCCCATTGCTCACGCCAACGTTTCCTCGTCCTCTATATTAAACCCACGGCAAGTTCTGCTGGCTCTGCCTTTGAAATACGTCATGACTCCAGGCATTTCTTCCCAACTCCACTGCTTCCGCCTTGCTCTAAGTCCCCAGGGCCTTCCACTGAGACCCTGAGATCAGCTCCTAACTCATCTCCCTCCCACTTGTGTCTTTCGACTGTCTCTTCCCCACAGAGTTCCTGGAGTTCTCTGATTAGCTTGATCAAGTCACTGCCCTGCTTAAAACCCTCCCGTGGTTCCCCATCACACCCAAACAAAAACCAAACCCCCGGGCTACAAGTTGCCAGGGCTAAGATGTGGTCTCACCCTGCAACCTTGATCTCACCTATTCCCTCACACACCAGGCTCTGGTCCCATGGCCTTCTCGCTGCTGCTCACACTTGACAAGTTCATTCCCACCAAGGTCTTGGCACTTGCCATGCCTTCTGTGGGCTCTTTCCCCTGTAGCTGTATGTGGCTCACTACTGCCTTTAGATGTCTGCTTCGAGGCATCTCCCCAAAGAGGCCTTTCCTTCCTCTCTATTTTAAATAAGACCACCCTCATCACTATCTCCTGACTTGGCTGTGCTTGTTTTCTTCAGACCTACTTTGTCCTCTTTATTCGCTTGTCGTCTGTCTCACTCCTTGGATGAACGCTGCCTGAGGGCAGGTACGACGACACTCCCAGCCCAGAGGTAGGGCTACCAGAGTTGGGGACTTAAAAAAAAAAAAAAAAATAGGAAGGCTCAGTTAGATTTGAATTTCATACAATCAGTGAATAACTGTTTAGTGTAAATATGTCCCGTGCAATATGTTTTCAGTTTTTGGCCAACACGGTGTTTCGAAACATTACTTTGGTTGTCAACACCCCAGAGGCGATTGTAACTATGAGGATAGCTTTAACATGTAACTATTATGCTTTACAATTGTTCGTTGTTTAGCTGAAATTCAAACTGATTTTATCCACAATCCTAACATAGAATGTTGTCTGGAATCTCATACGTCTTCAAAATGTGTTTGTGAAACACATGGATAGAAAAACAAATGAGTAATTGAAACCTCACGCTTGTAAAATTGGTTGTGATGAGGGGCCAGGGCACACCTTTTAAACTCTGAGAAAAATGTCTCTGTAGAGATTTAGGACCAAGACGATGCCCTAATTAGTGTCCAGGATAGGGGAAATCCATTTCCTTTATATTTAAAATAACTTGTTTTTTTTTTTTTTTTAATTTTTTTAATGTTTATTTATTTTTGAGACAGAGAGAGACAGAGCATGAACGGGGGAGGGTCAGAGAGAGGGAGACACAGAATCGGAAACAGGCTCCAGGCTCCGAGCTGTCAGCACAGAGCCGGACGCAGGGCTCGAACTCACGGACCGCGAGATCATGACCTGAGCCGAAGTCGGCCGCCCAACCGACTGAGCCACCCAGGCACCCCTAAAATAACTTGTTTTTAATGTTACTTTTGAGAGACAGAGAGAGACGGAGCATGAGCAGGGGAGGGGCAGAGAGAGGGGGAGACACAGAATCCGAAGCAGGCTCCGAGCTGTCAGCACAGAGCCCGATGCGGGGCTTGAACTCATGAGCCATGAGACCATGACTTGAGCCTCAGTTGGACACTTAACCAACTGAGCCACCCAGGGGCGCGCCCGCCCCCCATTTTTTTTATATTTAAGCTTCTCTTTTCTCAGCAATGTATTGGTTAAATAAGATCTGATACTCTGATTTGAGATGGCAAGCATTGTTGATATTTAGAAAGAAAGTTCAGGGGTGCCTGGGTGGCTCAGTCGGTTAAACGTCCAATTTCAGCCCAGGTCCTGATCTCCCAGGTCCTGGGTTCGAGCCCCACGTCAACCTCTGTGCTGACAGCTCTGAGCCTAGAGCCTGCCTGGGATTCTGTATCTCTGTCTATCTCTGCCCCTTCCCTGCTCACGTTGTCTCTCTCTCTCTCTCTCTCTCTCTCTCTCTCTCTCAAAAATAAATAAAACACTTAAAAAATGTTTAAAGTAAGTTAAAAAAAAAAAACCACAAGTAACACCATGCATTTGGAGTAATGATAGAGCACTTTCACATTTCTTTCATTATTTGAGCCTCTGACTGCTATAAGAGGGTGCCAGAACAGGGCTGGTTTGCCTCCTTTTTACATCTGGAGAAACTGAGATTTCAAAAGATGAAAACATTCATTAAGATTATGCTACTTGGAACTGATAAAGCAGTGCTCTGAACCTAGATTTTGTAACTCTGAGGAAAAAAATGCTTTCCAGCGTATCACATTTCCTCCATAAATACGAACCACAGTACGTTCACCAAACAAGAGAGCCTTAGCAGAGCTATAGGGGAATCGCATGGGTAAACAGAGGTACAGTCCACACACTTGGTAACTACCCTTTCTCACTATGGACATCTGCCAACCCTTGGTCGTTGGCTAGGAGAGATCTGCAGTAAAGAGGGTCATCTCTTTAAATACTATGTGTTATTTGTCTTCTCAATAGAACAGACTATCATTTTAATGTTCAATCAGCTTCAAATACATTTATTTCAAGCAGTTGGCTCTACAATGGCCCAAGAAACTAAAGGCAGAGTCTAAATTTGGGCTTCAAAATCTGTTTCCAAGTATTAATTTTGAGTGGAAACAATTTTGGTTGAATTGGGGGATTATAAATATCCCCCAAGAGTTTTTTGGCTCTTGGCCGCCTGTCTCTAAGTTTCACTCTGGTTTCAACCTAGGGGGTTGTTAGATTAGAAGTAGACAGCTTTGGCATGTGGTTACTCCAAACGCCTGTAACCTTCTTTAAAACATGATCTAGAAATGTTGATATTATAAATGACCATTTTTCCAAAATAAGGTTTGCAAGAGTTGAAAGTGGAGTCGGATGCCAGAAAGTCTTCGAAGGAGGATTTCCATTCAGCGAGATCTGGTTACCTATTTCATAACAAAGAATAAAGAAAGATCTTGGGGCTGCAATTCATACACTTTTGGATCTGAAACAATGGGCTCAGTGGGGACACTGGATTTATAACTCTTTGGAGACACTAACTTTACCCACCCGTGCAGGAGCCGTGGATAATTTTAGACAGACAGGCACTGAAAAAAAAAAAAAAAAAAAGATTCTTGAGATATTAAGGGGCACCAAAAGTCACTTACAGTGGGGTGGTGTTTCATTTGGAATAAATAACACAAGAAAAGCCGTGTCTACAAAAGCCAGTGGTAATATTATACCAAAAGGAGGATTATTTCAGGAAAAATCAAAGTATAGTTTTAAGTCAGTTATGACCCTCTAAGCCCAGGGTTCAAACCCAAGCCCATCATCATAAAAACATTATCATTGAAAACCACAATTGTTGCACTTTTGTTTCGAGTATACCAGGGCTTTGGCAACTGGCATGTGCACATAAATTCAACCAGTGTCTATAAGGGAATGACCCCATTAATGTTGTGAGTAGCCCACAATTTCAGACTTATCGTGACCGTGTGTTACAGTGTTTTCTTCCTAAGGCTGCGAGAGCCTCCCCACTGGATAAAGTGAGGGCTGTGTGACCTATAAGGAAAAGTCATTCCTGAAGTCGGCTGCTCAGGACAGAGAAAGAGAGACAGGTCGTTCCTGAGGTTTCCATTCTGGTAACGGAGGGTGGAAGGGATGGGATTTTTAGAGAAAAAGCCAGAACTGGTAGGGGCAGAGATTAAAACCCAGGAAGCCGAAGGCATCATGCGGTCCAAACAGAGAGTGATACTGGATACAGGAGAGAAAGCCAAAGGATCAGAAATTGGCAGAAAGATCATGAAATTGAGTGTAAGTACAAGGGCATAATCAGTATAAATTGTTGATTCTGCAGCAGCTTTCTGCATGCAGAGCTGAAATGGAGTTCCTGAGATCAGTTTCCCGGGGTAACAGACCCTGGGAAGGCAATTTGCGCGCAGAGGCTTCTGGGGGTGTTACAGGAAGCGGAGTCGGGTGGAGGGAGAGGTTAGACTGAAATGCAGTCTCAGCAGAGACCTCAGTCATCCCAGGAGGAGCCCTGGTGCTCCCCACCCTTCGAAGCTGCCCTCTCTTGAGGCAAGGAGACCGGGCGGGCGTTTATGATGCCTGCTGGCTGACCAATCCCTGGGCGAGGCTGCCCCCAGGTGGGGCTGTGACCTCGGATGCTGCCAATGCTCCCAGCGGCTGGGGGAAATGAACACTTCCATCCTAAATGGGCCTCCGGGTGGCCCTCTGCAACATCGGGGCTACATGCTGCTGTGTCCAATGCGATTGAGCATTAGTGACCTACATGTTTGGATTATGAGTCTGGTTCCAGGGCACAGGGCGAGGTCGACATCCTCAGCTGAGACAGGAAATTCCACCAAGAAACAGAACCTTCTGTGTAGCTTTGGGGGCAAGCATACGCCCTCCTGCTATCTTTTGGTATCCCTTAACCATTTTTCTTCTAAAGAAACCTAGCTGAGCTGCCTCAACTAAGTATCACTGGGCTAAAGCCAATTATGAATACTTTACTCCAGTTAAAAACTATTGATTATCATCCAAAGCACAAGAGGATAAGCTGCAAACCTTGTATCTTTATTTCACACATAAAGTATGGGAAGTTACCAGTTGGCAACAGACCCTCAAAGGACCTATGTAACAAAATTCACACTTATTTATGGAAATGCTAATTAGTTGCCCATTCCCATGGTAACAGAGGCCTTAACTAGATAGATTCCTTTATTGAAAGCAAATATATATATATATATACATATATAAATAGAAACAACATAAAGTATGGAAAGTAACCAGTACTCCTTTTAAGATTGCAGGCCTCACTCTTGACTGATCTCTCTCACTCCGTTTTAATTTCTTTTTTTTTTAACCCAGCATTTGTTGCCATCACCATTATTATATTGTTTGCTCATCTACTATTTTGTTCCCCTAAAACTGTAAGCTTCGTGAAGGTAAAGATTTGCCTCTATCTGTTCACCCAAGTGCCAAGAACACTGCTTGGACCCACAGCCGGCGCTCAGTTAATATTTACTGGATACAAATTGAACTTTTTGCAACTGCTCCGGAATGTCCTTGTTCCGTCTTCCACCACATGTGTTTGTTCTCCACACAGTTTCTTTGGCTCTGAAAGAATCTGTACGTTCATTTTCTCCCGCTCACCTTCATGTCCCAGGGGCCTAGGAATCCCTGTCCCGATTCCTACAACACATTCAGACAGACTGGCACAACTCTGGCGAGCCTAGAGCACCCTCAAAATCCTGTTCTCTCACTGCCATTGTCTTCCGACCCTAAGTTGTAAGTGCACCCTCCACCACGTTAGGGTCTGAAAGGGAGGCATGGTCTCCTCCTGGGCCGGCAGAGAGATTGATGTTTTCCATATGTGCTGTCCCTCAGACTTCTTCCTTCCCCTGTTATGACTACACCTTTAATGTTCCCATTTTTAATGGGTCTAAGCTTCCAGAGCTCCCTGCTCTAGCTTGGGAAATCTTACTGAGTGGAAAATGCTCCTTGGCTACATCAAGAGAAGGGATGCAAAAATCTGCCCAGATAGCCCCGGGGCAACAGGCATTCTTTCTTCATCAAATGTCTCCACTTGAGAGTCCACACTTGAGGGCAAAACAAGTCAATGGCTCTCCAAACCAACTGGTCAACCATGAAAAGAGAAGACCTATCAGCCACGACAAGCCGTGTTCCAGCCTTGCCTCTTGTTTACTGTAGGAACTCTGCCCTGTGGGAATGAGGGCTGGCAGCTAGCTTTCACTTCTCAACAGTCTACATGGAAAGACCATTCAAACACTCGGGGTAATAGTAGTTGTTATGAAATCGTTGTTTATTAAACAATGAATGACTCCCTTCCTTCCTTCCTTCCTTCCTTCCTCGCTCCCTCCCTTCTCTCCTCTTCCTTGCCTTGCCTTGCCATGCCCTGCCTTGCCTTTCCTCCATTCCATCCTTCCTTCCCCTTCCTCACCCATATCTCCAAGGGAACAAATACCCTTTTACAATTGGAACGAATGATGGCTTGTGGAGGTAAAGGCTGACAGGCCTGTCTGTTGTACCTTGTGTTCATATGTGTGTGTGAGTACACACTCAGCTGTTTGGAAGGGGGGAAAATGCTGCTTTTCATAGAGTTTCTGTCCTTTCTTGACTTGGCAGGTCAATCTAATCAGAAGGGGAAGAGAATCCTGGCATTGTGGGGAAAATAATACCTCAGCAAATACCTTCAGCAAAACTGGCTTACAGGTGTTTAAAGGCAAGGAGAACAATTTGAGAACTTGCAAAACACTGGGGTTTACAATTCCACCACAAAAGATAAACATTTGTTTAAGTCAACCTGTATGCCTAGTGTGGAGGTACGCATGTGGGAAATGTTGACAATGCAGACAAGGCCAAGAGGTGTGAAATTTAAGCACATTATCACTCACTGTCAGATGCTAATGACTCTCGTCAAGGTGGAAGAGATTAGTTTAAATGCAAAAATGATTATCCTTGGCAATAGAAGCGCCAGTGAGATCTTCCGCCAATTATTTGGGCTCTTGTTTTTCCTGACAATACTAGTCATTAGTTTTTGGCTCTGATGTGCATGTTAGAATGGAGATTCAAGTGCCCCTCTAGATGACTGCTGCTCAAGCCGCATTCCCATCCAGAACATACCTGTTTCCCAATACACACGCACACAAACATCGTGTACGTTTCCTGCCCCTATGGAAATGTACAAGTCCAAACACCTACCAAGAGGTAGAACAGGAGTAACTCATTTATGAAAGATGTCCCAGAAATCTCTTAAATGTAAAATAATGTCATATTTGACCAACCGAAGGAAATCCAGATGGGGAGGGGGACATGAATGCCATCGATTAAAGTCTGCTTTTTTCTTAAAAAAAAGAAAAAAAAAAGACAAAGAAGGTTAAACTAATTTACTCTTGGTATTTATCATCTATGGAGTTGTTCACATAATGAGTACAATAAAATTGAATGTACTGTCATCTTTATTGGGATGAAGGTTACATTCATAAGCTCCGCTTGTTTTAATAGGTTTATTGTACAGTTGTAGACGTGTGCTATTGCACTAGGATGGATATGCTTTGAATATTTTTATAATTGTGGATAGTATAAAAGTCATTTTCTGTTAGATTGCACAAATCCATTACATTAGGAGAAGGATACATTATTGTAACAGGATTAATGTGCAACATATAAACATAATCAGTAATATTCTGTTTGATAAATTATCTCATTTTAATCGGAATGTGAAGAGATTTCGGGATAGTTCCTTCTTTGATTTGCATAATTGTATTACAGACAGGCAAATTGCATTATATTCTGCATTAACAATAGATGGCTTGTATAACTATTGTATTTTTGAAGGCACTGCTCTTAGATTCATCCTGCAATTTGTCATTTTCTGACATTGCTGGGGAGCGTAGTTGGGAGAGAATAGAGCCTAAAAAAGATTACTTGATTTTCGCTGAGTCCGGTAATATCTTGGCATCCGACTGCAGCGTGGTTATGCTATTGTTTGTTTTAACAAATTGCAACCCAGTGGCAAAGAACTTCTTTTAAAAATCTTCTAATTCGAGGACAATTCAGCCCTTGTAGATCTTCACGGCAAAGCGTCAGCCTTCCTAACAAACGCCACGTATCGAAAATGTGAATTAAAATTAAATTAGAACCATACGATTGATTTTATGTTTTTACTATGGCACATGCTCTCCCCGACAAAACTTCCCTTCCCTCTCCCGGGCCCAGACAAAAGCTAACAAGTTGCCCGACGCTCTGAATATTCTTCAGGGACGTTCGCTCGGTGTTTATAGTCACTCAGTGGTGATTATCACAGCTCCTGTCCTAACGCTGAGCTAACGACAGCTGTCAGCAGCCCTTACAAAGCGCAGTGCAGGACCATGCGGCATTTCACTGCTTCTGACTTCCTTGGCTTTGGGGCCTGAAGGAGACGCCCCTTTCTGATTAGGCCAGGCCCTGCCCCCTTGGCCTCCCCCAATGCCTTGGTGGAAGGAAGTCCTGGTGCAGCAGAGAAGCAATCCCCGGGGCTGCTCTGCACCCAGCCCGGGGCCCCTCAGCAGTAACAGCACGCCCGTGTTGCATACATGAATGAATAAACGGATGAGCGAATGGAGACGAGTCCCATCAAAATGACCGGTGTTTCTAGATGAAAAGATTGAAAAAGAAGAGCTTTCACCTTTAAAGCAAATTGTATGTCCTACCACTTTCTCCACTGAATTGAAAACGGAAGCCCTCTCACAACCCCTTAATAAGTCCCATTTGCTTTACCTGTGCTTAGCACCTGGAAGGTTCCAAAGCACCTTGACCTTGATTTCATCTGAATCTCACGATGGCCCTTTGACACAGGTAGAATGAAGCAATCCCTCCCCCATGACCCTACTGCCCTCCCTCCATTTACAAAACAAGGGTTGCCTGGGAAAAGGCTGAGTGCAAGATTACAAAACTGCTTCCTTATTGCCCTCACCACCCCTCCCGCCCCACTGGAGGCTGTGCTCTACCCCGCCCCCCCACCTCACCTTCCCCCAACCTTGGGCCTCCAGTCTGCTGACTGGCCTCTACCCCTCCGACCCCTCCCTCCTTCCCCTCTCCCCTGTATTCTGCACTTTTACAGGGGATCCCACTTAGCCCCTTAAAGCCGGCTCTTTATTTGCATATGTATTTTAATTGTAAGCCTTTTGCTCCCCTATAACAAGGGTGAGCTCAAAAGACAGGTACCCGCTGTTTCAGGAACCACCGCTCCCCTCCAGCTTTCAGACTCTGAGGCCCAGAATGTTCCTGAGTCAGACTCCTCCTTCCTCCATGGTGGGTTCTATCCCAAGACCCTGTGGTCTCCCGGGAAATCCAGCTTCTGGATGTATTCTCACCCCTCCCCTCCAATACGCATGAACTATCCTCATTATTTCCAGGGAGCTTCTAGCCCCCATGCAATTAATTCAGCAGAGAAAATAATGCTGGAGGAAGGAGATGCGTCACTCCACAAGTCCAGTGTTGTATGCTTGCTTCGACTCTGGCCTCCCTCAAGCCTCATGGTCAAATGTTCCTAACTTCTACTGAAGTTCTGCCAGTGAGCTCTTCAATGGAATCATTCCACAAAGCCTGCAAATCTGGCTCTCTGTTGCGGGGAAGGCCCAGGTGTCTGCAGGGAGTCAGGTCAGAGACTTGCAAGTCAGAGACTTGCAAGGGAAACCAGGAGGCATACTCTAGAGGAACCAGCGCCCAGGGGGTGTAGGGCACGGGCACACCCGGAAGGAGAGGAGAGAGAGATGATGCCCATCTCCCCAGCAGTCGTCTGGGAAGAGGAGCTGGAGGCAGAAAGTGGAAAGATGTTCTCATGAGCAGCAAGGCCACGGGAGGGCAGGACGGGGCCAAGAGATGGGCACGTAAGAGCCTCCCCCGCATAGACCATGGGAGCCGTAGAATCATAGAAAATTCGTGTTCTCTTCCTGTTCTCTCACTAGAGAGGTTTCCAGTGTGCCTGGGCCCACACACCAGTCCCCGCTGTTTCCTTTGCTTTGCCTCTTGCCTCCCCATTTACTCATCCATTAAGGACCAACTCAGGGGATTCCCTGCTGCGTGACCCCTTCCCTCATCTGTCACCGGAAGTGGCCACCCCTGCTCCTTCCTTGCCAGCCTCTCTTGTGGCATTTGTCACCCTGCACTCACTCTGCAGCTGCATGTCACCGGCCACCCCTTCCAGGCCAGTAGGTGAGACTGCGCCACTCTATACCTCCGGTGCCTGCCACGGAGCCTGGTACGCAGCCGGTCCTGGCAAACGCGAGCCAGCGGGAGGCGTGAAGCACAGAGGGTGTTCTGCATCTCATGCCTGGGTGGGGAGAACTGCAAGAGCACACCGTGACACTCATTTGTGGCAGGCTAGATAATGGTCCCCAAGGACACCCAGGCCCTAGTCACTAGAGCCTGTGAATGTCACCTTACACGGTTGAGAGACTTTGCAGACCGGATTACCCAAGGATCTGGAGGGGGGACGATTTTGCTGATTTATCCAAGTACGCCCCGAATGCCACCACCAGTGTCTTTATCAGAAGGAGGCAGAGGGACATTTGGGACAGAAGAGGAAGGAGGTGTAATGACGGAAGCAGGGAGAGAAAAGGTGATGTGACACGAGCCAGGAGCCCAGGAATGAGAACAGCCTCCAGAAGCTAGAAGAACCAAGGAAATGACTGTCCCTTAGAGCCTCCCGAGGGGGTACGGCCCTGCTGATGCCTTGATTGGGCCTCACTGAGCCTCATTTTCAGACTTCTAGCCTCTAGTATTGTGGCAAGAGAATAAACGTGTGCTGTTTTAAGCCACCAAGCTTGTGGTGATTTGTCACAGCAGCAATGGGAAGCTAATACAGTTTGTTAAAATACTGGCCGCACTCATTCAGTTCCGGGCTTCCTCTCCACACAGGCTGTGCTCACTCCTACATCCCGCCTGAAAACCCCAACAGCTGCGTTCTGGCCTACACTTTGCACACACACACCTTGCGTCCAGCTCTGGGTCACCTCTGGTGCCTTTGCACGCAGCCATCTGCCCCTGCCAACGAGCAAGTTCTGAAAGGGCTGGTTTTCTGGAGCCCGTGCAGACGCTGTTGTGTCTCCTCCGTTGCCTGTGGACCTCAAGTGCAAGGCCAGCTGATAAGAAGCAGCCCAGTCCCCTGCACCACCAACAGGAAGGCAAACCTCAAAGTGGGTGGCTGAGGCCCTCTGGGTGACCTGGGAGTGTAGCTATGGGCCACAGACATTTCTACATGGAATGGGAGGTGGGGCCAATGGCCGATGAAAAAGGAAGAGGCCATTTTATTATGGGCCTAGCCCTAGACAGAATCCAGGTGGGAGAGGTTGTGTGGAGGCCTCCAGAAAGTCCGTAAGCTTCCAGATCTCTCACCTGCTCACCCCTCACTGGGCCTGAAAGGCCACCGTTTGTTCATTCGTGCATCAAGGACACACTGGGCACCTCCTAGGCTTTAGGCGTCATGCTCGGAATTAGAGATCCATAGAAAAATCCATTGAAGTCTACTGGAGGTCCACACTCTAGACAGGAAGATACTTGTGTGAGCACAACACGAATGCACACACATGTGTGCACACACAAGCACACAGGCAACAGGCTAAGTGCCTTAAGGGGTGAAAGTGTAAGTGACAATGGAGCACCAAGTAAGGGGAAGCTGATCTGACCACAGAGTGGAGGACATTTAAGTCAGATATTAAAGGGTGGACAGTGCTTTTGGGGTGAAGGAGATGCCCGTTCATTAAGGGGATGAGCACAAGCCAAGGCACAGGGGTGAAAGGGCATGTTGTGTAAGGGAAGGCCCCATAGTGCCATGTGACTCAGGGGTGAGGAGGCCTGAGAGCAGAGATGGGGCCACATGTTAAAAGTTCAAGTCCCAGAGGCACCTGGGAGGCTCAGTCAGTTGAGCGTCCGGCTTCAGCTCAGGTCATGATCTCACGACTCATGGATTCAAGCCCCGCATCGGGCTCTGTGCTGGCAGCTCAGAGCCTGGAGCCTGCTTTGGATTCTGTGTCTCCCTCTCTCTCTGCCCCTCCCCCACTTGTGCTCTGTCCCACTCTGTCTCTCAAAAATAAATAAATGTTAAAAAAAATTAAAAAAAAAATTTCAAGTCCCAGCTTTGCTATTTCCCAGTGGTATAGCTTTGGGCAAGTTTCTTCATCTCCTACGAGTCAGTCCCCTCATCTATTAAATAAACATTATGAGGGGCGCCTGGGTGGCTCAGTCGGTTGAGCATCCGACTTCATCTCGCGGTCCGTGAGTTCGAGCCCCGCATCAGGCTCTGTGCCGACAGCTCAGAGCCCGGAGCCTGCTTCGGATTCTGTGTCCCCCTCTCTCTCTGCCCCACCCCTGCTTGTGCTCTGTCTCTGTCTTTCAAAAATGAATAAACATAAAAAAAATTTTTTTAATAAATAAAAAATAAATAAACAAACATTATGGTATCATCTCCCTCGCCTGCTGTCGTGAGGCTGATGTGAGCTCATTCGTGTAAAGAGCTGAGCACAGTGCCTGGTGAGCAGAAGGTAGTCAGTGGCTCACTAAACGTTGGCTGTTATTCTCATGGTGGATCATGGATGCTGTCATGACAGAAATGACAGTGACTGATCTACAGCTGTATTTTATAACCAATACTCTACTGAATTCCTTCCAAAGGACATCTTATTTAACCTTCATGATGACTTTAGAAGTATTGGTATTAGTTTTCCTACTTCCATAGGTGAGGGAGTTCAGATGAAGATCAGGGGACTGGTCCAAGGTCACACAGATATTGCATGGCACACTGGAAATGATGTCTCTGGTTCACATGTTACGTGCTCACTCATCGCCGCTATGATCCACGGAACTTTGTCCTATATGCAGGGGCCCACAGGCTTTCTATCCAGGAAAGCAGAGTGTCACAATTGGTTTAAAAAACAAACAAACAAACAAACAACTATATATATATATATATATATATAACCAGATAACAATCTATAAACCAAAGAAACAAAGTGCTATTCATTTGTTTTTAAATATGGAACCCTCCACAAATTTGTACGTCATCCCTGCACAGGGGCCATGCTAATCTTTTCTGTGGCGTTCCAGCTTTAGCATACGTGTTGCCGAAGCAAGCACAGAATGCTATTGATTTTTAAATGAAGATACCCAGTGCTGGCGAAGGTATGGTACGATAGGCAGCTTCGTAAACGGCTTGTGGATAAGTGAGTCCATATGCCCCTTCGGCAAAACAACTTTGTGTTATTCCAAAAGCCTTTAAAAGTCCAGCTGTTTGGGGCACCCGCGTGGCTCAGTCAGCTGAGCGTCCGACTCTTGGTTTGGGCTCAGGTCGCGATCCCAGGACTGTGAGATTGAGTCCCACATGTGGGCAGAGCATGGAGCCTGCTTAAGTGCTTAAGATTCTCTCTCCTTCTCCCTCTGCCCCTCTTTCGTTCACATGCTCTCTCTCTCTCTTGCTCTCTCTCTCAAATAAAACACAAAGACCCAGATGTTTGAAAACAAACAACTAAACAAACAAAAAGCAGAAACAGACCCATAAATACAGGGAACAGGCCGATAGTTCCCAGAGGGGAAGGGGTGGGGGGATGGGCAAGATGGGTGAAGGGGAGTGGGTTCCAGTTCTGGAATGAGCAAGTCACGGGGCTACAAGGTACAGCATAGGGAATAGTCACCGGAATTGTGATAGCGTTGTGCGCTGACAGATGGTGGCTACGCGTGTGGTGAGCACAGCGTAACGTGTGGAGTTACGGAATCACCGGGTCATACACCTGAAACTAATGTAATGCTGTGTGTCAGCCATACCTCAATAAAATAAACACATAATGAGTAAACGAATGAATAGCCCACAGGTTTAAACTTACAAGGCTGCTTTTGAGGTTTGATCAAATGCAAAATCCTACTGTCGAGACTTGAAAAGATGCAAAGTTTGCAAAAGCTGTAATGTATGACGTTGTTCATGATAATAGTAGGAAGAGGAAAAAGAATCAAACCAATAGTTAAGTAAAAACATGCATATCACAGATGCATTTGGAATCATGTTTTTTTTAAGTGTATTTATCTTTTGAGAGAGAGAAAGAGAGAGAACAAGTGGGAGAGGGGCAGAGAGAGGAGAGACAGAATCCCAAGCAGGCTCTGAGCTGTCGGTGCAGAGTTCGATGTGGGGCTCGAACTCATTAACCGTGAGATCATGACCTGGGCTGAGATCAAGAGTCAGACGCTCCACTGACTGTGCCACCCAGGCGCCCCTACGTCTGGAATCATCTTAAGTAAAAAATAATCTTGAGTGAAAACATTGGTTCAGGTAGTACCATCTGAACCATATAAACATATGAACAGGAAAAAAAAGTTAGAAGGAAATACAGAAAAATATGAACAGTGGTAGTCTTTTTTGAGTAATTGGATATTTTTTTCTTCTCCTATCTTCAATATTTTCCGAAGATTCCATATCATATGCATATATTACCTTAACAATTAGGAAGAATAGCTTTACTTCAAAATTGAGAAAAACTTCACAACGGGCATTTCCTTCTTTGGGTGGAGAGAATGATCTCCAAAAAAATTTTAACGAAATCTTAAGGAGATTCCTAGTATACGCAAGTAGGCGTGGGGGACCCAGAAGCCCCGTCCCTCAGCCCGGCCAGAGGCATCCCAAGACATAAAATAAAATGCAGCAGTGATCGCAGGCTCATGCTCTCTCCAGGACGACCCAGGCAGCCGTTTTTGTCTCTGGGGTCTGGCTGAGGTCACCAGTTCCTTGGGTGTGAGTGCACCCTGGGTGGATAGATACGGATGCAATTCAGAAACTACGGACCCCAGGACAAGGATGAGAGCTGTATGGACTTCCCCAGCACACAGCCATCTCAAGAGGTGTCGGGGACCCATCCTGCCAGCCCCACCCACCCCTTGACCCCTTGGACGCAGATACTGAATGTGCTTCTAATGCTCTTAAATTTACTGGCTGGGGTTCACAGACAACAGGCATCAAATAGCAAAATCCCAGACCCAGCCCTGGACCGTGAGTGCTGACTGCTTCTGGCCGCAGCTGGCTTTCCAGAACATTCCAAGATTCACATCAACGGGGCTTTTGAAAATCCTTAATTTCATCCAAATAGCTGTTTGTGTTCTTTTTCCCTCCATTCCCTGACCAGTTGAATCCTACCCCATCCCTCTCTCTATATATGAGAGAAAGATTTCTACTTACAGGGAGCTGCTTAAGTAAGTGATAAAATAAGATTGCCTGGTGCTTTTGTAATCACCCCGCTTCCCTCGCATAACAGTAACTGCTCTTAGAAAGAGAATTAGTCCAAATAACAGTTTTCCTGTGGCATTAGCGTTTCCACAGCAAGCCACGCATGAGGCGTGTTCAGCCTTGTGAATTTTCTATCAGTTCTGGGAGTTACACATTTTAACCCAAATAAATATATTTGGCTCAGTATCAAATGAAAAAAAAAAATCTTAAGCTTTTGCTTTCTTTCTTTTCTCTGCAAGAGCAAATGAACTTCACACAGAGGGAAAAAAGGGCACCTGCTCAACGCAAAACTCCCAATGTCCTTACACCTTAGGTGGATTTAATTTCAGGGACCTCAAATAATTAAGCCTAAATGAAGGTATTAACTGTGGGGGAAATAAAAAGTTCAAGGCCGTGGTGCATCTGACTGTTGCAGAGGCTGGCACATGACACAAAGGGGCAGACCTAAGGCCCCCGGGTCCATCCATTTTGTTCTCGCCCCATGGGCAGCCCTGAAGCCAGTCTGTCTTTTCCTGCTAAGGATTACAGCGGTTCCATGGCACCAATGAGCTCAGGGCAAACCCATCCTGAGCACAAAAGAAACAAGTCGAGAATCACATCTTTCTTGGGAAGCTCCGTTAAATCAAACTATATGGGCACTGACCCCAAATTTACTTCCTTCATACCTTCCCTTACTCCTTTACTGCATCAACTACGAGATGAACCACCCCAAACACCCGGTCCCAACCCCCCCCGCCACCGCCCCCCAGTCATGGCACTCTTGGCTGGAGAAGCCTTCAGGGACTTATGCCATCAGTCTGGACTTCTTAGCTTGGTATGTGAGTCCTAGTTGATGATAACCCTTAAAATTATAATAAAAGTAGCTGGCGCTTACTGAACCATCTCTCATGTGCCAGGCATTTGTGGAATATTATTTTATGTAACACTATCCTCACTACAGCCCCAGGAAGAAGGTTTTACGATCTCCATTTTATGAAAGGAAAAACAAGCCCAATGTGGTAAATGGTCTGACCTCTGATAAGTGGTGGGGGCAGCCTTCTAACCCAGGCTGGTCTGACTCCAGAATCCTGGTTTTTTTAACCACCCCCCACCTCCCCCTCCCCCAGCTATTCATTTTGGAGCGCATGGAGGGGCAGGTCAGACGAGGGAAGAGGCGGGGAGGAGGGGGGAGGAGGAAGGAGGATCAGGGTAAGTCTTTCTTCTCCATCAGCCCTGAGCAAGAACAATGCAAGCGAAATGTAGTATTTCATTTTATCATGCAATGAGCATAATTAGGAAACAATGAGGAATGACAACTAATAATGAACCTTGTTTCTTCCTAATTAAAATTTAACGATTGTATTTCTGCCATTATTGCCCAGAGCAGCAGTTGTGGGCTGTGCGGTAACAGGGCCAACTCCAAAAGGAGGCAGCCTGACTTCACAGATGGCTCAGCACAGCCCTGCCCAGGCATGCCAACAAGGTACAGCTCCACAAGTGGCTGCTGCCTGCCCTCGTGGCCAAGCCGCACTGGGCAAAATAAACCAGACGGGCAGAATACACAGCGGTTTATTAATACCTGTAATAAACAGCCGGTGAGTATTGTAATTCCACGAATGCCTTGGGGAAAGGACCGGCTCGGGTGACGGACAAAGGACCCGCTCAGGTGATGGGCCAGCTGCTTGCTGTGTGATCTCGGGCACATCCATCAGCCTCTCTGAGTCAGTTTCTTCATCTGCGAGTGAGCAGGACATGTCTCAAGTGGCACTGTTGTGAGCTGTAAATGATAGAAGAAAAACAGGCTGCCAGACTCTCCACGTGGTGACAGCCATCGTTTGTGGCTCCCCAAAGCCTTTAGATACTCTGCATGCTAATCGTTCTCCGTCCTGTGAAACCTGCCTTCCCATCAGAGATTCCCCCAAGACTACATTTCCCAGCTTCCGTTGCCATCAGGAGCAAACTTGAGGTTTGATTTTCCTGCTCAGGTGTCCCTGCAATGGGCTTTGGTTTGAGCAGAGCCATAGGGCTGAAGAGGCGGGGCCTGGGTGATGCTTTGCTGGTACAGAGTGTGGTGGCCTGGCTGTGGAGGACACAGCGAAGGTGCCCACTTCCTCATGGTGGCGGGGGCGGGAGCTCCTTTGGCGGGTGGTTCTGCCGGGGATGCTGGGAACTCCTCCAGAAAAGACCTGCCTGGAATCTGTTTCTCCTGTCCCCGATGATTCTGTGCACATCCTCTGCCCACAAGTGTATCACTTCCTGCTTAAACTGGCCCGAGAACAGTGTTGTCTGCAACTTAGAGCGCTGACCCGGGGTGGGGGGGGGGACAGGCTGACACTACGGAAGCCTGTCGGTGGAAGTGGAGAAAGTGAGAACAAGAAGATGTCTGAGAGGCCATTATGATTTTCCAAGTTGGAGGGATGAGGGCCCAGACCATAGAAATGACCATAGAAATGACCCAGACCATAGAAACAGGTATTTCTAAACAGTCTACTGCCTACATGTTCTCTTGAGTCTTGTGTCTTCTCTCCAACCCACAGCCAGCAGCTGAGGCTATGGCTCATGGTCCCCACCACGATGACCACCATGGCCCCCAGTGAATCTGCCTGCCTCGGGGCTCACACCCTCCCCTGCAGCTAGGGTGGTCTCTCAACGTGGCAGTCGCCTCACCTCTTCTGCTAAAAAGTCTTCCATTGCTTCCTTCATCTTTAGCACAAAGTCAGAATTTCTTATCCAGGTTGACATGAACCTCCATGGTCTGCGGTCCCCCCCCCCCCCCCTCTCCCCCCCCCCGCCCCCCCCCCTCGTGACCCGCCCCCCACATACCTTCTCTCTGGTCTCACCTTTCCCCACCCCCGTGGGGAAAATGCTCAGTCAGGACCTCTGCCTTCCCACTCCCCACCTTCCTGTACCTGGTTAACTGCTATTTGCTTCCTTGAGAGGCCATCTCTGTCCCCCCAGGCGAGGTCAGCTCCAGCACTCAGACCCTCCCCTTTCATTGTCCCCAAAGCACTTCTTTAACATCTCTCCACTGAATATTCGTGTTCCCCTTTCATCCTGTACATTGTTCCCAGCACCCCGAGTCCGGACGGAGATGTGGATGTGTGTTAGCACAAGAGAAGAGAGTCACGCTTTAGACCTAAAATGGTTCACACGTGGATGGGCCTTCTCCGTGGTCACACTCTATCCATCTACCAAATGCAAGGAAGGAACATGGCATCCCTAGCGTAGGGCAGGGCCACAAGGTGGAAGGAGCTTGGGTCCCTGAATGCCTCTGCTGAAGGCTGCCTGCCAAATAGTCACACTGAATTGATAGTACAGAAGCCAAGAAGAAACTTTTATTCTATCAAAACAATGAGAGCTTTGGTGGCAGCTTTATCTCAACTAACACAGCTCTGCTCGAGTATGGAGGGAGAACACGGGGTCTGTCCTATCCGCGACAGCAGCCACAGCACTTAAGACACAATAAGCGTTTCACTGAAGGGGCCCAATAAGCAGTGGCTGCAGGAATGACAGAGAAAGAAATTGACAGGCCACCAGAACAGAAGTTGGGGGGATGCAGGCGTGAGAGGGGGTCAAACCCATTCAAATACTAGGAGGGTTGAAGAACTTGAGAGAAGGGGGCGTCGATTAGTGGCACCCATCAAATATTCTGTCTGAGAGGACAGGCTCTGTTCATACATGGAAATATGGAGCCAGAGAGGAGATCATTTATATCGTTTTCCGTGCAGCCATCACCATCTCAAAATCTCATTTCTTTCTCCCAACACGCGTCTTAACATCCCGGCGGAGCTCCGGCACAGTCCTCCAGAGAGAAGAAAACAGTGCACATATTTTTCTCTCCATCATAAATACCTGAGTCACTTGATGGCTCAATTGAAAGCACCGAGGTGTAGGGACAATTTCCTCTTTCAGTGCCTGTGTATACATATCCTTATGTGTATATTTATAGTATGCATATGGATGTGCAGAAGGAAGCTTGGCTCAGTAAAACTAACCTCATCTCAAATATACAATGTGGGCACATTTCCTGGAAGGGGGAAAAAAAATCCTTCTCAGGGTTATAAAATTTTATAGCTGGAAGGGACCTAAGAAACTATCCAATTTAAACCCTTCATTTTACAGTTGGAGAAACCGAGGCCAGAACCTCTAAGAAATTTGCTCTAGAGCCAACAGCTTCTTCTTACAGAGTCAGACTAGTCTCCAGAAACCCTTCTGGTGTCCTTTGGTCTTTTTTAGCGTTTAGGAATTTATCCACAGGCTAAAGAAGATGCAAGGAATGAGGCAACTGGCTAAGTAAGGCATTAGACTTTAAGTGATGCTTTGCAAGGGACCCCAGCACCTGGCCCTAATGGTCAGCAGGATCTCCAGCAGCCATGGCAGCCCCCATTCCTGACATCTGGGGCTCCTTTGTTCTAGGTCCTTTCCCTGAATCTATCCGAATCTAGCTTACCCCACTGGAATTCTGTATGTAAAATAACTACAGTTACTATTTCACGAGCATTGGACCGTGTTCCGAAAACCATGGCAAGCACTTTACCTAAGTTATCCTGCATAGTCCTCACCAGGGCACCGTGGAGCAAGTATGTTTCGCTTTGTTTTACAGGGGAGAACGCCGAGCCTCAGAGATGCTAAGTGACTTCCACAAGATCACACAACCCAATGAAAGAGCTGGGATCTGAGCTTAGATCTGTCAGGTTCCAGGGCCCCTATATCCACTTTGCACACCGGCACTGCCTCTCCAACGGAAGAAACCGAGAATGAAGGATAGACGCAAGAATCACCCAGGGCATATAGGACTAGAAGACTCCTGGTGGGATGTCCTATCTGCTCCTGCCAACAGAGTAGATATTGCCTGTCCTCCCCCTCCCCAGGTGATGAGGGGGCTCTAAAACCTGGCCTTCCTGTTGCCTACTCTCCCCTCCCCAAATCTGGTGGGACTCTATACCATTTACCAATCCACTCAGCCCAGGTCAAACTTGAAGCCCGTGAGTTTCTCTTGTGAAATGCACAGACGAAAATTTCCCTGTGGAGTTTACACTCGGCCATTCCCAGCCCTGGAAACCGTCTGTACATCTGTGTATCCACCAGGCGTTCCTTCGTAACTTCCATGCCATCTGAATGTGAAACACGGCTGGGCTCAGTTTAGTTTATATGTTGTAAATTATGTAAATATTTATCATATATATATATTTTATATATAGTGGAATACTTATATAATGGAATATAAATATACATATATAGGTATGTGAGTGTGTATATATATTCATTCCAAAGTTGTCCAGAAAAGCATTTTTTCAAGGAGTTGGAATGGCTCAGTTGGTTAAGTATCCAAATCTTGATTTCGGCTCAGGCTTTGGCAGCACGGTTCTTGGGATCGAGCCCTGCGTCGGGCTCTGTGCTGACAGTGTAGAACCTGCTTGAAAGTCTCTCTCTCTCTCTCTCTCTCTCTCTCTGCCCCTCCCCAGCTCACACATGCTCTTTCTTTCTCAAAATAAATAAACAAACAAACAAACAAACAAACTTTCTTTCTCAAAATAAATAAATAAATAAAATTAAATAAAAAACAAATAAAACTTTCTCAAAAGTATTTGTAGACTGAAGAAATGTTCTCATTCTACAATGATTTTTGGTTTTCTGCAGCACATAGTACTTGGGTCAAAGGGGACCTTTGTCTTCTCCAGCACCATAAGGCTTGTTGTCCCGAGGCTTTGTCTCTTTGGGCAGTCTCCCCTCTCCTGTGGGCTCCCTACACACCCAATTGCTTTGGGTAAGACCAACCTCCTCATTCAAACGTCTATACTTCTAACTGACCCAACTTTTCTGGTTTCCCGGATTTTTGTTAAGGGATCTTTGCGTCCGCCAGCACCCGGATTTTGGCAGGCTTCCAGATAGCTTGCAGAGATCACTGGGTTGCAAAAATACCGTTTGGCCTGTAAACTGCTCACACAACGAGTTTCATTTCTCGGTGTCCTCTCCACCACCCCTAGTCCGTCCCTTACTCACCTCTACTTCCTTCCTAGACCCACTGACACTCCCCATCAGCCTAAAGAATGATCCTTCTCTACCTGAGTATACAGTTTTCACACACACACACAATGATTTCCATGGCAATTCTGACAGATGGACAGAGGGAGAAGAACATAGATGACTCTTTTGCTGGAAGATGGCTGTCTAACTTCCAGCCTTCTTCCCATAATTCCTTTTTTTTAGCGCCAGGAAAAAGAGACTAGAGGAGCACAGGATGCTTTTTGACCACAGTCAAGTTCTTGTGGATACCAGAGCTGTGCATTTCGCTGGTGAGAATGTGTGCTGGGCCCCCAGAAGGCTGTCTGGAAGAATGAATGAAGGACCGTGAAGAAAGCGGCTGACCCACAGGTGCTACACAATGATCAGTTTCTGCAATCACACCACACATGCATGCAGGCGGGCTCTGGGCCTTGTCTGACTTGTGCAGAGGGGCACACAACACAGTGCAACCACACATGCTCTCTCCGTGCTCCACGACCCGTGCCTCCTCCACCATGGCGGCTTTCAGAAAGACAACCTCGCAAAGTAGAGCAATACAATTAAGCAGTTCTCCTGCTGAGGGATACAGGGCCAGCTACCTCTGGTTTTTAATGTGGACTGTGGTCCCCCAGCTACCGTGAGCCCAAAAGACCCATGAGGGCAGAGTGTATGGTCACGTTCACCTTCCTGACCACAGCACAGCCTATGAAGGTAGTCGCAAGAGAGTCTCGGGGAAGGTAGATATTGCTATGTTTAAAAAATTAAAAAACGGACACCCCCCTCACATTGTAAATGTCATATCATGTTGGCGCCTAATCAACACTTTGAAGCATTAGCATTGTTTTAATCATCCTCCTATTGGGGAACAAATGTTGCATGTATAATTACACTGCTGCATTGTACTGTACAAATAACCATGTAATGACATCGTTGGAATTTCTTGGTTCTTCATGGTAATGCCAAGTATAATTACCATGTAATCTGCCGAGAGCAAACAAGGTTGTAATTATTCCATAATCCAATCTAATTATGGGGCACCTGGATTGTTATTTGTGTTTGGGAGGAAAATATACATGCAAAGAGAAGAAAAAGAAATCAATTCTCCCTAACTGTTGGTATGATATATGGGGGGGTGGGTGTTGAGATGGCCCTCAGTAATGCTACCATCTGCTTAGGTGATGAAGTGTATGCTCATTGGTCACTCAGTATTTGGGGATCATCCTCTCTAATGCTGATTATGGAATGGCCAGATGAAGGAATGACTACAAGAGGAAGTCAGAAAAGGGAGCAGAGGAAGAGGAAGCCGATGTTGACAGAGCCTTTGAAGGCAAGCACCTGTCGGTGGGACTTAGGAAATGAAGACAGGCCAACTCTCCTGAAACTTCTCACACACCAGCCTCTCCTGCACCTCTGACACATACCTGGGACAGCAACAGAGATTTCCATGAATGTTCACATTGGATTCGGACCAATTAGTCAACCATGTCTTGTTGTCCCGGCTATGGGCCTTTTATGGTGCGTGCAACACTGGGTTTGGTCCTTGCAGAGAGGCCAGGCAAAGAAGATCGAAAAGGATGGGAGCAGGCATGGCAAGAAGTGTTTTGTGTGTGGGTTGTGGGGGCCTACATTAATTTCCTAGGGCTGCCCATAATAAAGCACCATGAACTGGGTCGCTTGGAACAACAGACACTTATTGTCACACCATTCTGGAAGCTAGAAGTCCAAAACCAAGTCGTCAGCAGAGCCACACTCCTCCAAAAGGCTCTAGCGAGGAGTCCTTCCTCGCCTCTTTCCATTTTCTGGTGCTTTGCTGGTGATCTTCGGCCTGTCTTGGCTTACAGATGCATAACCCAATCTCTGCCTATCTTCCTCTGTCCTTCTTCCTGTATCTCTGTCTCTTCACATGACATTCTTTTTATAAAGACATCAGCCATTGTACAGCCCAATATGACCATTTTAGCTAATTACATTTACCTCTTAGCTAATTACATTTACAATGACCCCATTTCCAAACAAGGCCACATTCTGAGGTCCTGGGAGTTGGGACTCGAGCACGTACTCTGCTGAGGGGCACAATTCAACCCAGAACGGGAGCCTTTTATTCATATATTTAGTTGGCACACATTCGTCTCGTATCTACTGAGTGCATGGGGTGTGATGACTGCCCAGCTCCTCTTTCCTTAACTGAACATTTGCTGTGTGTGTCACATGCATTATCTCACTGAAGTCTTTTACAATTTTATAAATTCGGTACTATTGGTATCCTCATTTTGCACATAACTGAGGTTTAGATCAGTTGACGCAAGGCTGAGCTGGGTTCCAAGTCCAGAGCCTATAGACTGAGTCCCATGCCTACCCTTGCCAAGCCCAACATGGTACTGGACACATAGAGACAGGAGCCAGGGGACCTGAAGGGAGTCCTCTGACTGAGACCAGGCTGCCCAGAAGGGCCCATAACAGTGGCTCAGGAGGAGGCACTGCACTGTGGACAGGAGGTTTCTGACGTTGAGTATTCAGGAGCGGAGTTTGACATTGGAAGGTGGGAAGTGTGGGTAAGTGTTAAGATGGAAGGAGAGGGCATAGGCCCGACTTCATCACAAGGGAGCTCGTGTTGGCCATCCAGGACAATTTGTTGTGTCCTAAGGGTGGTGGCCTTTGCCATTTTGCTGGGGCTTTTGTGTAGAGGGGGCTCATCACTTCCTTGTCCCTCCACCGATGTGGTGCCCAAATGTGGCCCCCTCCTTGTGGCAGCCATGGGGGGAAAGGTCCACTCATCGCACTGCCTTCCCTTCCTCACTTCAAGGCCTGCCTGTGAGCCATATGGCCCTTCGGCCTCGGGAACTTGCTTCCATTCACAAGGTAGTGAAAGCTTTTGGAGGAAATTACAGTTACACAGTCTTAAAACAGATTGTAAATTCTTTATTTGGGGACTAATCTTGTCAGGCTGGTCGACCCTGGTGTTGACTGCTTTTCTAACCTGACATCAGTTAATCCCCACTGCTCAGAAGTTAATCCCTTTGAGAACAAGATGAAAAGTGGTTTTGTGAGGCAATATTTAAAGGCCTACAAACAATAACACGCCTTTGCCTCTGCTTCTGCAATTTCTATTTCTGGAAAGGGTTCAAAAACCTGTTTGTGTGAACGAATGTGAGGAACTTTTTATGGCTGATCTTGCGAGATGATACTTTTGATGAATAATGGAGAAGTGTTTATACTTGAAGGCAGAAGGCACATGGCGCAAGTATGTGTGTTTATCAAATATGGCACAGGCGAAGGGCAGACTACCTCTACTGCAGACATTTCAAAGGCGGTGGAAATGCCAGAAGAGATTGTGTAATTGGGAAATGTCAGAGCGAGGGGTGGAAAGAGACCTTCCCAGGAGTCTTCTGGAGAAACTGATATATAATATCAGCTCTTACATCGTGGGCACTTGACTCACTGCAACTGTACTGTGAGGTTTGATAAGAAACATATCCCCCACCCTCTCCATACTCACAACAATCCATCATAGTGTCAGTGGCTCGATCTTACAGAAAAGGAAACTGAGGCTCAGAGAGGTTAAGCAACGCACTGAAAGTCACATAGGTACCGAGCAGTAGAGGTTGAGATGCAAATTCACATGCCCAAGAGGCTTCCGCGCCCCGTGGAAGCCACATACTTACAGAGCTGAGAAAAATACTCGTACATCTCGTGGCTAGAATGACGGTCTTGTTTTCGGTTGACCGATGTCCTGTGTTTATTTTATCTGTCAGAATTCACTCAGAACACTCCACTTCTAAGAAGGCTTCCTGGACTAGACAAAACAATAGACTCATAGGCTTAAAATATCAAGGCTTATACAAAGCTTAGAGACCATCTGGTTCACTGGTTTGCAGCTATGTTTTGAGGAATCCTACAGGTTCTACTAAGTGTCCTTAGGAGCCACTGGAGGAGGTGGCTATGAATGTGTGAAGAGGGAGGTCCCCAGGGGTTGAGGATTCAGATCTGCACATAATGCTACAGGCTTTTATAGGTGCTTGTTACGTATTTACACTTTACCCTAAAATTTCATTTGCAAAAGGGCTCTATAAGTAAGATAAAAATAATAATAATGAATAGATGTTAAAGTTTGTTCAGTGGTCTCCTTTTATAAGTAGGAAACCAGAAACACCGAGAGGGCGCATCCCTTGCTCAAGGTCACACGGCTAGGTAGTAGCAGAACTAAACCTGGAGCCCCGGTCTCTGAGTTCCTACCCAATATACTTGCTAATGATCCATTTGTGTTTTCTGACTCTCAGATTAAACAAGACCTTGACCCTTCCTGAATTCGCATATCATACGATATGAATAAATACGTAAATACCTCATGGAGTTTTATGTACTTAACCAGCTCCTATGAACTCAGCTAAATTCTTTGAGAGCCGGGCCTGCATCGTTTCTAGAGCTTATGACTCTCACTGTCCATGGGATCTCTAGCTGAACTGGAACAGGAGCCATCTCCTATGAGTCTCTGTATTCCCTACACCTAGCAGGATGCCAGGGACCTAGTGGATCCTTAATAAATGTTTCGAGACTGAGTAAGCAACCCTGACAACCACTTTTCAAGTCTCCGCTTAAATAATTCCAGTGACAATAAACTTATTACCTGTGACACAACCCATGCTTTCCTTGGGTAGCTCTAAGTGTTACGTTGAACCAGAATTTACTCCCCCCTATATTCAACACCCATTGGGCCTGGTCTACCCTTTGGATCCAAGCTAAATTCCTTTCCACTGAAAAGCTTGGCATATATTTTAAAAGAGATGAGGAGGGGCGCCTGGGTGGCTCAGTCGCTTAAGCGTCCGACTTCAGCTCAGGGCATGACGTCGCAGTTTGTGAGTTCGGGCCCCGCGTCGGGCTCTGTGCTGAGCGCTCAGAGCCTGGAGCCTGCTTCAGATTCTGTGTCTCCCTCTCTCTCTGCCCCTCCCCTGCTCACGCTCTGTGTCTCTCTGTCTCAATAATAAGTAAATAAATGTTTTAAAAAATTATAAAAAAAAAAGAGATGAGGAAACTTCCATGCTGTATTTTAACACACACACACACACACACACACACACACACACACAGGAGAAGTGTGTCTTTTGTATCTTTTTTTCTTCTTCTCTACCATCTCAGTATAACCGTTAACGTAATGGTTAAGTATTCTGGCACCAGATTCTGACTGTCTGGATTCAAATCCCACTGGTATCACATACGTGTGTGCACACACACACCACGCAGGTCTCCCGTTTCCTTCCCCCGGTGAATGCTGTGATTCATCCATCCCAAGATCCTGTCTTGTTTGAGCCACTCAGTTTTGTCCATCCTAATAGGTCCTCATGGAGACAATATTTTCCTCCTCTTAATAGCACCTTTAGAAATAAGGGGCTGAAACAGAGTTTAAACACTCTTAAAAATATATGAGAATGCTATCAACTCATTTATGCCAATATATTTAAAAAATTAGAAGAAGCAGACATATTGCTAGAAAAGTAAAGGTTTCCAAACCTGATTCACACAGAATGTTTGAATAGTCTGATAATAAGTGTAGATATAGAAGCAGCGGTTATCTGCTTCACACAGTTTCCTGCACAGAAAACATTAAAGAGTTTTATTGCTGTTTATCATGTAAATCCCAAGAAACACATCATTCCAGTTGTTTACAAGTTCTCCCAGATAATTTCCCTATCCATTCTATGTGGCCACTATAGTCTTGATATAAAAGGAGGAGAAGGATAGCAGGAGAAAGTAAAATTAATAAGATCATGTTATTCAAAATACAGGTGCAAATAATTTTAAACTATTAACAAACCAAAAATCCAACGCCGTATAAGACAGATAATACATTATGATCAAATTGGATTATTGCTGAAATGAAAAGTTGGCTTCATATTTAAAAATCTGATATTCATTTTTTTTTTGATAGACTAAAGGGGAAAAAAACAGATTAATATCCCCTGATCAAGAAAAACATTGAAAATATTAATTCCGGGGCGCCTGGGTGGCTCAGTCGGTTAAGCGGCCGACTTCGGCTCAGGTCACAATCTCACGGTCCGTGATTTCGAGCCCCACGTCGGGCTCTGTGCTGACAGCTCGGAGCCTGGAGCCTGTTTCAGATTCTGTGTCTCCCTCTCTCTCTCTGCCCCTCTCCTGTTCATCCTCTGTCTCTCTCTGTCTCAAAAATAAATAAATGTTAAAAAATATTTAAAAAAAATATTAATTCCCATTATTGATAAAACTCTCAGTAAATTAAGAATAGAATTGAACATTGCTAAACCTGAAGGATATCTACAAAAGGATAGCCCTACAGCAAACATCATCCTACATGGGGAAACACTAGAAATACCCCCTTTAAAATCAGAACAACACAACGCTGCCACCTTTTAATTCTAGTCAGTGCTGTTGCATGACAGAGAACCAGCATATTGTAAGATTTGAAAGACGTTAAGATGGTGAACAAAAGCATAAACTGTGTTTATTTGAAGACATGATTAACAACATAGAAAATCCAAGGAATCAGTGAAAAATCTGGAATTTACGAGTTTATCTAGCAAGGTTGTGGTATGTAAAGCCAATACTCAAAAATCAATTACATGTCTATGTACTAACAATGAACATTTAGAAAATAAACTTTTAGGGGCACCTCGGTGGCTTAGTCAGTTAGGCATCCAACTCTTGATTTCGGCTCAGGTCAATATCTCACAGTTCCTGAGATTGAGCCCCATGCTTGGGATTCTTTGTGTCCTCTCTCTCTCTCCCTCTTCCCCACTCACACATACACATATGCTCTCTTTCTCTCAAAATAAATAAATAAACTTTTAAGAATAATACTATTTGTAATAGCATACACTTAGAAATAAATATACAAAATATACTTCGAAATAAAATTTATAACAAGACCTCTAGGCTACAATCTATAAAATATTGATCAGAAAAATCAAAGGAGAATATACTATATTCATGGGTTGGAAGCCTCAATACTGTTAATGTGTTAATTCTCCTTGAAATGATCTATGATTCACCATCCCAATCAGAATCCCACTAGGCCTTTTTGGAGGACTGGATAAGCGGATTCTAAAACTTACATAAAAATACAAACGATCTAGAATAGCCAAAGCAATTTTGAAAAAGAAGGCAAATGTTCCAGTTTGTTTGTTTGTTTGTTTTTAATGGGCAGAACATTTGAACAGACACTCCCGCGGAAGATATACAGATGTCCAGTAAGTACAAAAAAAGATGGTCAACATCATTAGTCATCAGGGAAATGCAAATTAAAACTATACCTAGATGTGATTTCACATTCACTGGAACGACTAAAAGTAAAAAGATAAAAGGCAAAACAAATTAGGAATTGCTTAGACCTGGGCTGAGGGACTGAGTGGAAAGGGGCATGTGACAACTTTTGGGGGTGATGAAAGTGCTCTGTATCTTGATTATGGTGGTAGTTACACGGATGTGTGCATGTGTGAAAACTCATCAAACTGCTCAATTAGTGGATGGATTTTATTTATGTAATATATTGCAGGTAAGTTGTTGTTATTTATTTATTTATTTTTAAATGCTTATTTATTTTTGAGAGAGAGAGAAAACGCAAGCGGGAGAGGGCCAGAGAGAGTGGGGGAGACAGAGTACCCAGAGCAGGTTCTGTGCTGACTGCAGAGAGCCTGATGTGGGGTTCAAGAACTCAAGAACCCCAAGATCATGACCCGAACCGCAGTTGGATGCTTCACCAAGTGAGCCCCCCCCGGGAGCCCCCTGAAAGTTGTTTTTCAATAAACAAACTGACCATCCCAGGTGTGAGATGCAAAATAACTGAAGCATCCATACTTTGTTTGTGGAAGTGTAAAGTGACCCGGGCACGCTAGAAACCTGTCTGGGCTTGGTTTTTATAAAACTGAATATAAACATACTGTCTGACCCAGAGGTGATTCTCAGGTTCTACGAGGGTTGAAAAATGGACGTCTTCAAAAATACTCATTCCAAGTTAGACACAACTCCAAAGTTCGTCAACCGATGAGTGGATAAATAGCGAGATACTCATTCGCTGGAATACTACTCGGCAGGAAAAGTGTCTCGGCAGCAAACACACAGAACCACAAGGGGGCTCACAGACATACCACTGAGCGAAAGAAGCCAAACCCAAAAGGGTTCCTGTGACAGGATCCCATTTGTATGAAGTTATGGAAGCGGCAAAAGATTTATGGTACTAGAAATCTCGTTAGTCGTTCCCGCGGGCAAGGGACAGGAGGTATCGGTGGGCAGGGAAATTTCTGTGGTGATAGAAATGTCCTATGTACTGGTTGAAGTGGTGAGTACATAGGCATCATCAGTTGTCAGATCTACACACCTAAAAGAAATGCATTTTATTGTAGTCAAATAATGAGAAATGATAAAAAATATTAGCAAGGCGATGGGATAGTAGATCAACTTTCAACAGTTAACTCTATTTCTATACAGAACCAACACATAACCAGAAAACATAGTTTTTTTTTTTTTTTTAAAGATCTTTGCAAGACCTTTAAACACCTGGAAATTATCTTACCCGGAGATGTACAAGACCCGTACACAGAAAATTCTCAAACTTTCCAGGAAGGTGACATTAACGAAGATCTAAATCAATGGAGAGTGATGCCATGTTTACGCAGTACAAACACTTAACACTGTAAAAATGTCAAATCGGCCCAAGTGATCCGTAATTTAATAAAATTCCAATCAAAATTCCACCAACAATTTTTATGGAACTTGACAAAGTTGTTATAAAATGGAAGTTCAACAGGATAGGGAAAGGAACAGGAGGGAGGAGGGACTCACCGTAACAAATATCAGGACTTCTTGTAGAGGCAGGGTAATCGAAACAGTGTGGTATTGGCAAAGGATAGACTCACTGACCAATGGGACAGAGAAAGTCTTGGAACAGATCCATCAAATGAGGGATTTGATATATGCTGGAGTGGCAGCCCAGATCAGTAAGGAATGGAGGGACTATTCAATAAGAGGAACTAGGAAAAGTGGCCATCCATACAGCAGAAAAGAAATTGAATCCTTATCCAACACCACTCACAAAAATTGGCTCCAGATGATTGAAGGACTTAAATGTCAAAAACAAAACTTGCAAGTTTTAGAAGTGTCAATACCTTTCTGACTCGGAGACAGCAGAAGGATTTCTTAGGCAAGACACAAAAATCACAAACTTTCCAAGGAAACATAGGTAAATTTGCCCATACTCAAATAAAGCATTTCCATTCATAAAAGCAACTTTTTAGAAGGTGAAAAGGCAAGCCACCGAGTGGGAGGATACGTGCAACATATTTAACTAACAAAGGGTTCCCGGCCAGAATGTGCAGAATTATAACCTATAAAGAAAAAGACAATCCAACAGAAAAATGGGCAAAATGCAAATATTTCACAGCAGAAAGATACAGGTGGACAATCAACATATGAAGAGACAGCCTCATCGGCGACAAGGGAGATACAAAGCGGAACCACAGTTAACAAAAGCAAGAAGGCTGAGGTCGGCTGGACAGGATCTCTGAGACGTTACAGGCGGAATTAGGAGGTGCCTCACAAAACCGAATGTTCACATACCTTATGTGCCAACAGTTCTTCTCCTGAACAGTCATGAGAAAAATTTGTACATGTGCACAAAAAAACGTGTCGTAATGTTCATAACAGCACCTGTTCATAATAGTAAAAAACTGGGAACAGCCCAAATAATGGATAACTTGTACAGTCACACAATTGGAGAAGATATAGCAAGAAAAATGAATGAACTACAGCCACATGTGACAATATGGTTGAGTATTTCTAATGAATATGGAGTGAGAGCAGCAAGTTTAAAAATACTAGATCGAGTATGGTATCCTTTTTATAAACTGCAAAAAAAGCATAATGAAGCAATTTATCATTCAGTATACGTATAACTGTGATGTATACCTACACATGTCTATATATCTATGTAGATATATACATATCTATGTACATATAGCGTATACCATATGTGGATACATGTATATGTGTGTATATACATAGATGTGTGATGCATATATTTACATATACGTTATACATGCATATGTATTTACACATATTTGCATATTATGTGTGTAGATGGGTATACACATGTATGTGTGTATTTATGTGTATTTATATATAATTTTATCACAAGTATAGTTTATATATAGTCTTATCATATATGATATATTTGTCATATGTATTTCATATACGATTTAAATTCATAGATATATATGATAAAACTATATAGAATAAGTCAAGGGAATGATAAATGAGTCAGAATAGTGGTGCTCTGGCAGAGCAGATGAGCACATAAGTTGTGTCTAGTTCTTGGGTTGGGTAACTGTGGGAGGCAGAATAATGGCCCTCCGAAGATGTCCATGCGCTAATCCCCAGAACCTGTGAATTTGTCACCCTACATGGCAAAAGGGGACTTTGCAGCCTGGTTAAGTTCAGGATCTGAATATGGGAGATGGTCCTAGATGATCCACGCAGGCCCAGTCTCATCACCAGGCTCCTTACATGTGAAAGAAGGAGGCACCAGAGTCAGTGTCAGAGTGATATGACATGAGAAAGACTTACTGGCCTTTGCTGGCCTTGAACATGGAACAGGCCACGGGCCAAGGAATGTGGGCGGGCTCTGGAAACTGGATTAAGGCAAGGAAGCAGATGATTTCCTAGAGCCTCCAGAGAGGAAGGCAACCATGCCAATACCTTGATTTTAGCTCCGTAAGATTCGTTTCAAATTCCAAATTCTGACCTTCAGAACTTTAAGATAAAACAAATGCCTGTTCTTAAGGCCACTGAGTTTGCGGTAATTCATTACGGTGGCAGTAGGAAATGAATACAGTGATCATTATATTGCTGAATTAAATAATCAAATAAACAAATGAGAGCCTCTAAGGGACCAGTGATGACAGAGTGTTACATACCAAGGAGGTGATTAGTCTGATTCTGTCCAACTTAAAGTCCAAAAATAAGCCTTTAATATTCGCATGTGCCCCAATGCCCCGAACTTCTCTCAGGAATCGTTCACAGAGATGCCTGTTGAGAGCATATGAACCCTCGGGGGCTGGGGCAGCGGCTGTGGGCAGAGCCAGGAAAGCCATGTAGGAAGGGTGTGAGGCGGGGACTGGAAACTTTACTTCTGGCTCAGCCAATATTAACAGGCAAGCCTCTAGGACCCGGTGTGAGGGTGATGAAACCAGATATGTGTTTTTTAAACTTGTGCAGCCGCAGATACAATCCTAGCAATACAAGCCACGCTGTTCATCTTGCAGCATAGGGCCTCCCAAGGCTGAGCACCTAAAAACAAGCAGCCGTAGTAACAGCCAGTGGGGAAGGGGGGGTGATCCCCAAATGGAAGGGACTGGAAGAGTAGGTCAGCCTTCCCAGGTTGAGCCCTTAAAGAGCAGTACCCTCCCCGCTCCCCAGTTCCTATTATCGCTGTCAGCCATTAGTCAGTTTTGGCTGAGTAACAAACAGCTTCAAAATCTCAGTGGCTTCCAACGGCGCACGTTTATTTTTCTCTGCTGATCAGCTGGACTGGCTCTGCGTCAGGCTGTCAGTCAGGTGCAAATCTGCTCCCCATGTCTTCATTCTGGAACTACGCTCTTCTCTCAGCAGACCACAGGCACAGAAAAGGGCCAGCCAAGCCAAGTGGTGACGGGCCTGGGGATGTTATTCTGTAGCAGGGAGGGAGCGAAGTTTGGGGAGAAGTTGTACCGTCTCAGACAGAGTCTGTAGGGCTGTAGTAGAGAGGGGTCCAGTCTGCCAGTGGGGCAGGGCCTTCCCACCACTGTCCGCCTGTTGGCAACTACTGAAAATGTCAGGATAGATGGTGTCTAGGAAAATCAGTCTCTTTAGAATGTGCCTGTAAAACCCGAATCCGTTGAAACTTGTTTTCTCACCTCTTGGGGCAAATGCATTCCTTGCTAGATCTAGTAGCTGCCCCAGAAAAAATTGCTTGTCGTCTGAGCAATCCCTGTCCTTGAAGGTAAGCATCCACTTTGGGGAAAATATCCTTTGAGGCCTAATTCCTCCCAGCTCCTAGCAGAGCTATCCCTGGGGGTGATTAGAGGCTAAATTGTGCTCCGCCCCCCCAATTTCATAAGTTGAAACCTTAATCCCTAGTACCCGGTACCTACAGTACCAATGTGACTGTAGTTGGACACAGGCCCTATAAAGAGGCGACTGGCTGAAATGAGGCTGCCGGGGTGAGTCCTAATTCAATCTGACAGGTGTCCTTACAAGAAGAAGAAATTTGGGCACCCCAAGATACATCAGGGGCACACGCGTAGAGAGAAAAGACCATGTGAGGACACAGCCGGAAGGCAGCCACCTGCAAGCCAAGGAGAGAGGCCTCAGAAGGAAGCAATGCTGTTGACACCTCGCTCTTGGGACTTGCAGCCCGCAGAGCTGTGAGAAAATAAATTTCAGTTGTTCCAACCCCCCACCCCCCGCTGCCCCGCCCTGCCAGGCTGTGGAATCTGTTGTGGCGGCCCCAGCAGACTAATACAGTGATCACTGCCAGTTTGTCGAGGGGGCGTCCTTGCCACTATCCCCCCACCCAACTCACCTGCTAGGTGGGATCGTGTTAGTACACAAAAAACAGGCACACCACGGTCAGGGTCGGGAGGTGCAGCCAGCGGGCACTGAGGCCCCCTCCGGCCCTTGCTATCCTCTTACCTTCCTGTCCTTACCTATCATTCCTTGAGGTCCTTTGTCTACTTGGTTCCCGTGCTGTCACTCTGCCCTCTCCTTCCCCACCCCCAGCCATGCAAAATTAGGTGTTAGATGTGCCTGTGCTTTCTGCCTTGAACGAGGCTGGTTCCCTGCTCAGCATCATCACGGAGCCGTGGGTCCAACATCAGTCTCAGGCCAGAGATCTGCACAGCTTCCCACCTGCGGGACTGCAGAATCGCCATTCTGTTGAAACCATCATGTTCGACAACAGCTAAAGCTGCACCCGAAGAGGAGACGGCCAAGAGGAAAAAGCCAGCAGGCTCTCAACTATCCCCCTTGAAAAGTCAGTGTCCCCTGTCCTCCAAAGGCCAGAGCTCTGGCAAACCTTTGCTCCCCATCCACAGCCACGTGCTCACTACCCAAATGGGGAGACGTGCGGGGTGATAATCATAACCTCGCCCGACTCCTGGAAAATAAGGACATGGCGACAGCAGCTTGTCCTTCTTTGTGTAGCCGCTGGGTTTAAAAGATGAGAGGGTTCTGACATCTCTGTCCTCAGAGCAAAACTCTCCACAAATGACAACTTTAGCACAAAGAGGAGAGAAGGCAGTGATGAGAGAGACGGAAGCATTCGGTTGTCTCTGCTTTCTCTTGATCTAAATTGCTTTTTCAGGCCCTCACGCTGAGATTACTCTTTTGTTTTTTGAGCCTTTGGGTTTGAATGGAGCTCTCTCTGGCATCTCACAGGGGACTCGAGAAGGAAGAATGGAACACACGTCAATGGCAGGGTTGATAATCCTACTACCATTGACTTGAAGAGCCGACCGACAGGGCCCTCGTCTGGCTAATCTGTTGTGTCAATGCATATTATTAGCAGCCCTCCATTGATGGATTATCGACAGAGCAAGCAGAGGTGAGTGCTGAAAGTCTGCAGTGTGAAGTCCTATTTAGGGAAATTTAATCTGCAAACGATAGACAGGGTAGAACGTAATGGCTCCTCCAAAGCTCTTATGTGGCATTGGGTCAGGGCCAGGAGAACCAGCCTCAGGATGGCCCCAAACCCCGCCATTCCTCCCACTCAATCGGTCCAGTCCTTTGAAGGCGGAGTACCTTCACACTCTTCCCAGATATACCCTCAGGTCTCCAGTCCATGCCGTTATGATGCTTGCAGCCTAAACAGTGGCTCTCAGCCTTTTATATTTTAAATTCAACCATAATTGGGTGGGGTGAATGGAAGAAAGGTAAGAGTAGAATGGTACAAAAGAAGTCTAACCACTAGTATTATAATTACTATATTTTTAGTCTGGTAAGGCTCAGGAACTGGTTCCCAGCTAAGGGCCAGGAGCAGATGAGGAATTATATGGATTTTCCTTTTGACTTGAACCTGCCGTGTGGCTGCCCTGGAGTTTTCTTGGATCAGCTCCGGCCTCATTGCAATGTGAGGGTAGCCCTGCCTCCCATCCCGATCTACACGGCTTGGCTCTGGGAACCAGGTGAGGGCAAGGAAGAGGGAACCCCAGTTAAAATGGGTAGAGGAGAATACTCTCCAGAGTAACCCTGGGTACCAGTCCCAGGTGGAAACTCCAAAGAGAAAAGGCTGATGGAATAATGTGGCACATGTACAAGTGGACATGGGAATTGAGGGAGAGTAAATTTTGCATAATTATTTTTTAAAGAACCACAGCCGAGCCTGTGTTTAATTCTTTGCTTGAGATGCTTTCTAGTTGTTGAAACACTCAAGTCTTCCTCCTCTATTCCTAAACGGTCATGGGCAGAGATCCAACACTTCTTCTGTGTGCCTTAGAATATAGTTTAGCAGGGATCTGGGTCCACAGGAGCTGTTACTTCTCATGAAGAGAAGAGAGACTAGGCTTCTAGTTCCAGGGGTCAGCAAAGCAGATTCTTTGTCTCCAGCTCGCTGGGTCAATACACAGAGAAAGAGTCAAATGTGAGCTTGAAAGCTGTCACCCTTCCTCTTGGGACTCGCGGGACAAGAAAGCAGAAGAGCTTGGCCAACGACAGCAGTTGGGGGCTAGACCTGCTTCCCCACTGTGGGCAGAGCATACCTGATGCTGACCATGAGATCGAGGGGACACCATTGCCCTGAGAGCCACGGTTCTTAAAGAGAGGGGTCCTTTTACGGCCAGCTGGCAAGGGCAGCACAACCATCAGAGAGCCCCTGCCGTACAGCAATAGCACAGGCCGGGTGAGTTATGGTTCCCTCAGGCTGCCCCACTGGGTCCTTTTTTTTTTTCTTACAGAGTTAGTAGATCCTGACTCTGTGTGCAGGGGGGGGGGGGGGGGGTGGACAGGCAGGCAGCCTGATTGCATCAAGGCTGACCACGTTTCGGTGTCTCCGTCCTTGAATAAGAGCATGTGCCCTTCTTTCAACCTGCAGGGTTCCCAGGCGACCAGACCAGAACGGAGATGAGGCATCAGCCAGTTTGATGGGAATGAACCGAGGGGCAGGGTTCGAGTCCTCCTCTGGTACATCAAGGCGGTCAGCAAATAAATCACACCAACGTTTTAGAAATACATAGCTAAAATCAACTTCTATTTCAAACAACATTGGTACCTGAAGTCAGTCTCCTGACTGGTTTTGCATGTGCCAATTTCATAGCGAGAGGCTGCATGCTTTGATTACTCTGAGAAGATAGTGTGGTGGCCAGAGAGAGTCTTGTTAGAAAGTGATGCTCACTGGGGCGCCTGGGTGGCTCAGTTGGTTGAGCATCCGACTTCGGTTCGGGTCATGATTGCACCATTTGTGAGTCCAAGCGCCGGGTCGGGCTCTGTGCTGAGAGCTCAGAGCTGGGGACTGCTTCAGATTCTGTGTCTCCCTCTTTCTGCGCCCCTGCCCCACTTGCTCTCTCTCTCTCTCTCTCTCTCTCTCTGTCAAAAATAAGTAAATATTTAAAAATTAAAAAAAAAAAAAAAAGAAAGTGATGCTCACTGGGAAAGTAAGCAAGAACAGGGACTGCCCAGCTACATGCAAATGAACCCATGCTGGCTTGCAAGGAGGTCTTTGCCGAACTGGGGAGCTCCCGAGATTACAGTTCTGACCCTTATTCTTATGATAAGCTAGGTACACCTGCACCCACTTTCTCGTTTAGGGCAAATTCACTCTTAAGAGATGGGGACTAAGAACCAACCATTACATAATTTAGGGCAAGACATTGGATGTCACTAGTCTCCAGCTCCCTCTACGATAAAATGAGAATTAGAATACATTCACAAAGTTGTCAGGAAGCCAGTTTATCAGTGGTTAATAAGTCGTAGAGTGTTTTACAAACAGTAAGTAAATTTCTTGCTGCGCAACCTTGGGAGTCTAAGAAATGCATTTGGGAAAAGGGAAGAAGAATAGAGGCTCCCTGAAGAAAAGTACACTTTCTAATTTGCTCCCTGGGGTATCCTTAGTGTCTGGTACTGAGAAGGTTTGCAAGAAAATATTCGCTGAATGAATGAAGAAATTCAGCAGAGGCAGCAGCTGGCCCGCGGTGTGTGGACCACCTTTCCGTGTGCTGCCTTTGCTGAGAAATGTTTCTCTTTTCCTTTCTGTGAGCCGTTCAGGCCACATCCAGTCCCTACAGATTCGCCTCCTGCCAAGATCTTTCTGCACACTTCCATTTAAACAAATGGTTTCCTTAAACGCCACTATTTTGTTTGTTTGTTTGTTTGAAGATTGCGGACCCAGGCTGACAGTAGACAAGCCCAGAAGGTTGGACTTTGGCAGGAGCGAATACGATACTCTTCCAGAAAATGTAGTAGGCTTAATGACTAGTGCCTTTGCCTGAACCGTGTGTTCACCAAGCCCCTGCTTTGGCCGCCCTCCCTCTCTGTTGTCTCACCTCCAAAGGGACCCCATTTCAGTCTCACCACTCAGATCCTAGAATTGGTCAGAGCAAGCATAAAAGCAAGAGTTACCAGCACGGCCACTGCCACGTGCAGGCGGACCTGGTTCCTGCCGCGCTCAGCTCAGAGCTGCACCTGACCACTGGAGTCCCACCTCCTCAATTCATTCCTAGCAAACTGGGGGATGCCTGGTCTTTGGTTCTTGTCTGGCTGCTTAGGAAGCCCAGGAGCTGAAAGAAAGGCACACCTTATTCAAGACTGAGAAACTCTCAAAAGTTGGCATCCGCTGTGTCTCACTCGGTGCTTGGCACACAAGTATGTGTCCAGCACGGTGCTTTCTAAGGAGGACAGGCTATGCACCTATAGGCAAAAGTTCCGCAAAGAACAGCTTCTAAGAGGAAACCGGTATCTTCCCTGAAACTAAAGGGAAAAGTAAACGGAAGTTTCAGGATGGAGGCATACTCACCAGGGGACCCAAAGAAAGTTTAAGGAACCAGGAATATTTGTGATTAGAAGGGGGGCTGGGAAATAGAAGATCAAGGGGGAAGAGCTGAACTCAATCACCTGGGATAAGATGACCTGGATGAGGAATGCTTCCCCTCAAGCAAGAGCCAGCCAGTCAATCCAAACTGCGTGAGGTCATGGAAAGAGATCCGATGCAGGAGTTAGGATTCATGCTCTGGTCCATCCTATAATCAGTTAGCCACCTGACCTTGAGCAAGTCACTTCACTTCCCATGTGCAAAACTAAGGGGGAAACTAAGTGATGCAATAGTCCCTTAAACTTCTCTTATAATAATAATGAGTCTCAAATAATGAGACTAACGTCACATGGTGGGAGGGAAGGAAACTGGTGTCTCCTTGACACTTACAGTTCGCTAAGCACTGGGCTGGGGTTTTCATGACGTTGCCTTCTATAACTCCATAAAAACTCTTAAGAGGTTGAGCCCATTCTCCCCATTCTACAGATGAGAGAGCCAAGTCTCAAATGAGTCCAAGCCTGTGACATCGAGGGTGGTGGGACAAAGATTCAGACTCTGTTTCCAAAATCCCCCATTTCTCCACGGAACTGGCTCCCTCACAGGCCACACAAAAATGCCAGTGTCATTTCTTCATCATCACGCCATGTCCTTCCTCCTTAGAAAACACCGTGCTGGACACTTGCCTGTGTGCCTAGCACTGAGCACGACACAGCGGACACCAACATGTATAATCATGCTCCTTGGTGACAGTCTGGTGGTAAATGACATGTACTGAAAGTGGCTGCTGGGGTAAGAATAAGGGTCACTCTGACATTTCCCATGTCCCATTTTTCATTCTCAAAGCGACCGTCTTCAGACAGGATACCATTAGGATACTTGTGGCTCTGCCATAGCCCTCGGTTTTCATCATCTCTTTTCTTTCATCCCTGCAAATCCAATTCTGCCTGGGGTTGCGTGGAAGGTGGAATTAAAATCTCCCCGTGTCTGCATGTTGAAGTCCAATGCAAAAACAATGAAACCTCCAATCTATCTCCCATTCCAATCCATTGTTCTGAGAAGGATTTGAATGGCGTCCCCCCCCTGCCCCCCCCCCCCCCCCGCTGTGTAATTTAAAATTGAGTTCACACTTAGCTAACTCTTTGCTGTTGGGAATGTTTCTGCGGCAAGCATTGCAGCCTTCTCGCAGGGACAGTCCTAATTTGGAGCTCAAACAGAGAGAGCGAGCTGGTACTGGGGGAATGTCAGCCAAGTTCTCGGTTTAATGGCTGCGTGGTGGCTGAGTGTTTGCAGATGTGAGCACTTGGGGGCAAGCAACGGGGCCGAGATGTGAAGGCCTCAGAGCCCTGGTGCTTCAAAGTGGGCACATTTCAACACAACTGTGACCGCGAGTTCCCTTGCTGGTGCCACTTTCCGGTGTCAAAGCCACAACTTGATACACAATATGGTGGCTCTAATGAATCTATTCAATCTGGTCCTCATAATCGTGGCATCTCGAAGGTAGAAAATTAATTGGATGAAGTTAAATATCCCCCTTTTCATGTCAACAAAATTGGTTTTTCCAGGGATTAAAGGATTACTGTGGTGTTAAGTCCCTAAAGAGGCTAAAATACTTTATTATTCATTACAAAACACAAAGATTGGGCTGTTATTTTTTTCTTATGTCACTGTCACTCATTTCATTACTGTGGAGCATCAAGGAGAACTGTTAATGACAATTTCAGAAGCTCTTAATGCACTTCAAAATGCATGTCTTCCCTGCTTACCAACTCTCTCCGGGTAAAATAGCCTGAAATATAGCGAATGGAAGCCTTTTACGGCCTATTCTCAGAGCCAAATGACCAGCGGGCTGGGATGAGCTTTTAGCAAAGTCATTGAAGCTATAAAATGTGGCATTTCATATTGATGTTCTCTCAGCTTCTGACCAAAAGGGCGCAATTTCCCGTCAACAACTGAGAAGATATTTCCAGCTTGGGTCAGAGAATGGAGAGAGCCGGGTTATGCCAACTCATCACAAGGGTAAACTAGCATTTACATAGGCTCTCTACCCCATAGAGAAATGCATGTGTTCAGCTGTCTCCCTCATCCTTTGTACAGTTGTGAGTTGGAAAACTCCCTAAAGCCAATGCCACCTTCTGTACGTGGGGAGACTGAGGCATAGATCTCTGATGTGACTTGTTCTTGGCCGCTCAACTGTGAGTGGCAAGGGGGCACTGGAACCCCAATTTTCTGTCCCCGAAGCTTCTCCCCCACCCCCAATTCAGTACTTACCCAGCGTCGCCTTCCCCTGCAGATGGGTCACTTGGTGATGGAAGTTGGGACTCAGACTGAGGCCAGAGCACATATCCAAGGTCACTAGACCGCACAGTGACCATCCATGACCTCAGCCCGATGAGGCCCAGGTTCTGAGCGAAATGGACACACTATTCTACAGGTTCAGCAAGCCTGGCTTTGCCTTTCATTCAAATCCATCCCAGGAGGCTCTTGGTCCTCTCTTGGGGAACATTAAAAACAAAGCAATTGATTCAGACATTATCAGAACAGCCCTGTAAAGCTCTATGCTAGGGACAGATAATGAGTTAAACATAGAGTAGGGTGTGTTGAGATGATAAGTAACTATAATAAAACCAGAGACAAATTAAAGAGCCGAGAGGTAATGTACAAAGTAGCACCAGGGTCAAAGAAGGAAGTCTCTTTAAATCAGGGAATCTAGAAATGATTCACGGGTGAGGAAGTGGCCTCTGAGTGAGTCTGGAAAGAACGATACATTTCAGGAGGTGTAGGGAAGGCAAGGACTTTCAATCTAACAGCAAATGCATACAGTAAATGATGACTTTGTAAAAGACTAACTGATATGTCTTCCCCTCCAGGAAGCCCTCTGTGATTACTCCAGGCTAGCTGAGAGCATCCTCAGCGTTCCTCCAGCACCCTAACCATACACCCACTGTAGCAGCAGCCGGAACATTGTGTAAGGTGTCTGCCCCACTAGAGACTAAGCAACTTGAAGCCAACTCGGGTCACTTTTAAACCTGTGTTGTATGTGACCGCTACACAATGCCTGACATACGCTAGGTCCCCCAAGATATTTGTTAAATGTGTCAGGGGCTCACTTTGGACCACTGAAGAGAAATCATGGAGGCCTCTCTGAGGAGAGCCTTAGTGTCTGTGGTAGGAGCTCGTGCCTCACTCAGGCAGTGCTTGAACAGACTACTTTGACTCAGGAATGTCGGATGGGTTTGAGCAGTGAGAACCAGAATGGGAGCCATCAGGCAAGCGTTGCCAGGGCAAAGGGGCCAGGACCCAGGCAAGGCCGTGAGGTCAAGGCGGGGGTTGGGGAGATGAGCACAGAAGTTGTAAGGCAAGGAGGGGGGTCACGTTTCCTCCCTTACCTCGCTGTTCCTTGGTCGGCTAGGATGGGGAGACAGAGCTTTCCAACATGTAGTTCTTGGAGGGATGGTTTATAAAATACCTACTGCTTGTAAAGTGCTTCTAATCTTTCAGATGTAGTAACCACATGAAGGGGAAAGATGTGTTATTTCTGCATCTTTGCTGGGAAGATACATGGACTGGCCCAGACATCAAACTCACAACTACAACAGTGGAAAATTGCTGTCAGTGCAAAATCTGAGTTCTAGATGTTGTCCATACTCACACTCGTACACACCCCAACTCTCCTTTTCTTCCACTAACATTCACTTACCCTAGTCACTTACCCTTGTCACAACATTTCCAATGAGATGCTAATAATGTATCTTTCACCATCTTTTTTAAATGCTGCATATTTCACCTTTTCCTCCAACAGAGCGAACTGCCAAACTTTAAAGAGCTGCAGGAAGGCCCTGAGGATTAGTGGGGAGAAGAACAGAGCTGATGGCTCAGGATGGTCAGTGACTATTTCCACGACTGCTTCTGCAGGTTCTTTTACATTTATTACATATTGCCTATGCAGAGTCGAGTCTTCCGGTGCACACGTAGCCTTTAGAGAGTCCCCAGTCTAATGCCCTGAGACAGTTCTGCCTTCAAGAAAGTGACAGATAATCAGGCTGAGAAGTCTACGCGTACACACACACACACACACACACACACACACACAGCTTGCCCCAACTATCTCACCACCAAACAGCAGCAAAGACCAAGGCAAACATATTACCTGTTGTATGTGACCGCTACACAATGCCTGACATACGCTAGGTCCCCCAAGATATTTGTTAAGTACATCATCTACTATTACCGAATCGGGAGAACCAGTGGGAAATCAGAAAACAGCAGTGGCTAAAAGAGAAGTCTCCAAGTCAGGATCATGGCTTCACAGTTTCCGACGTGAATAGTTTTGGGCAAATGACTTAAACTATTCTAACCCTCAGTTTCCTCATCTGCAAAATGGCGGTAATAAAAATACCTATCTCAGTGGGGCTTTCTGGAAGGCAGCTATGCTCACCACTATTCCACCAACACTGCACGGCACAGTGGGGTTTTCTGAATATTGAAAAGAAATTATATGGTAATGTATTGCATAGTATCATAATATATAATATATATATTAGTGTGTATATCATATACATAATATGGATTTATAGTATACTATGTAGTATAAATAGAACATATGATATATATATTCATATATATATATATAGCATATAGTATATGGTGTACTGTATATTATTAGGTATTACTATGTTATTAATACATGGCCATAATATATTAATTTAACATTGGCCGTAAAAGGGAGTAACTTGTACATTCAAGTGTAAAGGAGAGCTGGGACAAGAGGGGTTTCTCTGACCAGCGAGGAGCTGGGCAGCGTCCCCGGGTCTGTGACCTCTACTATAAGCAGGAGCAGTAGCCAACCACCTGGCAAGAGGGCAGGATGAGTTGGGTGCCGCCTGCCTAAATATGAGGGTGGGATGACAGTGTGAATTTCAAGACAGGTGCGAGTGAAGGCCGGTGGAAGATGGCTATTGTCTGATAGAGCCGGCTGGGGAGGAGGGGCAGGTGAATGCCGCCTCATTGGAGTGGCCTCCCTGGTCAGCCTGGCGTTACCGGCCAGTTCTAACTCTGGAAGCCACAGCCCGTTATTTCACCGGTACTGTTTTAAGATCAGTAGTTACTGCGCTGACGACAACATCCACCTGAGTTTCCATGTGGCCCATTTTTATTTGTCCATGCACTTCCACACTATAGCCTTCCTCTTTCCCTCACCTCCAGCCAGGAAAGCTGCACATTTACTGTTTTTCTTGTTTCATAAAGATGAGAAACCTGGGAGCAAAGGGGTCCCACGATTTGCTCAAAGTCACACAGGCATTCTGAGACACACAGCCATGCACTTGTAATTAGGAAGTCTTCTTGTTGTGTCGTGTCATTTTAGGTGGTCTCCAGTCTTCCCCAGACCCCTCTGAGTAGTCCTGAAGACCCAGGCCCGGCCCTTTCATGTCTCTTGCCTTTTCTTTGTTCCCTCTCCTGCCAGCCCCCCCCCCCCTTTAGACACACTATAGCAACTCAGATGCTCTACCTAGCAGGTGCTCAGTGGCTCCTCATGGAACAACGGCCCGATGGCTTTTGTGCTGGGAGCACTTGCTTCTCCATTCACAGTTCCAGGAAGCCCTCCGGTCTGACCTTGCTTCCCCAAAAGTTGGCCCTGAGCATGGGACGGATTCTGGGGACTAGCACAGCTAATACTCTCAAGCACGGGAGGCAGAGGAGCTGCAGGCTGATAGTTACCTGGTAACTGACCAGGACCAACCCCACTGCAAACAAGCTGGTGGAGAAATGTGCCAGCCCTGGACCCCATAACTCCAGGCACTGCTCCCCAAGGGGCTCCCAAGTTATTCCACTGCTTGGGGAAAGGTGTGGTTGTCGTAATTCTTTGTAAGCTGAGAGACCTTCTTGGCAACAGTGTTTCAGCTGCTGGCTTTGGGAAAGGGAGGATGGCAGGCTGGCTCTCTTAGCCCTGGAATTAAGCAAGTTCTGAGTTGATGACAAGGTATTGAAGAGATGAAGAGATTTTTCCGGTAGGGAGACCAAAGACCGTGAGCCAAAGGCTCTCTGGAAACAAATACAATGTGACAGACAGAACTAAAGCCAGCTAAGCAGCCCTTCTCAGTACCCCAGGCTCAGTACCTGTTCTGAGTCCGGTAGTCAGAACGTAATGTGGTGGACATTATTAGCTTAGCTTACCACAGGAAAGCTTGTGCTGAAGTAAGATTTAATGTTATGCCCTTAGCCTTTCTAGAGGGTTGATAGCAGAAACATTTGAGGAACATTTCTCTGCTGTTATAGAACTGCAGGGCAAGACAGTGGCCATTATGCTCCCCAACGTCCTATGCAGCCCGGACACGATAAATTCTCCTTCTACCCAATGCCGGGGACTGTCCAGCTCCCTGCCTGCCTTCCTTCTCTCTTCAAATATCACCAACTGGATAATCAAGTGTGCATCCTTGTCTTTCTTCTTTTTGCCTTAGTTTCTAGTAAACCTGGCCCGATGCTCAGCTACAATACTGATTCAGTCAGTCCCTGTCGTTCCAACATCCATTTCTCCCTACTTTCTTTTTCTCTGCTTCTTTTAATTGTCATTTTGTGGATGGCTACTTTTGTGGGCTTCTCAGATCCTGCCCGCGTTTAACAAGAGGAGAAAATAACAGGTGATTGAGAGACAGAGAGCGATGAAAGAGAGGTAGGTAGGTAAGTAGAGCAAGGTAGCTTCCGATGAATGGAGGGACGGAAGAGTGGGTGGAGACACAGACCTGAGTTTCATCATTTCATCCACACAATTAGCCAGAAAGGGAAGCAGGGGTCCACAGCCAACCCCACTATTAGCCCAAGATGTCCATTCAATCCAAACTAACAAAAATACATTCACTATCTACAACTGAACACAGATTTCTCCAGGACGCAGTTCATGTTTTATTCATATTTATATCAATATAGTAGGTGCTCACAAAATGTTTGAGGCAAGTTGAATTTAATTAAACCGGAAACGTACTCTACCAGGTGCAATACACAATGCCCAGAGCCCACCGCATCCTCGGGGAGATAAATTCACAAACCTGTCTAGATTGCAATGGCCATATAATCGATAACACCCCTCCTAGACCATCCAGGCTGATCACATCAGACCCCACGCATTCCTGCTACAGGCCATTCTCATGCCCATCCACAATGCCCACCCCCTCCCATCCATTTAACCAGCTCTTGCCTACCGCTGAGACTTAAATCAGGTCTTACCATCATAAAACTTGTTTCCAATTCCAGCCAGCCCACGATGATTCCCCCTTCCCTGATCATCCACTGCACAAGTAGCTTCTCAGGTACCTCCAATGGCCCATGACTCGCCCACCCAAACATCTCACAGGCACCTCAATCTCAGCCTGTGCAAAGCGGAACCCCCCTCTCACCAACTGCCACGTAATCGGACTTGTTGAACATGCATGTATGTCCTGCAGTAAAATTACCTGAGATCAGATCCCAGTTGCATCAGCGTGTCAAGACTCAACCAGAGAAGCAGAAGATCTTTCTATACACACAACCTATATATGCCTGTAGGATATGCATGTATGCGTCTGCACACATATATACGCATATCGTAGGTGTTTATGCACCCCCTCGATACTTACGTAAAGGAATTTTTTACAGGGAATTGCCCTTACACAACTGTGGGAGCTTTCTCGCTGAGGTATGTCTTTGCATCTGGTGCCGGAGCTTGACATCTGCAAGGCAGGCAGTTGGGAAAGGAAGATGGAGATCAAGGATAAGGTCAAGGATAAGATCGAGGAACCCATAATTACAAGCCAGAGCCTACAGGATGGACTCAGACCCACACCAGCTCTACTTCTCCCCTGACCCTAGTGGTGGTGAGTGTCTTACAGTGCGCAGAGTCCTTTAGGACAACCTAAACATGTATCTGGCCCAGGCGTCTGGAAAGCTGAAGAACGATTCAGGCGATGACGAGGTGGTTGCAAGCCTCACACCAATGAGGGGACAATGGGTCAGTGACAATGTGTGTGAGCTGCAGAATGGCTGCTGCCTCCTTCCCACCCCCTAAATCTCCCACAAGAGTCTGTCTTGCTGTCCACCTTAACTCATAAACAAGAATGAGAACTTTGAGACATTCCCCAAGCCCAGCCAAGTTGGCACATTTGGAAGCCACTGCAACCATCTTTGTGGTCTTGAACAAAGTGACTTAACTTCCAGAACCTCAGGTTTCCCATCTGTAAAATGGCAATTATATAGCAAAGGAGTCTCATGAGAATTAAGTATAATTCCACCTACTGAATTCTTAGCACAGTACCTGGCACAGAGTACTAGCTCGATGGATGTTACCTGTTATCATTAATCTGGCCTCTTTGCCTATTTTTCTAGCTCAGTCGGTGGTTTTAGAATCTACCCTTTCACCCAAGCTAGGCTTGACTCACAGTGGTGGACAAGTTGGCTGAGATGTCATGAAGAGATTCTGCCCTTGCCAGGTGGCTTCTGGGGAGGCAGGACTATTTCCAAGGGGCCTGAGTGGTCTTTGGTGTGCTAGGGTCTTGAAAGGTGCACATTCACCTGCCTTTCCATCCACGGCCAGCACCACATACCCACCTGTCCTCAGCCTGACACCAGTATCTCTACCTTCTCCCTAGCTCCCCAGACCACGGATTTAGGTAGGGGCCTCCATGGGCTCCAGTGGGGACAGGGCTTCTTTCCAGGGCACACAGTGCTGGTTCTGGCTGGGGCAGGCAGCCCAGGAGGCCTCCCCTGGGAGCAAACAACCTGCATCTGGGTCCTTGGCCTAGAGCCCTGCGACCTGAGGCATTCTCTTCCCAACAGGGCAGAACAAGAAGCCCCAATTACCATGAAACCCCGAGCCTGTGTAAGATATGGAAGCTCTGGTCTCTCTCTAGGGCTCCAGTTACCCGAGAAGTCCTGAGCTCTTTCTGGGACAGGGAGGCCCAGGCTTGTACGTGGCTGAGTTCCTCTAATGCAGGCCATCTTCCAAGTGAAAATTTAGAATTTTATACTTTCCCCACCCTCTAGAGAAACAAGATCTGTTTGTTGACCCTGCTTATATGAACCTAGAGTCTTCGTTAAAAATTCCTGCTAGGAAAAATTCAAGGAACAACCAAGCCTAAACCAAACCAAAGAGAAGCTGGGCATCAGCTTTGAACACTACCCTCCCCACCTCTTACACCCAGTTAGTTGCAAGGCCCTGCCTACGTCCTCCTGCTTGGGTCTCAAGCCAGCTCCCTCCGTCCACCCCAAATGCCACCACACTAGTTAGGAGCCTGGAACACAATCTTCTAAATCGGTCCTATTCCCCTACATTCAATCACAGTGATATATCTAAAAAACAAAGCAAACAACAAACAAACAAAACACACACAAAAAAAACCACAAAAACATGACCGTGACCTAGACCCTGCCCCTTGTCCAGCCTCGATGCGCAGATTTATATTAATCACGATCCTTGGTTCACGTCACAATCTCAGCATTGGTCTATGCGTGACCTTTTTCTGTTTTCATGTATTTACTTTTAATAACAAGCACGCCCATTCAAGCACTGACAATACCATGCCTGTATGTTCCTCATCATTATGTCCCCAACCACACGTGACCACCCATAAAGCTACCCAGATAACATGGTTCTAGATCTATGTGAAGCCTCTCCATTTGCATGGCCCTTCTTGTACCATTGCTTTCTATGATAGAGAGATCTTCTGGTGTTTCTGTTTGTGCCTGAACTCCCTTGGAGGGGAAGGTATCAAATACTGTTCTGTTCCTTGCCCCAAGGTGCCTAAGTACAGCAGAGGATATGTTTGTGGAGCGATTCTGCAGCCCTCTGGCTAGAGTATGCATACACAGCTTCATCCAGCCACAACCCACTGGTGAGCATATAGGACACACTCAGCCTCAGCGACCACCCTGCCATGTTCCTCTACCAGCAACCCACATACTTGGACAATATCCACACCGCCCTTCTCTCCTCTCCCATACCTCACGCTTCTCTCAATCAAAGAGCCATCACCCCCTCAGGGAAGAACAGAGCTGAATGGATGAGAGAGAAGGTGTCCTGAATGATGGGGTAAGAAGACAGAGTAGATAGTGAGGAAAGGGGAAAGTGACTTGGAGAGACAATTCTTGAAGGGGACAAGTGGAGTGTATTCCTACTGTAAACAGTAGCTCAAGAGCACCCCGAAACCCAGCTCTCTTGGGACTCTGAATGTTCAACGAGCTGGGCATGATGCTCCATGCTGCAAATAAAATTCAGTCTTTGCCCTGTGGTGTTTGTTGTCTTGATTCATAAAGGTCAGACTTTTGTTCCAGATTATGAGGTTAGCATGAGTCATGCCAGCCTTGTTTCTTTTCAGGGCAGTTTCAACAACCACTGCAGAACATGATTCAAAACCTAACTAATCACCATCGCCCCTCCATGGCCCCAGGGCCCATAACACCTAAGCAGGCTCATGCCTTCTTTGTTTAAACCCCAAAACTTGTCAGCTCCACCATTATCCCAGACCCTTCGGTGTCCATTTTAGCTGTCAACTCAACATTCCTGGAAGATGGACTGTGATACTGAAGAAAATTCCTTCCTGGGTTAGCATGGGTTCCGGTGATGCTCCGGGAAGCTCTGTGCAATGCCTTGTTCCCACTGTCAAGCGATCTCATGAATATTTCTCCAGGAGGCAAAAGCGTAGGAGTTTTACATTTTGGCCTACAGGTTGGGGATACAGTGGTGACTCACAGGCATATGTAGACCAGGTGTCCCTCGTTCCTTCACATCACATCTGCAGAAGTGAGCCCACTATGGGTCATTCTCGGATGGAACCGAAGCCCAAAGAACCACAGCAAGAGCTCCACACAAGGGTTCTGGTGCAGACGCAGGCGGCAGAAGCAGAATGACTTGGGCGAGATACTTCCCCTGCGTCTCCCTGGGCCCATTTACAACATGAAGGGGGTTGGCAAGATCAGCGGCTAACAAACTGCTCTCTTAACCTCAGAACACTTTCTTCAAAAGAAAACAATACCAATCTATTATTCAGTTTTGATTCTCTCTTGGTGTTTGCTAACTTGTTAACCACCTTCTTAGTCCCAATGACAGAATTGAAGGCCCCCTTGTTCAGAAGGGGGCATTCATTTCCTCCCTGTAGGGTTTGAATCCAGAGATACTTAGTGTCCCCGGTTATAACATACCTCGCTATGGTGCACAGCTATATCCAGCTCTGGGCACATCACTTTCTTCCCCAAGCATGCCTTCATACAGCTGAACGCCCCGGTTAACCTATTACAGGTATCGGTTGGGTTCCCTGCACATTAGCCTTGAACATGAGTCTCCCGCACTGTCTCGGTGCCTGATGATGTTGGGCATCCTTCTCTGGAAGTGGTCCTGTAGCTTCCATACTTGGTTTCTATATGTTCCAGGTCACATTCTCTGCATCTAAGTCTGTGGTCACTAATCTCCTTTACCACTTATCAAAAACTCTTCCAGAGGTTGAGTTCTTTGTTTAAATTTATCGACTACTGTCTACACAAATAATGAGATGAGCTTGCTAAAACCAGTATTTTGTTCTCTAACAGGTAATGTGATAGACTGAATGTGTCCCCCCCCCCGACCCCAAATTCATATGCTGAAACTCCACCTGCAAAGTGATGGTATTAGGAGGTGAGGCCTCTGGGGGATAATTAGGGCTAAAAGAAACCATGAGCGGGGAGCCCTTATAAGAATCAGGAGAAAGTTTACTTCCTTCCTCTGCTCTCTGCCATGTTGATACCGTTAGAAGTTGGCCATCCACAAACCCAGAAAAGGCCTCTCACCAGAACTCAACCATGCTGGCACCATGATCTTGGACTTCTAACTTCCAACTGGTGAGACATAAACATCTGTTGTTTATAAGGCATCCAGTTAATGGTACTTGTTTGTTATAGCAGCCTCAACTGACTAAGACAAGTATCAAAACAAACTTGGTATTCTCTGCTGACCTCAAAAACACAAATACCTATAAAAGTCAGGCAGGTTCAGAAAACCAAAAGAACAAAAAGCAAAAATAGATGATTAGGCCCCAACCCTGTACACTCAGTCAGTAGGTTGGGGCGGGCCCTGATATCTATATTTTTAATAAGTTCCCCAGGTGATTCTAATGTGCACCAATGATCTGAGGGTCACAAAAGTTTAACAAGAGTTCAGCTGAAGTGTCACCTCCTTTAAGGAGTCTTTATGACTTCCTCCAATTCCTCTTCCTAAGCCCCAAACTGGATTCTCGTCCTTTTCTATGGTCCCCAGAACATACTTAGTTTACTTCTATCTCAAGACAAACTGCACTGGGCTGTAATTGCTAGTCTACTTATCTCCCTTCTCCTCGCTGGAAAGTCAGAAGATTCTATAGACTAAAAACATGCCATTCATCTCTGTATCCTCAATGCCTTAGTATCTGTCTTCAAAGTGCTAAAGCCCTGCCCCTCAAAGAGTTTTCAACATAAAATTGAAGATGTAAAGAGGTGTATAATAACAGCACAAAACCAAAGATCAGCCCTTCATAAAAACACCATGTAACTTGTAAATAATGTGGAGTTAAATTACTCCCCCAAATAACAAAAGTAATAGCTAACATTTATTAAAGTGTACAAAGGTTAAGTCATTTTCCCAAAGTCACACAGCTGGTAGGTAATAGAGTCTGAACTTGAAACCAAGTATCTGTCCCAAAGCTATTCAAGCTCTTAGCCACCACCCCTGTGTGGGAAGCTATGTGTTAATAAGGGCCAGAGGAGACAAGAGGATGGAGAGGTTACAGGGAGCTCAGAAGGTATAGGAAAGAAGGCCCAGAGCTGTGTCTGGAAAGATGATTGGACGGAAGGAAGAGAGGCGTGTAGGGAAGAATTTGGCCTTGTCAAAAGTTAGGTTTGGCTTTGTCCCGGGCTCCTAGGAGGCCATCAATAAAATTCAAGTGTCCATTCTCCAACTTGTGGTGGGAGGGTTGTATTATGGGCTGAATTGTGCCCTTAAGTTCATATGTTGAAGCCCTAATGCCCAGTGCCTCAGAATGTGGCTGCATTTGGAGATGAGGACCTTTAAAGAGGTGATTAAGGTAAAATGAGGTCATACGGCTGGGCCCTAAGCCAACATGACCGATGTCCTTTTAGGAGAAGAGGACGCAGACACACACAGACAGAAAGCCATGAGCAGACACAAGGAGAAGGTGGCCGTCTGCGAGCCAAGGAGAGAGGACTTGAGAAAAAACAGCCCAGCCCACACGTCAATCTTGGGCTCCAGAACGGTGGAGAAATAAATTTCTGTTGCTTAAGCCACTCGGTCTGTGCTATTTGTTATGGCGGCCCTCGTGACAAACACAGCTGGGAATACTTCGTTGTGACAGGCTCGAGGTGAAACTCGAGGAAGAGCAATGTGTTTAAGGGTGTCAGAGAAAGTCAGGGCTGGTACGTAGTAGGAGCTCCGTAATTGGTAGGGCCCCTCCCCACTCCTCCAATCAGGACTCGTCACATATGACTCTTGTAACATAGCCTGTACGTGTGTGTGCACATGTGCGCTCTGTACTGGAGTAAGCCCCTTGAGGGCAGGGATTGTCTTTTAAAGACTTTTTTGATTTTTGTTTTTATTTACTTTTTTAAAAATTTTAAAAATGTTTATTTATTTTTGAGAAGGAGAGAGACAGAGTGCAAGCGGGGGAGGGGCAGAGAGAGAGGGAGACGCAGAATCCCAAGCAGGCTCCAGGCTCTGAGCTGTCAACAAAGAGCCTGATGTGGGGCTGGAACTACAAACCCTGAGATCATGACCTGAGCCGAAGTCGGATGCTTAACTGACTGAGCCACCCAGGCGCCGCAACGTTTTTGATTTTCCTATCCACAGTGCCAAGCTCAGTATATACTATATAATGAATGCTTAGAGAATGAACGAATGAATGAATGAGTGAATGAATGAAGACCCAGATACTTTACCATCAAGAAAGCTAAGGCTGAAGAAGTGAAGTGACTCAGCCAAGGACACTCAGCTAGTTGTGGACCAGCCAAGGGAGAGCATCCCAGGAATCCTGACTCCTTGTCCAGTGCTCTCCTCTCTCTTTGCTGTATCTCTCAGCACCAAGAGCAGGACTGTGCAGAAATCTACTCTTTTGGTTCACAGGAAGTGGCTGCTTTCTCTTGTTCTCCCTTGCTCCATTTAGGCCTAGAACCTCTTCTCCAGGTTCTATAAACCCAGGGCCTCTTGTGGGCCTCGCTGAAGACAGGTCCCCTAGGAGCAGGTCCCATTACAGCCTTCTAACACATACAATCAAGACGAAGAAGCCCATATCACACACAGGATCAGCCACTGGAATCATTCTGCAAAGCAAATATCCTGTTAAAATTCAGTGCCAGGCGGCAGGGCCCTGACCAAAGCACAGGTGCTCCATAAATGTGCCCAAATCCCTGTGCTAGTGATGTTGGCGGTAGGTGGGGAAGCCGTTCTGGCAAGGCGGCTGGTCGACCAAGAATCATCACCCGGAAAGGATGCCTGGCTTGGGGCGGAGGTTGGAAACTGGAAGCTTGCACGCCAGAACATTTTCGAAGAGTCTTTATCACTTAGAGATACCTACTGACGTCTTGCAGATGGAATATGATGTCTGGGATTCGCTTCCAAATAATTCAAGGCGGGATGGGAAGTGGGTGGGGACACACATGACTCAACACAGGCATGTGTGAACTGCAGCCGCCAGGTGATGGGCACATGCAGGTTCATCATACAATTTTCTTTTTGTGTGTATGTGTTTGGAATGTTCCAGAATAAAAGGCTGAACATTTTTTCACTTAATAATTGTACAAGAGTTAACACAATGGGGCCAAAACTGCTATCCTTATAAAGGTCCGCTTGCAAGGTCAGCCCTGGGCTGGCAGCTGGGAACTTGGCTGGTGAGTAGTTCCTTCCGTGGAGAGCAGTCATTCCCTCAGAGCAGCTCACCGTGCCTAGCCTGTGAAGCAAGATCATGTAGGTTGGACACGTGCTTTCCCCCTTGGGAGCCTGCAATTTTAGTATGTGTTCGGCAGATTGACCCGCACCCGATAAAAAGCAGGGGTACTGAGTCTCTAATCGGCCTCCCCCCAAAGAAGAATCACATTTGCGTCCCTGCCCTTTGTTGCTGGGGGAAGACTGGGCTCCAGGTGGCCCCTTGTGGGGGTGGGGACAAAGCAGAAGGAGCTGGGGCCTGGATTCCCTTGGGCTATGCCCTTCCTTTTATGATGCATCTATATCCCCTGTGAGTCCTTCTAACGGATCTCCAAAAGTGGGGGTGGATGTGGGGACCGCCAGCACAGTGACTATCACTTCGAAAATAAGGAGACTTTACATAAAAATCTAGATTCTCAATCTCTCTTAAAAAATACAAAATCTGACAACCCTAGATCTTTCCCTGGAGTTGAGCAAGGCCCCTCCAGTTCAGCAGACGCACCCAGAATGCTTCAGTTGTTTCTATGTTCTGTGTGGCCTCTGCAAGCTTTTGAGTTTTATACTCTTGAGCAAGGGGAGGGGGGTGGACAGGTGCCTCAGAAACGCGAGTTCCCGAGTATTCATTAGGAGGAATTGACTCATTGTCCAGCACAGGTCCTTCGGGGCCCTTCAAGTCTAACAGATTCAGCAAACATTTACAAAGAAAGACTTCAGAGTTCACTAGGCTTGTGCCAATAATGTTAACCATAATAATAGTTACCATTTACTTGCTCTGTTCCAGGCTTTACCTACATCATTCTTACTGGTGACGACACCTGCGAGGTAGATCTTAAGATTGCCATTTCTTTTGTTTTTAAGTTTATTTATTTATTTTGAGAGAGAGAGAGAGAGAGAGGCAGAGAGTACAAGTGGGGAGGGGCAGAGAGAGGGAGAGAGAGAGAATCCCAAGCAGGCTCTACACTGTCAGCGTGATGCCTGACACGGAGCTTGAACTCACAAACCCCAAGATTATGACCTGAGCTGAAATCAAGATTCAGATGCTTAACCAACTGAGCCACCCAGGTGCCCCAACATTGCCACTTTTACGGTCATTTGTTCTGTGACCATTGAGTGTCTATACCACGTGCAGGCAAAGTCCTAGGCAACAGTTACAGCAGGGGTGAATAAGATAAAGCCTGCTTCCATGGACTTACATTTTTATCAACAAAGACAGACAAATTAATCAACAAATTAATAAATATTTTATGTGTCAGGCAATAATAAGTACTGTGAAGTAAGATTAAGCCAGTGGAAGGGCAAAAGGGAAATGGACTTGAGAACAAATGGCCAGGAAGGAACTCTCTGATGACATAACATCTGAGCAAAGACCTGAATGAAATAAGAGAGGGAGGCTTGCAAAGGCAGGATTGGAAAGAGCGTGTGCAAAGGTCCTGAGGCAGAAGTGAGTGGCTTGTCTGAGCTGTTACAGCTGGGTGAGCAAGAGATCAAAGGGGTTGGCAAAAGCCAGATTATGAGAGCCCTGTAGTCCATAATGAAGCTTCTGGATATTATTTGGAGTGAGATAGGAAAATATCAGTGTTTTGACCAGGATGTGAACATAGGTGGAAACTGAGGGTCAGGGACAGTAAATAATGTTGCTGGAAAGTAGCAGAGTTGGAATTAAATCTCACATCTATCTGACTCCAAATAGAGTCCAGAGCTCACACCATTGCAAGGGCCTATCATGGAAAGGTTTCTTTCTCAGAAAGTTCTCTGAGACCTAAAAATTCAACAAAACTCTTGGTTTCCCTTTGCTCTGGGACCCACACTCATAATACCATCATACCTGGGAACTTCCCAGGCTGAGAAAGGGACATCTATTACATTCAGCTTTTTGGCCAAGATCAAGTGTAGGTGGTTATTTCTTCATTATTAAAAATTAGTAACCCAGGAGCCCACTTATGACAAATTGTGGGTAAATGCAATTTTTGTCAATCAGATCACTTGAAAATCACTGATATGCTTGCTATTTAAAAGAATCTGCAAGAATGCCTTAGTTAAAAAAGAGAGAGAGAGAGTCATCTTGTAATACAAATTATGACTTCCTAATGTCTTTCTTCCCCCAGATTTAAAATTTCTGTCCGTGGAGTTTTCTTAAAGCGGTGGATGCCTGAATTATGAGTGTCAACATCACGGTACCATGCCACCATTATTAAAATACGTAACATTAGCTACAGCATAAGGTTTACATATGATTAAACTCCCTCTCCTCCTGCCGGAGAAGCATCCACACCAAAGTGGAACCGACCCATCAAATCCAGTGAATTGACAACAATCTCTCTTAATCTGAATCGTCTTCTCAATATCACATTGAAACAGTCCCCCAGGGACACCGGGACACTGGATTCTTTCGGCCTTCCATCCGAATTGTATTTGGCCAAACACAACCAGCCTTTAATTCACCGGAGGACTCCCACCAGAAGTGACTGTAGGTGTGTTTTGTCTCCGTGTGCTGATGATCAAAGAGGAAACCAACTTTTGTGCCAGCAACTCTTGATTATTCAGGGGTGGATGATCCAATTTGTGGATTAGCTGGGCCTCTTGGCCTTTTCTGATTTCACTGATCATTAGCCCATGGCCCCCTCAGGCCAGGAAGATAAAAGGAGTGCCAGGCAAAGCGGTCTGGTGGCTTCTTGGCGATCCTGTAAAAGGGGGCAGGGCAGAAAGGCAGTCATATGCAATCGGGAAAATGAGGTTTAGGGATTATCCGGATTTCAATGAGCTGGTTTCTCCATAGCTCCCTGGCCCCCCACCTGGGTCCCTAACACTGGGTAATGGCCAGTTTGCCTTGGATGGAGTGGGGCATAGAAACAGAGCCCTGCGGATTCTGAATGTGATATTTCAAGTGCCCAGGGGGCTGGAGTATGAAGCTTCCCTTTACGAGGTGGGAGATCCTCAGAGCATCAGGCTCCTCACCATTTCTGGGGTGAGGGTGTCATGAAAGGCATGGGGGGGGGGGGGGGGGGGGGAGTCTTTTATCCAGAATATCTCTACACCAAGACCGGCAATGTTTTTAACCCTAGAGAAGGAAGATTCCATCCTCTTACAGAGCACTTTCTAAGATTCCAAAAGCTTCTAAGGAGAAGAAAGAGTGCGAGAGAGAGAAGGAGAAGGAGGAAGGGAGAAGAGGAGGAGGAGGAGGAAGAAGGAAAGAGGGAAGGAGGGAGGAAGGGAAGGAGGAAGGAAACCGCAGTCCAGCCTGAAAGGGTGTTGGTTCCAAAAGACAGTCCTCGAATAGGGCTTCTCAATGACCGGATCAGACTGATGAACAAGCACTATGGGGATCGTAAATCTAGCCCCTCAGCAAAGTCAGGCCATCAGGAAAGAGGGCCAGAGGGATTTGGCAGACGCAGAGGCAGGTCTCCAAAAGTGGCCGATCTGCCACTTACCGGCCTCGTCTCAGGGTCAGGTACCCTTGAAACCTTTATTTCCTCATGGGAACGGCCTGGGTGATAAGAGTACAGATTCCCTCACGCCACTGAGAAAAAGAGCAGAGACCCCCTAAGTACAGGTAGGGGGTGCACGGAAAGCCCTGGAAAGATGAACAGAGTTCCAGAAGGGGTGGATGAGTGTCAGCCCCTGCAGAGATGCCCACATCGACATCACCCGCATTCTGTTCCTCGCACCTGAGTGTCTGGCTGGCCCTGCCACCCCTTGGTGTTTCGGCTGTTCGTGGTGGTAAGGCATCCAGGACACCACTGGGCTCATTTATGGACTGTCCTAGACCCACAGTCTAGTGACAAGAAGTCTGGTCGGGGCATTTTGAGAGCCAAGTCCCAGACAACACTGGCTTGTTCTGTAATGTTGGCAAGTTGTACGTCTTCTCTTAATCTGTGCTGCTGCTCTTTAAATGAGAACAAGAATTCCTCCTCTGCCCATGGGGAGGCGGACAGTGTGAGTTGCAGAGTCCAAAGTACCATAAATGAAAGGATGACGCAAGGGGGCTGATCTAAGAAATTAGGTCTTCCTAATTTTCAATGTGTTTCGCAAACATTGGTATTCTGAGGCTCTGTGTCTAGGCCTGAGCCAGACAAAGGAAATCCAGGGAGTCATGTGCCCAGGGAGAAACCCTAGGACCCCTCCTTGCCCTCAAGGATCAGGAAGTACAGGCAGGCCTCACCGGATACTCACTAACCCAGTGCCAAAAGTGAGCCGGGAAGTCTTCGTGTGGAAGAGTTTTGACTTCCCAGATACTCAAAAGAATTTGGGGGATCTCCTGGTCACCTGGACCACTCTGTAAGGACCACTGCTCTGGAGTGGTGTGGCTCAAACTTCAATGTGCCTACAAACCACCCGGGAGTCATGTTAAAATGCAGGCTCTGATCACAAAATCTGAGGTGGGGACCAAGATTCTGCCAAGTCCCCAGGTGACGCTGATGTGGCTGGCACTTGGACCCCAATCTGAGGAGCAAGGTCATAAAAATCAGAGGAAGAAAAGTTCCCTCTGACTAAAATGACCATAAATGGGGTCTTGGAAACGGGGCAATATAATTCCAAATGGTGGAAATGGGCGGGAAGACTATTCTAAGTGGAAGCGATGACAGAAGCAAAGATATAGGTACAGAGAAATGCAAGTCTGGCCAAAGCAAAGAGTCCATAAAACCCTCAGGCTGCCCGCCACGCCAACCCCAAGGTTACAGCATGGTGTGCTGCCTCTGGGTCGGGCAAAGAAGCCACTGGTGTTGAGAGCTCAGTGCGAGGGGTGTTAGACGTATCCCTATCCATCAGCGTCATAACAAGTATCTATGGAGCACCAGGGAAAGACAAAGAACACCAGTAGAAGTTGCCAGTGTTGCTTTTCCAGCATCACCCCCAATTGAATGTTCCCTTGAGAACCATCATTTTCGCACTCTCGCTCTAAGTAGTTTAGATGGGGCTGACCCAGGAGGAGCACGAGATCCTGGTCTGGCCGATCAAAGTGCAGCCTCCCTCCGGCCTCCTTGATCGGTTCAAGAGCGGGCACGGGACCCAGGCAGGCAAGTGAAGACTCCCCCTGGTGTTCTGCTAGTTTTACAGAGACGCGAGGTGGGGATACCACCTAGACAGAGATCCCCAAGGAGCCCCAACTCCTTGAGTCTGTCCATGCCCAGGCTTCAGACACACCAGTGAAGAAGTCTCCTAGATGACCCCAGCCCCCGAAACCACCTGACTACAATTGTCTAAGGAACTCCAAGCAGGAACTGCCTGGCTAAGCCCAGTCAACCCTTGTATTCATAAGCAGAATAAATGAGTGTTGCCTTAAGCCACTGATTTGGGTGGTTTATTATGCAGCGATAGATAGCCAGAACTGGGTCTTCTTGGCTTACCAATTAATTCCAGCACTAAAGACACCAGGAAATGAATCAAAACCCAGGACGAGGAAGCCGTTGGCGAAATAACAAATTCTCCAACTGTCTTCACTTTGAATCAACATGTTATTTGCGGGTTTTGTCAACAGGCTCTCACTGTCCAGCCGCCTCAGGTAACTGTCATTTTCCTGAGTATCTGCCATGGGGCCAGTCACCCTGTCAGCCATTTCAAATGCCACATCTGAGTCTAAACAGAGACATACCATTACCCTATTTACAGACAAGAACACTGAGGTGTAGAGACATTAAACCCAGCCTAGAAAGGATGGAGCCGAGACCTGAACCCAGGCTTCACATCCCAAGCCCATATTCCCCAAATCTCAGTGCCCACTGACTTCTTCTCTCTCCTGTAGTACTTTAAAAACTCCCTATAGAATTTGTTCTCCGCTGTGAGGCGAGACTATAAAGCCATGAGACCGCTTTTCTGTTCAGCATATCACAGGTGGTCTCATCACATCTCCAGACGCTGAACTTTCCAATTTTCAGAGGTCTGTGTCCCCCACCCTGACCCATGCACAAGGTGTCAAGAACGAGAAGTCGTGGGGCACAGAGAGGAAGGGGAGAACTTTGTGGTGAGGGGCCCCGCTTAAAATTCTGGTTCTGCCGCTTGCTAGCTGTGGGACCCCCATGCAGTGACTGAAACACTCTCTCTCTGTCTCTCTCTGGCTCTCTCTGGCTCTCTCTCGATCAACATCCCCATCCCTAAAAGAGACGTAAAGAGTGTCACTGCACAGGCTTGCCATGAGAATCACACCTAATTACCCAGGCGACACTGGGAGCCAAGTGAAAGTTCTACAAATTTTGGTCATTTCCATTATGATACGGAACACCGCCCACGTACCGACATTTTACTGGCTCTGTTGGTTTTATCATTTCAGATTGTAAAATCCTTACGGAATGAGACATTTCTAATATTTCTTCAGGGTCCCCATGGCCGTGGTAGAGGATTAGACATGTATCGGGTGCTTGATAAACATTTGTCAACAGCTTGCCTGGGTTTAAATCTTGGCCCTTCTATTTTGCACGGCAAGGCCACGCGAGACCACACCGGCCAACAGTGTCCTTTGATGATGTGGATGATAAAAGCATACGAGGAATATTGTGTAGGAGAAGGAGAGAGTCGGCGACCATTGTATAACTTGCCCAAGCCTTAGAAAGCTCAAAGCTGGAGCTGACGGGCCCGGATTCAAATCCTAACTCAGCCATCCATAAGCAGGAGGCTTTCAGTGAGATCCCAACTCCTGTTAGCCTTGGCTTTCTCATCTGTAAAGTGGGGCTAACAATACCTCCGAGGTATTGTGGTGAGTAAATGAGACATTAAACGTAAGGCACAGGTTGGCCCACGTAGGCACTCCGTGACAGGAAATGATCACCATTAGCTGTACATTCGGGGATAAAATCCCTGGCTTGCTCACTTCCTGCGGCAGTTTTGTGGACCGAGGGAGAATGGATGGTATGCCGCTTTCAAAATATTTATAAAGTTCCGTGCAAATGAAGTTATTCAAATCCAGAACAAAGTCTAAACCATCTACCCAGAATATAACCATAAGGAAGAAACGGCTGGGAAAATTCAGAGAAAGAGTAGCCTCAATGACCCACTGGCCTGGAGCTGGAAAGGACCTGTAAGATCATTTGACTCACCTCGTTTTTCTGGCGGGGCAATCAGGCCCAGAGAGTATCGCTGTGCGGATGGGATCACACAGCGTTGCTGGCGTAAGCAGGAAGGGAAGTCTGGACCCGGAGGCCCCATCCAGTGCCTTTTCACTATTTTCCATCCTTCTGGCCTGCATTGGCTGTCTGATGATTCAGGGATCTGCCCCCTGGAACATTCTCAAGCAAACATTGGATGTAACTGAAAAATAAGTAAATAAATGCCAGACCAATTTTAACACCTGAACATTTCCTCATGCATGGGACTTGGAGAAGAAAATGCCTCTGGGATATCTATCCCTAACTTCCTTTCTCAACAGTGGCATAAAAATTGAAATGAGTGCTAAGGAAGAATAATGTGCCTTAGAGAAAATATGCTTTTTACAGGCTGCTTCTCAGTCCACCCCACAAAGGCGCTGAGCTCTGAGATGCTGGCTTTAAGTCTGGCTGAGGCTCAGCCATGAGGCCAAGTGTCTGGCTTTGACAAAGAAAGCTCTTCAACGCTGGTAAAAGCTTATCAGTGTCAGTATCTGAAGTTCTCTGTTTTCACGGAGCTCTCGATGTTCTCAACACTCTGCATGTAATGCTGGATTTAAATGTTATTTTAATTCCTTGCACATAACGAGGCTACCTTTTTTCCCTGGTCACCCAGGCTTGAAGACTCAGTCACCTCTGACCTGCCTCTCTGCTCTGAGCCCTACGTCCATCCAGTTCTTGCACGATCATTTTTTCTTTCCATCCCCACGTCACTGTCTTGCAGCGGCCCTCCCGCAGCCTCCCCACTGGGATCTCAGAATCCATGCCTTCTTCCGAACCCCAAATCCTGCCTGGGCATCTGCCCTGGATTCACCCTCCACAAACGCCCCCTCGCTCCATCACTTGGGGGGTCCCCTTGTCCATAGGCTAAAGTTCAAAAGTCTTAGCCCGGCAGTACTCTGTCTTCTCTCTTTCCTGCCTTATCGCCCCCATCCCCTGAAAAACTAATTTGCTTGTTCCCTTGTGACTGTGAATGCATTTCCTTGCATTTTCAATGTCCCCTCCTACCTCTCCCTATCAGAAGCTCAGACAGCTGCCATATCCTGGAGACTCCAATGCCACCTCTCCCGTGAAGTCTCTGCTGGTCACCCCAGCCAGACCTTCCGGGTTCTCTTGTCAGACCTCCCTCCCGTAACCTCAGACCAAGCCACCACGTTGCTGTATGCCCTTGCTTGTCACAGAGCCCCTCCCGGAAAACATGTTCTCTTAGGACAGGGACCAGCTTACATTCTCCACCCCTCCATCACATAAAGCATTTTGTCTTCCACGTTCTACATGCTCACTAATTATCTTCTGATCAAACGCAAGGGGGGACAAGCAATATAAATGCTCACCTCTCTCTCTCTCTCTTTCTGTCTCTCTTTCTCTCTTTCTCTCTCTCGTTTTAACAGTGCCTTCCAAGACACCCAGCAGAATCCAGGAGGCTGAGGAGTGAATTCGACAATTCTGATTACTCTCTGGATATTAATTTGAAAGTTCACTGGTTGCCTCTGTGCCTCAGTTTCCCCACCTATGACCACAACACCAAAATGCTCCCTAACTTACATCACCAAGTTACTTATTTTCACCTAAAAGGTGGCAACGGCATGCTTGTGTTGTGTTGTGCTGTGTTGTGTTGTGTTTTATTTCCAAGCAGGCTAAGTACACAGACACCTGGAAGATTCTGTTTGGAAGAAAAAGACCCTGGGCCCAACGCTTGGAGCTCACTGCCAGCCCAGGAGAGAGAGACAGGTTCTCTCGCCAACCAGAAAGGAAACAGCTGTGGTGACAGATGTTGGTGGTGCTGATTATTCTAGGGCTGTTTGCATTCAGATTTCCCAGGCAGTCTTGGTTTTTTGAAGTCAGTCTCATTTGATGGGTTTCCCCAGGTCTTGGGGGTGAAAGCAAACCGCCCCCTTATCCCGTGAATTTCATTTGTTTCCTGTCTCTACTGCACAAGCACACACAGGACATCCACTCATCTCACACACACACACACACACACACACACACACACACACAATCCCCACGTCCACGTGACTTCAGGACTTCACTTCGCATTTTGAACATAACTGGCAGGGGTGGGGGGGTGGCGAAACCTTTTCATTCTTCCTTGGGTTGCTTTGCGGGTTTTGTTTTGTTTTGTTTCATTTTTCTGTAGGTATGGGCGTCAGAGAGTTACGGGGTGGGGGGGAGGGGAGGCGGTGTCTGGCTAAGCCACATCCAAGGCCAATTTCTCCAAAAGATGTGCAAACTTCTGATCCCACCAGGGACTTCAACTGAATACCAAAAAGGGGTGTCTTTGTTCCCTCTAAACGGAGTATTTACTTTGAGCTGGTAAAATGAATTAATGAAAGGAAATGACACCTTCAGCTTCTGGGGGAGGGGTAGTAAGTGAAATCAGGAGGGAGGGGAGATTTCCCTCCCTCCCCTCAAATAAAGAGAAGATGGGCAGATAAGGAGGGAGGGTGGGGAGGGAGGGTGGATCCCATAGGGTTTTCTAAAATAGACTCTGCTAGAAAACAGGCTACTCTTTGCTGGGATTAAAAATTGCCTCATAATACTGTAAGGCCCATGTATATGCAAGCAGTTGGGAGTTATTACGGGCCTAAAATAGGAAACCATTCGCTTGATCTTTTGCTTCAATCCTATTAGGGGCCCCCTGGAGCTCGAGAGAGATACCAGCCTGTCATGTCCCTGTTGCTGTGACGACCCTGTCTTTATAGAACAAGAAAGAGAAATGGTAGTGATTGGCAGACCTTGCTTGCCCCCGTATGTAACACAAAGGGCTACAAAACGAAGAGGAAGTGAGGCCCTTCTCCGAGGTCTGACGCTTCTTAACCCTACACCACCTTCCACCTGGCCCTAGTCGCCCCCACCGCGGCCTCCTCCAAAGGGAAGGAGAGTACCACTAGCGGTTGTTAAGTACTGATGCCCAAAGATCGCTATTACATTTTTAACTGTGATTAATGCCATTTAAACAACAACAACAACAACAACAACCCTAAGAGCATGTGTAATATCAGCTTCTGGAGAAAGAAATTTGCAGGGGTCTGAAGGCAAGGAAAGGAGCCCATGAGGCGTTCCCAGCCCGCGGGCTGGGCCGGCGACATTGTCAGGCGGGCACTGTTTGCCCGACGTTGGGGGGGCCGGGGAGCTGGGGGCGGCCAGGGACTGATAAATCCCACCATATGGTGCCAGACTTCAACTCGCCGGCCATAAATAACGGCCTCTCCTTTCGGGTTGTCTCTGCCGGGCTCCTCCGACTCCCGCTCAAGTGGCGCAAAAGTGCAAACTGCAGTTTGCGCGCATTTTCTCGGGCCGTCTGCGCGGGAACCGGGAGCCGCGGCCGCGAGGGGGGTGGGGAGGAGGGGGGACGGACGCCGGGCCGGGTGGCCCTGAGACCCGCGCCGACAAAGGCCGCGCTCACGCGGGCCCCGGGGCCGCAGAAGGAAAAGCAAGGGATCCCAGAAGCGGAGGCGGCCAGGCTGTGCCCTGCCCCCGAGTCGAGGCCGTGACCCGGCGGCCCGACGCGGCCACGAGCGCGGCTTCTGGGGCGAGCTGGCGCCCCGCCGAGGGCCGCCCGAGGGTCTGCAGCTCGGCCCGGGGCGGCGGGGACGCTCAGGCCGTTCCCAGCCGGGCCGCAGCCTCTCGAAGAAAGCGAAAGCCGGCGCGGCCGCCGAGGCCCCATTGCCCAGATATGTACACGTTGCCCTGATATTTACACGATCAGGAGTTCGCCGTGGTTACCGGGGTCAGAGGGACCAGCTCGGTGCCGGGGACTTTTTTTCCCTGACTCTTTGGGCCTGGGGGCTGGAGGGGGGTGGGGGAAAGGAGAGAAAAAGAAAAAAAAAAAAAAGGAAAAGAAAGGAAAGAAAAGTTTCTTTCGGAGGAAGCAGTGAAATAGGAAATGAAGATCCGCTCTGTAGTTTGGCTGAAAGGAAACGCTGTCTAATCCTGACATGTATCGCATTTAAAATAAAACTCTTTTATCTCCATGCGTGCCGAGCCCCCCAAACACTGTTCGGACTCCTAGAGGGGGAAAGACGTCATAAAATGAGAATTTGTTTCATTGTGGGTCTCTCTGCCAACACGAGGCTTTTCAGGGAACGCCAAACAAAGCGGGTGCCAGGAGGGGGACTTTCCAGGTGAGCCCGGGAAGGGACAGCAACTCCCCTCCTGTCCCTGCAAACGCCCGCCCGAGAGTAAGTTGTTCTGGAAAACCCACCCGTCCTCCTCGAAAACCCCCGCTTTCCCTTCCAAGACCCTGTCCCTCTCCCAAATAAATCACAAGCGACTCTTCCTACGCCAAGAGCCCTTGGCTTCACATTAAGTCCCAAAGATTTTAAGATGTTGAGATCTGGGGACGTGTGACTCGCCGGTCGCCCAGGGTTCAGTGTTGTTGGTCCTTAGCCCGTGATAAAGGAAAATATTTTAACTGCAACCTACAAGCTTGTTTTTTTATTCCTTTTTTTTTCTTTCTACTTTTTTTTTTTTTCTTCTTCTTCTTCCAAGAAACAGATCAAGAAAAACTAATTACAAGGCACGGCACCGAAGTTAAATGAAAACGTAATCCGGCAATGCGGAGAGCAAATTAATTTTTTAAAAGATAGATTTTAGTTAGGAAAAAAAAAATACATTGTTCTCTCTGGTAACATTTGTTAAAACTGTGCTCGATTCGGGCTGAAAAATCAGTACTAACCCAGAACTCGGAGGTCACTCTCCCGGTGCGTTATCTTTAGAAATTCTAATTTGAAAATGTTCAAGCCTTCTTTTGGGTCTTTGTTTTGATTTCTAAATAGAAAGGTTTGGGGGTTTTGTTTTGTTTGTTTTGTTTTGTTTTTATTCAAAAATACTACCTCTCTGTTTAGACTGAGTGGTGGTGGAAACTGGGAGGATTCAGAAAAGGATTTTTTGAAAGTGCCTCAATTGATATTTTATTGCGATAATAAATATTAAAAAAAAAAAAAAACTTTCTCCCTTTCAGGTGGATGTCACATTCTAAAAAAGCTCTCGACTATTGGAAAAGTGGGCAGGAAGGCATACCTCTGAGAAGTTGCTCCAAGCTAGGGCTTGTCTCTCGCTTCCCTCACACCAAATAAAGAGGGTTTTGTTATTTTCGCTGTTAATGGTGGCGTTTGTTTCCTTTTTTTGTTTGTCTGTTCTACAAACACTCTTGTTGGGTCTTCTGCATCCTGTATTATCTTCCTAAGGAAGGTTTCCCATTTCAAAAATGCACACGCTGCCACACAAAAGGAAAATCACAATGCTTCATCCTAAAGATAGTTTTTAAATGTCCAAACATTCAAATACAATAATAAATATTTTTCAATGGAATGCAGTGTATGTCTGATTAACTGCTTCTTTGCTGTTCCTTAGTATCCCCAACAAGGCCATTTCCTTAGCGTGGTGTTTGTCTGAAGCCATTACAAACCCCACCTTGTTAATTTTCTTACATTGAGATTTTAAAAATTTTCTTCCTCAAATCTTCATCCCATCCTTGTTTTGTTTTGTTCGTTAGTTTGACCTACTACATCAACTGACTCCGGCAGGAAATAAGTTGACAGATGTTATATGACATGAGGAGAGTTGTGTTGTTGTTTTTTTTTTTAAGATGAAATCTTCAGTCTGTTAATTTATTTTTTTTAATGGAAAGGTTTTTGTTTGTTTGCCTTTTTGTTTTTTGGTTTTTGGTTTTTTTCTGTTTTACTGTACTTGAGCAAAACAGGACTCAAGAAAAGAAAGCCACGTCCTCTTTTACTGTATCGGCAGTGAATTTGCACCACCTTCTGGTAGGTTCGAGAATGACGAAAATACCGATGCTTCCATAAAAGAATTCTTTTTTTCACTCTGCTTCTATGAACATTGTCTTATTTGTATCTAAACCCAGAGCACCAGTGAGCTTCTCTGAGAACTCACAGAAGATTTCCTGCAGCCTGATTTGATGAAAATCCTTTGAACCAGGAATCTCCCCCTTTTTTAAAATCACATCACTGAAAGAGCTTAGAAAGTCCCCAACTGGTTCTTGTGTGTTAATTTACTGAAATGCCTGGCAGGAAAGTAAGAAATGGCTCTAGACTAGTCCTGTTCTATTTTGGCTTTCCTCTGTAGAGTGCTTGAAAACAAATCAGAGGCTCTAACTGTAGCAGCAGAGAAACAAACGCTTCTCTTTCTTGGGTTCATAAGACCCTCATTACCCACAATTAATCATAATGACATGCTGTATTCAGGCTTCTTGCTGGGGTCTGGCGAGGAGCACACAGATGTGGCTTTCTGTAGATTTCACTCCCTTCTGCAATATGGATTTCAGGATACAGAGCTCATTAGTACACATTACCAGTTCCCTGGGTCTGCTGTTTCTCTCAAAAGTGCTGGTCAGCACTAGGGTGCCGAGGGTTTTCGTGGCCTTCAGATACAGAGCATTTTTCACGGCCTTCCTGCCTGGTGATAAAGACCACAGGGTCCAAAGGTTGATCTTTTTTCCTCAAAGCCAAGCTAGAGTTTTACAAATAGAATATCCAATACCAGGCATATGCGTAAATGTGTGGGTTATATCTATCTTCTTATGTGAAGGTCTCTTATTCAAAGGAGAAAACTAACTTGATGATGTGCTTTCAAGAGTATGTGTAAAATTAAGACCATGTTCCGGTAAAGAAGGGGCCAAACATTTTGCCTGCATACCCCAGCTCATAGAGAGAAAGATGTGCAATTGGGTGAAATTATTGGCATCATTTGCTGAGTTATTCATCTTATGTTAACCAACAAGCATTTACCGAGCCCCTGATATGTGCCAGGTCTGTGAAGCTGAAACTGATAGGCTGGCTGGCATGGGCTATTTGGGCAGAAGGTAAGACTGTTTTCACCTGGGTTAGGAGGTCCTCTCCAGGAGAACTGCGTTCAGGGCGTCTACCCAGACAAGGCTGTTGGGTAGTTTTATAATGTTAAGACAACTCCATCAAGGAAGACCAATAAAAATTATATTCTCATCAGCATAATTTAAGCTCTTTATTACAAACTTGAGATTGTGAAGAGAGTATATGGAGAAAGCTATCAACTTCTCTAGGAGTATTCCAAAATAAGATCGCTGTGGGGAAAACATACCAGCAAAAAATAAATCACCTTGACCACAAATGAATTTCATGTTGCTAAAAATTTACATGCAAGGATCAAACTGGGAAAAGAAAATGAGCAAAAGACAAATAGGCATCTTAACAGAGGAAACACGTAAGTTAATAAATAAAAGAACAAACCAGGGATGCGCAAAAGCAAAGACATAATAAGACACCATTTTATCTCTAATGCCCATACTGACATACTTTACGGATACCAGAACATTATTCAATTGGGGGGAAAGTCTAGCAATACCAAGTGTTGGAGAGGATGTGTCCCACGAGATCTCTTAAACTGTGCATCTGGAAGGAAAAGATAGAAAACAACTTGGCACATATGATATAACTCAGCAATTCTACCTCCAGGTATATACCCGACAGAAACCTTTTCGCCGGTACACCAGGAAAAAATGTGTAAGTGTGCTCAGAACAGTTGTAGGCATACTAGTGACCTCAATGTTCACAAATGGCAGAGTGTGTGTGTAAAACCCAGTGGCATATGGACACAAATGAATATATGCATCAAAGTAAAACGAGACACGGGTATGTTGCTTAATCTGAGCATTAAAAAAAAAAAAGGATAAACATTTCCGAATGGTTTCTCAAGTAGAGAACAGAAGGAGGAGAGGGTGGAGGCAGAACACATAGGTAAATGTAAATTACTTCGAGATCCTAGTTATTGGGTAGTGGGTTCATGGGTGCTCATTCTATTCTAAAGTCAAAGCAATAAATGCATGTAAGAGGATTGTGCACGCAGCAATGATGACACTGTGTCATGACCTGAGATTCGACAAAAAAATAAATAGCGTGTAAAAAAAAAAATTAAGGCTTTTGTGCAATTTTCTTATGACAAATATTCTTATGGACGTATCATCGATAGCCAAGACCCTAAGGATATTATTGGTAAATATGACTATCTCAAGCTTTTCAAACTTTTTGTATCGAGAACATGCTTTAAAGAATTAAAAGCCAAACAAGTTAATAAAAACATTTTCACCACAAATAAGTTAATGACCTTACTATATAAAAATCCCTTCAAAGCAACAAAGAGAGAGCCGAAGGATGGGAAGCAACCACATTCCTCCTCCCGGCGCGTATAAATCACTGCATCGTTTCTGAATTCCAATCATGGCGTGATCATAATGGCAGCGACCCAAAATACTGAGCCTTTAGTATTGTGCCAAGCACTCTTCCAAGGACTTTCCGTGTATTTAATCCTCACAATAGCCCCAGAAGGTAGAGACTATCCACATTATCCACATTTCTCAAATGAAAAACTTTTGAAATGTGTATCAACGCGTGTGTATTATACCACATTAGCAACTTCCTACGCCCAAATTGCTCAGAAGGTGATTGGCATCATTTAAAATTTTTCTTTCTGTTCCGTTCCCATCTTGAATGCACGTAGAACTCCAATGCCTCCAAATATTGAATCTTTCTGTACTTGGGATGCAAAGAGGTCCAGAAAGTGTGAAAGAATACATAGCCCTTGACCAGCAATTTCATTTGCAGGGATATATTGTAAGAAATGAGTAAGGATATGTGCCAAATTTTAGCTGCAAGGGCATTTATACCAGTGCTTTCTGAAATAAGAAAATTATAATAACCTCCCTGTAAGACATGAAGAAATTGGCTGAATACATTGCAGTACATTCATAGGATGCCATAGTCTGCAGTCTTTTTTTTTAACATATCAAATTGTGTTTTTAATTAAACTTTTTATTTTGAGAGCATTGTAGATTCACAAGCAGTTGTAAGAAATAATGCAGAGACAGCTCATATACCCTTTACCCAGTTTCCCTCCATGGTAACATCTTGCAAAACCATAGAACAACATGGCAAGATACAGAACGTGTCCAACATTTCCACAAAAACGTTCCATGTTGCCTTTTATGGCCACACCTACCACCCTCCCACTGCCTTCCCCTCCTTAATGTTTGGCAGCCACTGATCTCTTTCTACATTTCTTTAATTATGTCACTTCAAGAATGTTATGTGAATGTGATTATACAGCAGACAATCGTTGGGGATTGGCCTCTTTCACTCAGCTTAATTCTCTGGAGATGCATCTAGATTGTTGCATGAATCACTAGTTTATTCCTTTTGATTGCTGACTAGTATTCCATGGTACAGATGTATCAGAGTTTGTTTAATCATTCACCCCTAAAGAACAGGTGGCTTATAACCAGTTTGGGGCTACTAAAAATAAAGCTGCTCTAATCATCCCTCTACAGGATTTTGTGTGACTATTATAGGCCTTCGTTTCTCTGGATAAATGCCCAGGAGTGAATTATTGGGTTGTATGGTAGTTTTGTGTTTAGCTTTTCAAGAACTGCCAAACTGTTTTCCAGAGTGGCTGTACCATTTTACATTCTCATCAACAATATATGAAAGATTCATTTTTCTCTGCATCGTCGCCAGAACTTGACGTTGTCATTAATTTTTATTTTAGCCATTCTGATAAAAGTGTAGTGATATGCCATTGTAGTTTTAATTTATATTCCTTAATGGCTAATTTATACATATATATGAGAAAGAAAATGAGAAAAAATTAGAGTTCCCATATATCCCCTACCCCCATATATGCACAGCCTCCCTGGCTATCCACGTCCCACACCAGAGTGTTACATTTGTCACAATCTGTGAACCTACATTGTCACATCATTGCCCAAAGCCCATAGTTTAAATTACATAGCTTACACCCAAAATCCAGTTTCCTCTTAGTATTTCACATTCTATGGGTTTTGAAAAATATATATTGACATGTATCCACCATTGTATTATCATACAGAATAGTTTTAGTGCCCTAAATAGTGCTCTGCTATATCTCTGCCTCTCCCCACTAAGCCCTAATCTTTTTTACTGTCTCCAGAATTTTGCCTTTTCCAGAAAGTCAGATAGTTGGAATCATAAAGTATATAGTCTTTTCAGATTGGCTTTGTTCACCCAGCAACATGTACTTAAGTTTCCTTCATGTCTTTTCGTGACTTAACTTGCTCTTTTTTTTTTTTAAAGATGTATTTATTTTTTGAGAGACAGAGAGAGACAGAGCATGAGTGGGGAAGGGGCAGAGAGAGAGGAAGTCACAGATTCCAAAGCAGGCTCCAGGCTCTGTGCTGTCAGCACAAAGCCCAGTGGGGGGGCTCAAACTCATGAACTGCGAGATCATGACCTGAACCCAAGCAGACGGATGCTTAACCGACTGAGCCACTCAGGCGCCCCTTTACTAGCTCTTTTTCTTAAGTGCTGAATAATATTTTATTGTCTGGATACATGCAGTTTATTTATTCATTCACCTACAGAGAGATATCTTGTTTGCTTCCAAATTGGGGCAATTATAAATAAATCTGCTATACACATGTGGGCAGGGTTTTGTGTGTGTGTGTGTGTGTGTGTGTGTGTGTGTGTGTGTGTGTGTGGAATAAGTTTTCAACTCTTTTGGGTAAATACCAATGAGCTTGATTTCTGGGTCATATGGTAAGAGTTCTATTTCGTCTTGTAAGAAACTGTCTTACAAAGTGGCCGTACTATTTGGCGTTCCTACCAAAAGTGAATGAGACTTCTCCCTCTTCACTAACATTTGATGTTGTTACTGTTCTGGATTTTGGTCCTTCCAGTAAGTGTGTAGAGGTATCTCATTGGTGTCTTAATTTGCATTTCCCAGATGACATAGGATGTTGAGGATCTTTTTTTAATGCTTATTTGACATCTGATATTTTCTTTGATGAGATACCTATTCAGGTCCTTTTGTCCTGTTTCTAATTGGATTGCTTAGGTTGTTTTTTTGTTTGTTTGTTTGTTTGTTTGTTTTACTGTTGAGTTTTAAGAGTCCTTTATATCCTACATACTCTTTCTTAGATATGTGGTTTGCAAATATTTTCTCTCACTCTCTAGGATGTCTTTTCATCCTCCTAACTGGATATTTCACAGAGGTTTTTAATTTTGATGAAGTACAACTTACCTATTTTCTTCTCTTATGTATCATGCTTTGGAGTCAAGTTTTAGAAAACCTTTACCTAGTCCTAGATCCAGAGATTCTATCGTGCTTTTTAAAATAAAAGTATTACATTTGTATGTTTTACATTTAAATCCATAATCAATTTTCAGTTTATTTTTTGTATGAGGTATGAGACTTAAGTCAAAGATCATTTTGTGTCCACTGTCCCGGCACAATTTGTTGAAATGGCTACTCTTGCTTCATTTAATTGCCTTTGCACCTTTCTCAAGTATCAATTCAGCACATTTGTCTGGGTCTATTTCTGAGTTCTTTATTCTATTCCATTGATCTGTGCCAATGCCTCTGCCAATACTGCAGTCTTGATTTCTATAGCTCTATAATAAGTCTTGAAATTAGGTAGACTCATTTCTTCCAACTTGGTCTTCCTTTTTAAAATTCTTAGCTATTCTAGTTCCTATGCCTTTCCACCTAAATTTTAGAATAATCTTGACTGTATCTACAAAAAATATTTGCTAAGATTTTATAGAAATTACATCAAACCTGTATATATCAATCTGGGGAGAATTGGCATTTTGACTACGTTGGCTCTTCCAAGCCCTGAACATAGTATGTCTCTCCATTGATTTGGAATGTCTTTAATTTATTTCATTATGATTGTGTAGTTTTGCAGCATACAAGTCATGTTTTGTTAGATTCACACCTATTTTTTGTGTGATTGTAAGTGGTATTTATATTCTCAGATTCAGTTTCCACAAGTTTATTGTTAATATATAGAAGTGTAATTGATTTTTGGTTGTTGATCTTGTGTCCTGTGGCCTTGATGAACTTACTTATTAGTTCTAGGAGTTTTGGGGGTTTTATTTTATATTCTTTGAGATTGTCCATATAGACAATTATGTCATCTGCAAACAAGGACAGTTTTATTTCTTCCTTTCTAATCTATGTGCCTTTATTTCCTTTTCTTCCCTCATTGCCCTGGCTAGAACTTCCAACATTATCTTGAATAAGAGTGGCAAGAGTTGATGTCTTGATCTTACTCATGATCTTAGAGGGCAAGTAGTAGGTCGTTCACAACTAACCATGATGTTAGCTATAGGTTTTGGTTTTGGTTTAGTTTTGTTTAGTTTTGTTTTGTTTTGCTTTAATAAATGCTCCTTATCAAGTTGAGGAGCTTTCTTCTATTTTTATTTTTATAAGAGTTTTGTAATAAACTGGTTGAATTTTGTCTCTTTTGCTGCTCTAATCAATATGATCATGTGATTTTCTCCTTTAGCCTATTAACATGGTGGATTACATTGATTGAATTTTGAAAGTTGAATCAGTCTTGCATCGCTCAAAGACAACTTGACCATGGTGTATAATTTTTTAATGTATTGCTGAATTCTATTTGCCAATATTTTGTCAAGGATTTTGCACCTATATTCATAAGGGATATTGATCAGTAGTTTTCTTATTTTGTAATGTATATTACTGGGTTTGGTGTTAAGATAATACTAACCCCATAAAATAAATTGGAAGTATGTCTTCTTCTGTTTTCTGGAAGAGAATATGTAAAAATTGGTAGGAATTATTCTTTAAACATTTTGTAAACTCTCTAGTGAAACACTATGGACCTGGAGATTTCTTTTATAAAGTCTTTAAATTATGAATTCAATTTCCATAAATAGTTACAGGGCTATTTAAATTACCTATTTCATATTGGATACATTGTGATAGTTTGTATTTTTTGAGAAAGTCATCTGTTTAACCTAAGTTGTCAAATTTATGCTTTTAGAGTTGTTCATAGTATTCTTCTATTTTCCTTTAGATATCTGCAGGGTCTGCAGTGATATCTCCTGCTTCATTCTTGATATTGATAATTTGTGCCCTCTGTGTTTTTTTTCTTGCTGCATGTTTGTCAATTTTATTGATGTTTTCAGAGAACCAATGTTTTGTTTCGTTTTCTCTAATTTTGTGTTTTCTATTTCCTCGATTTCTGTTATTATCATTTTTATTGCCTTCCTTCTGTTTGTTTTAGATTTCATTTTGCTGGGACTTTTTGGTTTTGTTTTGCTTTTTAGTTGTGCTCTTCTTTAGGTTCTTGAGATGAGAGCTTATATATTGATTTGAGGTTTTTCCTCTTTTCTAATGAATGCATTTAGTAGTATACCTCTCAACACTGATTTACCTGCATACTACAAATTTTGATAGACTTTCATTTTAATTCTATTATTTGTAATTTTCATCTCTTTTGAGACTTTTTCCTTGATTTACGGATGATTTGGAATCGTGTTGTTTAGTTTCCAAGTGCCTGGATATTTTTCTGCTATTTTTATGTTATTGATGTCTACTTTAATTCCATTGTGATCAAAGAACACACTTTGTAAGATTTCAACTGTTTTAAGTTTGTGGAGGCTTGTTTTATGGCCCAAAGTATGATTGATTTTGGCACGTGTTCCATGGACAGTTGAAAAGAATGTATACTCTGCTATTGTTGAATGGAGTGCTTTATAAAAAATGCTGATTTGGTCCTGTTGGTTGATGGTGTTGTTGAGTCTTGTATATCCTTGTAATTCTGTGTCTAGTTGTTCTGTCCATTCTGGAGATAAGGTTGTTGAAGTCTCCACCTCTAAGTGTGGATTTGTCTATTTCTCCTTTCATTTCCACCAGCTTTGGCTTCACATATTTTTCAGCTCTGTTGTTTGTTGTATATTTATTTAGAATGGTTATATCTTCGCGTTAAATTCACCCTTTTATCATCACCTAGCAATTTTTTTTCATTCTGAAGTCCATTTTATCTACTTTGTCTAATATTTATATAGCCATTTCTGTTTTCCTTTGATTAATGTTTGCATTATATATCTTCTTCGATCTTTTTACTTTCAACCTGCTTACATCAGTATATATGAAGGGGGATTTGTTTGTTTCTAGACAGAAGATAGGTGGGCCATACTTTCCAATCCACTTTGTCAATTGCTGCCTTTTAATTGGTGTCTTCAGACTATTTACATTAAGTTTATATATTGATATGTTAGTGCTTACATCTACCATTTTATTTTTTTGTTTGTTTTCTGCTTGTACTATTTTTCATTTGTCTGTTTTCTTTTTTCTGCCTTTTTTGTGGATTACAGAAACATTTTCTAGAATCCCATTTTGACTTGCAGTAGGTTTTTAAACGTATTCTTTGTACAGGTTTTGACTGGTTTCTCTAAGTATTACGTTATATATGTAACATATCACAGTCTACTAGTGATGACATTTTACCAACTTAATTGATGTATAGAAACCTCATTTCCATTTAATCTCTCCACCCTCCCCCATTTATAATATAATTGTCTTAAATATTTCTTCTACATATGCTTAGAACCACGTCAGTCATGTTATAAGTTTTGTTTCAACCATCAAGCATAATATAGAAAACTCAAGAGATGAAAGTCTAAGGAATTTACTTATATTTTTGTTTACTGTATTCTTTCTTCCTTACTGACACTCCAATGTTCCTTCTTTTATCTTTCCCTTTCTGTGTGGAAACACTTCCTTTAGCCATTCTTTTAGGGTAAGTCAGCTGGCAACAAGTTAACTTAGCCTTTCTTCATCTCACAATGTCTCGACCTTTCCTTCATTCCCGAGAGATATTTTCACTGGGTTCACAGTTCTTTTCCTTCACACCTGAAAAATGTTGTGCCACTTCCTCCTGACCTGTATGGTTTCTGATAAGAAATCAGCTGCCACGGTAATTATTTTCCCCTTAGAGGCAAGGTGTCATTTTTTTTCCTGGGTGCTTTCCATACTTTGTCTTTGTTTTTAGTTTTTAACAGTTGATTATAATTTGTCTTGCCATAGATTTTTTTTGCATTTATTCTGTTTGGGATTCGCTAAGATTCTTGAATCTGTTGGTTTGGATTTCTTGCCAAATTTGGAGAGTTTGAGCCGTTGTTTCTTCAAGTACTTTTTCAGCTGCATCCTTTTCCTCCTCTCCTTCCAAGACTTCAATGACATAAATGTTAGGTCTTTTGTTACAGTCTTGGGGTCTCTGAGTCTCTTTTTTTAAGTTTATTTTCTTTCTGTTCTCCAGACTTGGTAATCTCTGTTCTTTCTTTAAGCTTACTGATTCTTTCCTCTGTCTGCTCCATTCTGCTTTCGAACTCATTCACTGAGCTTTTTATTTTGGCTACTATACTTTTTATCTCCAAAATGTTCTTTTGGTTCTTATTCATATCTTCTATTTCTTTCTTGACACGTTCCATCTCCTTTCTGAGGTTTTCTATTTTTTTTTCTTTGGTATCCAACATGTTCATAATTGCTCCTTGAGGCATTTTTATCATGATGGCTTTGAAATATTTGTCAGATAGTTCTAATATCTCTGCCATTTTTGTGCTTATGTCTATTGATGTTATTTTCATTCATTTTGAAATCTTCCCTGTTCTTGGTGTGGCAAGTGACTTTCTGTTGAAAATTGGACATTTTTGTATTATTTCATAAACCTCTAGATCTTATTTAGATCTTCTATTTTATTTAGCTTTCTCTGACATCACTCCAGGAAGAAGAGGAGGGACACTGTCTCATTATTCCCAGTGATGGTAAAAGTTCAGGTTCCCCACCAGGTCTCTGTTTAATACCAATAGGGAGAGAGGACTCTTCCTTACTCCTAGTCAGGGTGAGAGTTCTGGCTCCGCACATAGTCTCCACTAACATTGTGGTCGGGGAAGCCTCATTACCGTTGGGTGATGGGCTAGGTTCTGACCGGCTAAGCCTCCTCTGATATCATACTAGTGGGGAGAGGGAAAAGTGCCTGATTACTGGCAAGTGGGAGCGGAAGTCCAGGCTTCCCATGAGGTCTCCACCAACACTACGGTGTTGGGTTTGGGAAGAACTTGTTACCAGCTGGTAGACATGAAAGTCGTGGCTTCCTGCTTAGCCTTCCCTGACACCACTCCGTAGACCTGTTTGGAGTTTTTGTGTGTTGTGGTGCATCATTACAGCCTTGTGAAGGTGTGAATCTAGGCTCCCCACTTGGTCTTTCCAGGAATGAGTGCAGGTGGAACCACAATTTTTTTTTTCTGTAGTGTTTAACTGGAATAGAATGGTTACTGTCTGAAAGTTTTCTATCTTCCTAAACTGCTTCCTGGTCTTTTGGCTAGAGAGTAGTCTTTGGTTGTTGTTGTTGTTGTTGTTGTTGTCTGTTCCCATTGGTGTTTTCAGGTTACTAGCTTCTCCAGCTTCGATTTTCCGATATATGAGGCAGAACAAAAACCCAGGAAGTTCATCACTGAATTCTTCTTTGGGTCCTGATGGTCTTGAATTGATTTCTTTTTCTCTCCATCTCTCAGAATCTTCTTATATATGTTTTATATATAATGTGTAGTGTTTTTAATTGTACTTAAGGATGGAACAAAGAAGAGTTAATCTACTCCACCTTCCCAGAAGTAGAAGCACTCTTCAGTCCTTTTAAACGATGTAAAAATGTAATTACTGGTGACAATTTCCTCATAATATGTTTTTGAGTCAATTTAAAAGTTGCAAAACACTATAATTATATTTTTACAAGTAGAATATTTGTATAAAAGCCTATAAGAGTTTCTAGAGTGGGTATCAGTGATTAACCTCCACATATAGGAATCATCACCAATTTTTTCTTTTTATTTATCAGTATTTTCTGATTTTTAATGTAAAAATACTTAAATAAAATTTGAAGTATCTCAGAGTATAAATAAGAACTTTAAAAGATTTGACTATGTTAGAAATAATAATTATATTAGCTACTATTAATTGTGCAAGAGCTATTATGTGTCAGACGAAACACTGGGTGCTTTACAGGTACCAGTCTGACTTCCATGAGGTAGGCATTACCTGCTCCCACTTAACGGGTGGTAAGACAAGTTCAGAGAAGTCACTTGACTATTCACAAAGCCAGTAAGAGCTAGGATGCTAACTCAGGCTTAACTGGCTTTCTGCTCCCTCCCAACAATCACTGACATATTTGTGATGCTTTACGGTTTACAAAGCACTTTTCCCATGTGTCCACATTTAGTCTTCTCAATAACCCAGAGGCAAAGTTGAAAAGGGCATTGAAACTTTACTTTGAAAGATTTGGTTTTAGTCTGTGCCTTCAACAAGATGTGAGATGTGACAAAATGAGAATTTGAAACAGATGATGTCTCTCCGACTTATTTTGTCCAAGTCTCCTTTGGGGATGTCCTCTGGAATCTTCCCATCCAAAAGTCTACCCACAGGGACTTAGATAACCTGTGGTCACGGAGTTTACTCCAGTGAAACAGTGAGCTCGACAGTTGGATGCTGTAAACATCCTCCAAGGGCCACTGGACAGCATTGCTTCTGGGGCAACGGAGGGGTTTGGGACCCCTCCCTACCTTAGACTTAAAACACATCACTCAAGATTCAGATTTAGGGGCGCCTGGGTGGCGCAGTCAGTTAAGCGTCCGACTTCAGCCAGGTCACGATCTCGCGGTCCGTGAGTTCGAGCCCCGCGTCAGGCTCTGGGCTGATGGCTCAGAGCCTGGAGCCTGTTTCCGATTCTGTGTCTCCCTCTCTCTCTGCCCCTCCCCCGTTCATGCTCTGTCTCTCTCTGTCCCAAAAATAAATAAAAAATGTTGAAAAAAAAAAAAGATTCAGATTTAGCCATGAGCCCCTTGCCTCTTAATTTTTCCCTACCCCAATTTTCAGGGCGAATAATTCCGCAGCAGCTCTAAAAGGAAAAGATGGAATACGTAGGCACATCTTTGAAAGTAGTCAAGTTGTTCTGAGTTCTCCTACTTCATTTTTTGTTTTTACCCATTAACCTTCATGTCCCTTTCCTCTGTACTGCTTGGACCCAGACAGGCTTTTGACTGTCTAGTGTCCTCCCCCTACTCTCCTCCCCGTCCCAGAGCTCAAGAAAGACTTCTTTCCTTTTTTGAATTTGTCTTCTCATAAGCCATTGGGTCTTCATACTTGTTGTGTTTGGCTTACATGGTGTAGTTAAATAGTTGGATTTTAGTTGGTCAGCTAATTTAATGTAAATTAATTGACCACATCTGAAAATAAAACGATTGCACAGAACCCAGTTTTTTTGACCCTTTTAAGAAGTTGGAAAATAGTACCAACGGGCACATTCTCTCGAGTTTATAACTAGTTTATAACTAGTTACAGTTCACCGACCACATTACTTACCAAATGGCATGCTTTTGTGTACTGCCGTAAATTATTCTTCCTCTTTCCCTGCCTCCATATTCCACCATTTCTTTTTCAGATTGATCCCAGGTCTTCAGAGGGAAGCAATCTGATTAAATTCATTGACACTGCAGAAACTTGCTACTGAAGTCTGCATCATAGAACGGCCTCTTGGGCATCACCTGGGCGTTGCTGTAAATGCACGATCTCAGGTTCTATCCCGGACTTACTGAATTCGAATCTGCATTTTTAACAAGATCCCTGGATCATTGGTATGCACATTAAAGTTTAAGATGTGCCGCTATAGGATAATTGTCCCATGAAGTTCTTTCTCTTCCAACTCTCTCGGGCACATATGCATGTTAAAAGAGAAAGGTTTACAACACTAATTAATAACATTTTTAATGTGAATACAAACTGAAGATATTTCACGGGTGTCAAAGAAAATATTTTCAGATACATCACCTCTTACCTCTGGGAGATCCTAAATCCTGAAATTAGACCTGGAAACCCTTGAATAATTTCTAGTCCAGCCTTATTTTGTAGGCAAAAACTTGGAAGCTCAGAGAAAGGAACTATCTTGTCCACAATCAATCAAAAGCCAGTGGAAGAGCTAAGAGGAAAAGAGAGAGGAAGCTTCCTCGCAATGCTGCCAGAAGAAAAGGAATGTCGTAGTCTTAGGATTACCGAGGTCTTATTATTTTGTAGGACTTCCAAGCAACTTCTGGTTTTACTTCTGGTCCTGCTGCATCTAGAGCAGTAGTTCTCAATCTGAATGTGTGGAAGAATCACCTGCAGGGCTTGGTAAACGGATTGCTAGACCTTACGTGCGTGACGTGGACACCTCAGGCCTCACGTCAAGTTCCTTCTGCACCTCCCATAAACACCTCAGCTAACACTCAGGCCTAACGGTGTGTATCTGAGTGGCACAGTCTACCTTTGGGAGGATGATCTAGAAAAGAAAATCATGCAGGTCATGAGTGAAGTCTTGGGGCCAGTCAAGAGGGAATCTCAGGGTTCCAGCATCCACAGTACGGCCGAGAAGGTGGAGGGCATGGTCTCCACATGGGCACTACCCTTTGACTCCCCAGGATGCTTTACCTCATGGGGAGCAACACAGCCAGAAGGTCAGAGCAAAGTCTTTAAACTTTGCCACTGAAAATGTAGCCTGACCCAGTAACCTCAGCATCGTTCTGGAACTTACTAGAAATGTAGAATCTCAGTCCTCACCCAAGACCTTTTGAATCAGAATCAGCACTTTAACAAGATTCCCTGGGACTTTTGTGTGCACCTGACGTCTAAGCCCGCACTGGTCTAGACCCAGGACCAGAGTAGAGCCTTTTCCTCTAAGTCTGAGGCAGTATTAGTCCTGGAGGATGAGAATGATGTTTTAACTTGTCTTTGGGTCCTGTGTAGAATCCACCATCCAGTTAGCAAGAGATTAATATTTGCTCAATTTGACTGAGGTAATGGCAAAGCAATACAAGTTATTTCTAATTTTATTTATTTCAATTTAGTCTCCCAAATGATCATTTCACAAGAAACAAAGTCATTCCAGAACTACTTATGAATGTAGCACAACAGAAGGAAATGATTTGGTAATTAACATTCCTGGAAGAAAATGAAGTATTTTTGGAGGGGAGAAGGAGGAAGGGAGGGAGGGAGGGAGGGAGGGAGACTGAGAGAGAGAGAAAGAGTCCAGTTTCACTAGACTATTCCAGGCACAGAATCGATTGTTTTGTTAGAGAGTAACTCTCGTCAGGAAAGTTCTCAAGCGGGTGGCCTGCAGACCTACCACCAGCCAGACAGCCTCACATTAAAATCGGTATTTTCCAGGTTATTTTGAAAACTGGAATGATCTAGAAATACTGAACCCATAGTCACAAATGTCCACATTGGCTGAGGCTGGGTAGCGCTGCCTCTCAGCACGCGCTGTGCCCCACGACACAGCACTTTTCTGCTGCCCTTCACCGCCTCCTCACAGAGGTTCATTTGCCATGCTCCTGCCCTTGTGGATATCTATCTCGCATTCTCTGCTACAGAAATGCCCCCAAGTTTGGCTACCATAAAAGACACAACACAAAAACCTCAGAACAGAAACTTTGCAACCAAAGCATGCACTCAACAAATATTTGTTGAGGGCTCGATAACAGGTCCTCCGATTGGAGAAACAGATGTAACCCAGATGTGGAGCTTCCAAATTAGCAGGAAAGAACAGGTAAGTGCACCATCACCAGAAATGTTCAAAGGGAGCAGGGATGCATGAGATGCGCAGAGAAGTCATCACACCCTCGAGGGCATGAGGGCACAGGTGATTCGTCTTGCTGCATGCGGAGAGGTAGTTCAAACGTTTTCAGTCCTCCTCATCCGTGGGATGCCCAGACACCTGTTCATCTGTCTTGTCAAGTGATGGGTCAGGAATAAGAATCACGAAGGCAAACAAATACAGTTCCCCACATCAGAACGTTGTAATGGACTTCCCTCTTACATCACTCTCCTTGGAAAGTGATAGAAAACCCAATCATTAAGTTCTACTCTACACAGAGGTCGTTAGGGTGAAATTGTGGAATGCATTATCCTAAAAGGGTAATACAGAAAATACACACACATACACACATATACACGTCTACATACACGTGTGTGCATTCATGTAGATTATGTATGTTTGTGTGTGTATGCATAGAGTCCTCTCTCTCTCTCTCTCTCTCTCTCTCTGTCTTTCTTTCTCTCTCTCGCTCCCTGTGTGAAGAGATTGGCTAAGCCATGTTTGTTTCTTAAAGCCATGTTTGTTCTTAAAGGTAGATCGGAATATTTTAGTATGTTCAGAGACACCTGCCCCCTCACAGATATCCGGGGACACAGTGGCCTGGGTGTCCCATGGGACTGACCGATCCGTCACATCTTCCCTGATGCTTTTTCCTGAGTTAGCTCTTATATTTCCTTTCGGACATGAGTTCAGTTTAGAAGGAAAAGGTTGAATCTCCTAATCCCTCCCCATGCAGAACTGAAGGGATTGTACCCTCTGAACAGAAGGGCTGTAACCTTCTTTGGAATTATTGAACTGCATGATTACCACCAGGAGAAAAAAAAAAATGTATGGAGTACTTGGGATATGAGTAATTTGAATGGAAAGTAAGACATGAATAATTAATGGGATTAAGAGAGAGTAGTGCCTACATTTATTTTAAGGTGTCCCTGGCAGCTCATGGGGGCTTTAAAAATCCTCAAGACTTCAAGGATGCACCACTTCTGTGGAAAGTAACACCAGCTTTTCATGTATTAGTTCAACTCCAAAAGTCCCTAAATAACCGACCACGTGTCTGACTTTTATGGTGGAAAATACGAGTGCTGGATCTCAGTCTGGCATTTTAGATTCCACTGCAGAGGATACACTGGAAAAAATATATATCAGAACCACAGGCTACTTCAGAGCAGCAGCTGTTGTGAAAGTGACAAAAAACCCAAAATGCTACCCTGGCCTTGCTCCTAACCAGCAGATGACCATGGGCGAGTGGCTTCCTCTCGACCGTCTTCACTTTCCTGTGTCTACAAGAACAAGATTGGGCCAGAATAAAATGGGGTTACTCTTAGCTCCAACCTCCCTCCCACTCTGCCCAATCATCCTAGACTGAAGAATGATCCTCAGAGATATCCTGGTTCTAATTCCAGAACCTGGGAATGTGACCTTACGTGGCAAAAAGACTGAAGATATGATTAAGGATGTGGAGACGGGGAGATTATTCTGGAAAATCTGACTAGTCCCTAGCTGTAATCACAAGGGTCCTCATAAGGGGGAAACTAAGGGTAATTAGACACAGAAGAAGAGAAGGCCGTATGACCACAGAGCCGGAGATCGGAGGGGTGCGGTCACAAGCCAAGGAACACCAGCAGCCACCAGAGGCTGGAAGAGGGAAAGAACAACGCTACCCTAGAGTCTCCAGAGGAAACCAGCCCTGCCAACATCTTGATTTTAGCCCCTGAAGACTCAGTGCAGACATCTGCCTCCAGAACTGTGAGAGAATACATTTCTGTTGTTCCAAGCCATTAAGTTTGTGGTGATTCGTTACAGCAGCAACAGGAAAGCCTTGGAGGGGTTTCAAAGATGAGAAACTCCTCCCACCTGGCCTGCTTTCTGCACTACTGTTACCTGCCTGACCCCTGAGGGCATTTGGGCCGGCATCCTCTGGAACTCACCCCCTCAGCAAGACCCTGGTGCTATAATTACCCGTGTATTTATCCACTTACTCATTTATTCAGCCAACATTCATTAAGTACCTGTAGGCCAGGGTCTCTGCAAGCACGGAGGATGTAAGAATGGAAAAAACGCATCCTTCTCTTCCTCAGTGGGGTGACAAACAGGGACAACAGCGCTGGGATAGTGGGAAGAGTGACATGGACGTGGAGGGGTAGAGAGGAAGTGCCTTGTCATTGCTGGTCATCAAAGGGGGCTTCCAGGAGGCAGGAGGGCCCTGAGGGCCAGACAGGGAACAGAATGAGAGGTCAGGGCATTTGGTCAAGGCCATGGAAGGGCAACAAATCTGACTTCAGGTCCAGACCCTTCCTCTACCATTACCTCCCATGCCTATCCAAGGACACGACTCAGGTTAGCCCGCTCGCTGGTGTTTTCTCAGAATCCTGCCTTTTGGTGGTTGCAGTTAGTGCTTTTCAAACTGAGGGCCAGGACCCGTTGGTGGGTTGTGAAATCAATTTAATCAATCACAATCAGAGATTATAAAAGCACAATGGAATTGAACAGAAAATATGGGAGTGTGTTGTACTTTACCAGTGGAGATGCTGTTTTAGAAAAGTTTAGTTTAAGAATATACGTACATATATTCAGCCCACACACATCTACACACACACACACACACACACACACACACACACCCCTACAGGATCACGATGCAAAACGCATTTGTTACGATGGGTCTTAGAGGAAAAGTCGAGAGCCACCGATTTAACTGCTTCAAAATGAGATAAGCTACCTTAGCCCTTTCTGCATTCTGTCATGCAGATGGCACTACCCTGGCAGTCCCAAAAGACACAATAACAAATGAGGCCCAGAACTGAGCATTTCCAGCTTTCAGAAAAGGTGAGATGTGAGCCTACTGGGCAAAATACAGTACAAATACTGAGCAGGTGCCTCGAAAACTTCTGGGTCCAGAAATTGTAGATATCCCCATAGAGCAGATGGTATTTGAGCTGGCCCTTACACTTGGGCTGGTTTTTAACTAAGTGAGCCACTGGAAGAGTATTCAGGAAGAGAATACAGCATAGGTAAAGGCAAAAAGGCAAGACAGTACAGAGTTGCTCCAAGAGGCAGGAAGTAATCAGAAATGATGGAGTACATTGTGAGTAAACTTAGGTAGGGTTCCTTCAGGAGATAACACTCAGAGATAGATTGGAACCTCCAGCAGGCCACTGACCCTCTTTGACCAGCAGTCTCTTCTGTACCCAATGAAGTTAATGATACTTAACCTACTCACCTCTCTGGTGGCAGAGAATATAAAGAGAAGACATGGGAAGATGCACTGAAGAGTTTGGCCCAATTCATCCACTCACTCAATAGACGTTCCGGAAACCCTGCTGGGTGGCCAGGACCGGTCTGGGATATGTTGGTGGGTCAGCAGTGCCCAGCCCTGTGGTGCATGCAGGAACCCAAAGAACAGATCACCCGCTCTGCCTCAGAAAGTCAGAAAGTGTCACAAGGTAGGGCTGAGTTTGAGGGGATGGGTTGGAATTTACAAAGAGGGAGAAAGGAACTCCAGATGGAAGGAATGGCACCTGTCAGGGTTACAGAAAGGGTCTGATGTGTCCAAAGGTTCCATGAGGCTCAGAGGGTGTAGACCGGGTTGTCCTGTACAAAGATGCCCTGCTGAAAGCAATGAGGGAATCTAAAATTCAGTCAGCTCTAGGCTGACCAAGCCACCGGCCATGGCTTTCCCAATTCACACAGAGGTGCCATCTGCTGGCCAAAGTGTGTGCCTGCAGGGCTGGGTCAGCCCAGATGGAACCTACTTTTCTAACTTGCACCAGGGTTCTGTATGGGCTAGAGATGGCTTCCATAGGCGGGGCTCATGCGGAAGGCAGATGAGGTCTGGAAGGCAAAAGATACTCACTTGGGCAACAAAGCGAATGCAGGCAGCTTTATCATCAATTTACAGCCACCACCCCTCCTGTGTGGAGTTTCATGCTCGTCTTCTTCCAGACATCAGCCACCCCTGCCAGTTAACTTCCTCACTATCCACAAACAACCTCAGACTTTGGCTGGAGAAGGAGGTTCCGGGAGAAGACAGGATGGGGACCAACTTGGTCCAGGGTTAAGGAATGAGCCCAGGAGCTGAGCCCAGTGTGACAAAGGTCATTTTGCCAGACAAGGAGCAGAGATGGTACTTGCCTGTTTGTGTGGGCCCACAATTTATATGTTAAAACCCTAGTCCCCAGGGTGATGCTGTTTGGAGGTGAGGCCTTTAGGAGATAATTAAGTGATAAGAGTGGAGTCCTCATGAATGGGATTAGTGCCGTTATAAGAAGGGACACAAAAGACATGCTCTCTCTCCATCATGTGAGGACATGGCAAGAAGGCAGCCATCTGCAAGGGCGGTCTCGCCAGGGACCCAATCAACCAGCACCTGGATCTTGGACTTTCTAGCCTCCAGAACTGTGAGAAATGAACATCTGTTGTTGAAACTGTCATTCTGTGGTGATCTATTATAGCAACCCAAGCTGACTAAGACAGTAGAAAGAGCTGGAATGGGCACCTGAGTGGCTCAGTCGGTTAAGCGTCCAGCTTTGGCTCAGGTCACGATCTCGCGGTTCATGAGTTCGAGCCCCGCGTGGGGCTCTGTGCCGACAGCTCAGAGCCTGGAGCCTGCTTCCGATTCTGTGTCTCCCTCTCTCTCTGCCCCTCCCCTGCTCATGCTTTGTGTCTCTCTGTCTCTCTCTCTCCCTCTCATTCACACACACACACACACACACACACCAACACGGACCACTGGTGGTCAGCACCACACAAAATCGGGGGGAATCCTGGCACTGTTGTGGACACAGGAGCTACAAAAACGTGAACACATCCACAGTTGAGAGCAGAGTAAGTAATCCTGGTTCTGGCCCTAAAGAGCTCATCTGGGAGGTTGCTAGCATTCACGGCCAATCACAGTGCAAAGCAGATTACAAATGATACGATGAAAGCGATACATAATGTAACGTAGGAAGGCGGAGAACAGTTGGATTAATTTGTGCCAGATCATACAGAGGCTTGAATGGCACGGTAAGGACTGGGGTCTGAGCAGGGACAGAATGAGATCAATCTGCATTGATTGATCTACCATTTCAGCTACATGGAAGGGTAGGGATTGGAGCTGGAGGGCCAGTTAGGGAGACATCACAATTAAAACTACTGGTTCCGAATCCTGAGGCCGTCTTTGTGCTAGCACTTCTGAGTGCTTTACATATATAGCACAGGAATTTCTTTTCTTTTCTTTTTTTAATGTCCATCCAAATGAGTCAGCATCTAGTGCAGCAATGATCTCAGGAGTAGATTCCTTACGCCCCTTCCCCATTTAGCCCACAACCCCTCCTGTAACCCTCAGTTTGTTCTCCCGATTTGTGAGTCTCTTCTGTTGTGGCCCCCTCCCTCTTTTTATATTATTTTTGTTTTCCTTCCCCTTATGTGCATCTGTTCTGTGTCTTCAAGTCCTCATATGAGTGTAACACAGGAATTTCTCCTGCCACAAACTCTTCAGGTGGCAAATTTAGAAAATGGTACGGGCATGGCATGTGCTGGTGACAACCAGGCTGAAGTGAAAAACCACACTCATGCCGTCCTCTGCACATGCATGCAATGAGCCAAAAGAGGGAAGGACTTGTCATTGAGCCAAGCATAGAGCTAAATGGTTCATAAATTGGGGCAGGGTTTAGTTGGCCCCCAACATTTGTTCTTCCCCTCCTTCCATAAATAATAAGTGTTCAGGGGCGCCTGGGTGGCTCAGTCAGTTAAGCGCCAGACTCTTGATTTCGGCTCAGGTCATGGTCTCAGGGTTCATGAGTTCAAGCCCTGCATCTGGCTCTGTGCTGACAGCGTGGAGCCTGCTTGGGATTCTCTCTCTCCCTCCTTCTGCTCCTCCCTGACTTGCTCTCTCTCTCTCTCTCAAAAATAAACATTAAAAAATAGTAATAAATGTTTGGTAGATCACAGGGCCACCTGGATAAAGACTACATTTCCCAGCTCCCTTGCAGCTGGACGTGGCCATGTGACTCAGTTCCAGCCAATGGGATATGAGTGGGAGTGTGTGACATTGATGGCCAGTTCGGGTCCTTTGTCCATTCTTTTTCAGATCTTTCTCTGTCTTCTGCTGGAACGTGGATATGGGTGCAATCACACTGGACCATGAGGATAAGGACAAACTTTGGGAACAGTGGAGGAATGACCAGAGAAAGGAGATCCAGGAGAATTTTACAGAGAGGAGCTCCAGGCCAGGTCAGGCTGCGTGCCTATAGGCTTAGGTGAGAGGGAACTACAGCTGTCTGTTTAAGCACTGCTATTTGTTACTCATAGCAAACCTAAGATTATCACGTATACATTGGCTTACTTATTTTTTCCAACAAAGAAATGACTTATAACACAGTTTATGAATGAGGTAACCAAGGCTACAAGAGTACGAGAGTAACTCACCCAATGCCATGCTGCTCATAACATATGAACTCAAGTCTGTCTGGGTCCAAAGTCTTTGTCTTGTCTCCTATATTAATGCTGCCTCCACGCTTGGGAATCCCTAGGACAGTGTGAGCATTGCAAATGTCTACAGTTGTGTCGCTTTGGGCAATTTCCCAATGTGGTTTACACTCCAGGTCAATAAGGCCTCAGGTTGGTTCCCTACAAAGGTCAGGTGCCTTTGCTTTAATCCAGGGTCAAGGCTGGACGGCTACCAGAAGCCAGGAGCCTCACAGATGTATGCTTGTGGTCACAAAGGGAAACCAGGCTCAGAGAGCATGGGCGGATCTGTAAAAGCCATTTCACCACCATCGAAGTAGACCCAGGCCTTCCCCCTTCCTCCCGATAGCTTAGAAAGAGTACTGCTCCTGGGCCTGAATGCGCACTGACCAGGAACAGCCAGGCATCGTAACCACCCTACTTTGTAAATGTTGCATTACTCAGGGTATTCTCTTCCCAAGGGGCATGCTGACTCAGCAGTCTCCTGCAGGAGGGATGGAAAGGAGCAGAGGCCCTGGCCAGAGGGCATGGCTGGAATGGAGATGGGGCCATAGCGAGAACAATGCAAGGGGTTTCTATATGCAAATCCTATGAAACTAGGGACTCTTTAAAAATAACATATGCAAGGGGCACCTGGGTGGCTCAGTTGGTTAAGCGCCCAACTTCGGCTCAGGTCATCATCTCATGGTTCGTGGGTTCGAGCCCCATGTCGGGCTCTGTGCTGATAGCTCAGAGCCTGGAGCCTGCTTCAGATTCTGTGTCTCCCTCCCTCTCTGTTCCTCCCCCACTCACATTCTGTCTCTCTCTCTCTCTCAGAATAAATAAACATTTAAAAAAAAATTTTTTTTAAATAACATATGCAACCCAGTGGTCAAATCTGGTGGGTTCCAGGGAAGAAAACTCTCTGAAGTCTTGCATAAAGGGTATCTTAAACACAGCTAACCCTTTGGAGAGTCCAGGCCTCTTAAGACCCCAGGGATTCTTAAGGGTGAAGAAAGGTTGTTTGCTTATTTGCTTGTTGGAGTGAATGTCTTTTGTGTTTGGGGCTGATTAGTTTGCAGATCTTTTTTCTTAGCTCTAGTACCAAATCTAGTCACTGCATTGACTAGTGATCATGACATTTTAGGGTTGTGAGTCACGAATGTAAACATTCTCAAGGTCCAGACCTTGTTTCTGGGGAAATAGGCACGGACTCTGGAGCAACCACTCTTCTCTTCTTGCACCCTTGACAGGCATTGCTAATCAATCATCGCATGCTTTCCCAAGGCTCCCAGTGGAGTCTCAGATCTCTCAGAGCAGTACTGGCTGCCACTGCCAATCAAGTGGAGTCCCATTCTCGGTGAAATACCTTCTCCACCCCTGCTCTTTGAGGACAGAGATTGGTCCTGTTTCCAACACTTAACACAAGATCTTGCATGTAGTAGGACCTGGGGACACAGCTGAGGAGGCAAGGAAGAGAGGGAGGGGACAGGAGGAGCCATTGTAAGAGCCAGATGAGAGGGGATTCAGCCGATTGTGACAGGTTGGATGTCATCCTTGACCAGACTCAGAGCCCAAGCCTCCTTGTATTCACCCTGCTGCACTTGGCCTCATAACATAGCCAACTCCAGGCAGTGGTGAGTTCCTTGTGTGCTGTGGTGTTTTATGCCGATGCCCTGTGAGCTCAGGAGCCAGAAGACTGGGTTCCTGTCCCAGGACAACTGCTCCCCTGCTGAGAGGTCATGAGCAAGGACTAGCAGCCTCCACCCTCTGGCCTGCTTCCTTTGTGCAGCGCGAGAGCCTTGGGTCAGAGGGCTACTGATCCTTCTCTCTCCAAATCCATAGGGTTCCACTGCTCTTGCCTCCTTCCGTTGGGACTGTAAGGCCCTTCTCCCCCATCACTCATGTTCCTGTCTCAACAGCATCTCACTTGAGAAGTCTTTCCTCAGTGTCCTAGCCCACGGAGGGCACCTTCTGCAGAACCCCTCAACATTGATGGCCCCACCCCACGGATAGGTCTAAGCCATATTTAGGCATCAATCAGGGCGTCTCTGGCTCAGAACCCAGGTGCTTAAGGACGAACTGCCATTATATGCCAAAGCTTGGCCAGACGCTGAGCATTCTGTCCTTGCTGAACATATCACATCCATGCACGTGGCCATTCAATCGCCTTCAGTTTGTGACACATGTTTACACTTTGGTCTGGTTTGCCCCTATATTCCATAATATTCAGCATATGAATGTCTGAATGAATGGCGGTTTTCTGAAAGAGAGGTCACCCCACCCCCCTACACAGGTCTTGCCAGCCATGCACCAGTCCAGCCTCGTTCACACACCCATGGCTGCTGCAGCCCACCCCCAAGCACGTTACACACCCATAAGGCTATTAGAACAAGCTACACAAGACCCCTCGTTTTAAATTATCTACTCAAATGATATTTACCTACCACCCTCTCTGAACACAGCCCTGTGTAAGTAATTCATCTTTCACATTCTCTTTTAGTACGTTTCATGACTTCTTAATAAACTCTGGGCAGCTAACTAATTTACATATCTGATGGCACAAAATGCACATTTGCACAGCAGCTTCTAGAGAGAACTTGCCAAAAAATTCTTCAGTTACTCCCTGCTAAGTCATTCCACTTTTCAGTGGAGCCAGAGACTCAGACAGGATGCAAATTCTTCCCCTTCTATCTCCAATGCCACTGGGTCACACTGGTTCAGTCCTGAATTCTTCAAGAGTCTTCCAATGCAGTGTGAATACCAATCACCCCGGGGAACTCTGTTAAAATGCTGATCCTGACTCAGTTAGTCTAGAGATAAAGAATCTGTTTCTGACAAGCTCCCAGGTAGCGCAGATACTGGGGACACAATCCTCTAACCTTCTCCCTGCTTTGACACAACGCTCCCCCTCTCCAAGTGCGCCCTCCATATTCCCAGTACTCTAACACACAAAACTGGTCACATTGTTCCTCACCTTGCAGCTCTTGGGATCCTATCCACACTTCTTGGCTTGACTCTCTGGTCACGGTGACGTTCTTGGAGCTCAGCCTGTCTCTCTGCCTCCCCTCCCTTCAGTAGCCCCATCATCCTGCTTACTCTGCCCCAGTTTGTGGGGCCTCTCCCCCTCTTTGGTGAAATTCCTTAGTTGGTTACTTAGGTTGCTCTCCATGAAGCTTCCCCTGATATCTCTTTTCTTCCCCTACCACTCAGGCTTGAGGCCTGATGAAAAGCCCTTCCCTCTGCCTCCAGAACACCCTCTGTCTACTTCTACCAGAGCACAGGGGTATTGATCCAGGTTGGTCTCCCCACCAGGCAGAGACTTCTCTGAGGGCAGGAACCAGCACTATCTTGCTCCTCTCCATATCCTGTGACTCAGCAAATATTTATGGAATAAACAGACGAGGACCTCTTGGAAGTATTCTTTGACCCAATGAACTGAGACGGTTAATAGAATTTCTAGAAGGAACAACAGCTACTTTGTTTTTGAAAACAGAAATCATCGCTACATATATAAAGTAACTCTTTTAAGGCTAGTTACGTGTGCACTTATATTAATATATTTGACGATGTTGTTTGCTTTCCAAAGTGCAGGTAAAAATCCTACATTTGAGTGGCATAAAGCAATTTCTCTTAAGGGTGGAGACAGCGAATTAAATGCATTTAGTCCATAACCTGGACAGGCGATAATGCTCCTTGAAGTGACTGCAGCACAATTGTTATTCAGTCTTGGAACCCTTATTTTGTGAAGAATGAAAGATTATAATGAAAATCGCTAGGAATGTTTGAGATGATAGATAGATGATAGATACGTAGATAAGTAGATAGGTAGACAGGTAGATGATACATAGATAGATAGATAGATAGATAGCTTTCACACATAAAGAATAAAAATACCGACTGCAAATAATAATAGCTATAGTTTATTAGACACTCTATATAGGCATAGGGCTCACTCTTTACATCTATGATTTCATGTAACCCCCACACTAACCCTGAGAGATACTCTCCATTGTCCCTATCGTACCAATGGGAACCTGAAGCTCAGAGGGACTGAGTGATTCATTAGCAGGTATGTACTTAGTGTCAGAATCTTCCTTCACTGCTCATAACCTCTCGGGAAAACTGCCTCTGCCAAATGTTTGTGTTGGCCTTACGTGGCTGAAAGACAAGTGTGTCAAATGGTCATATGGCTTGGGGTATAGAGAAAGTGGGACAGAGTCTCCATTCTCGGTGAGCTGCTAGTTTAAAGCCCGACGCAACACCCAAGACACCCATGCTGGTGGCAGAGATGCAAAGCAGATTCATCCCGGACAGAACCCCATTTGGAGGGAGGAGGAAAACCAACCAAAATGAAAACTGAATGATTCGGCATAGAACCCACAACAGCTGCCTGGAGCTAAGTCACACAAGTTTGCATGGAAGCAGGCTACAGTGGTGAACAAGGTGGCTAGAATCACTGGCAGGAAATGTGGTAAGCATCCAGGGAGAGACCAATATGGGCCAGCTCGTGTCCCATGCCTTCATGCGTCATTTCAGTCATTCTTCAAGGCATCCCTGTGATGCCTCTACAGTTGCTGTCATTTTATAGATGCAAAAACTAAGGCTCAGAGAGATTGAGGAGTTGCTGCCTAAGGGGCAGGACAGCCTTTTGAACTCAGGTCACTCTAGTGTTTTCCATGTAGATTTGTGGAAGATGCTCACCTCCACCCCACCCCCAATCCCTACAGTGCTGTCATTCCTAATGAATTTTTTTTTTAAGTTATCTAAAAACTCACTTGCCAGTAGACTCAGCCCGAGATTGGGGCAAACACCAACTCTCAGCACAAGAGAGACTTAAAATTTCTGGAAGTCATGGGAAAATTAGTAACTTTGAGAGCATTGGGACTTATTGAAAGAGAGGAGATTAAGATAAAAAAAATTTCACTTTATTATTGAAACGTGAAGAGATGAAAAGGTGACCTTTTTCTGCCTCCTCTGCTTCAAAAAAGTGACAAAAGTGTTTCATATTCCTGCAAGCTGTATTAGCAGAAGTGCCTCCAAATGTGTGTTGCCTCCTGGGAGCTCAAAGTTTTCATCTCTTTTTTTGTTCTTTGGCAAGAAGAAAAGAGATGATTTTCCAGTAGAGGAATGGCCATGTGGTTTTGATATGGGTCAGGCTCTGGCCAAACAAAGCTGTAACCTCGCCAGTTAGTTCCTTGAACCATATCCGCCCTCCAACTCAGACATACTCTTTCCCACCTTACTTCTAGATCCTTCCAAGACACCTGGCAGACACTAAAGAGAACCCTCAGATCAGAGACCCCAGAGCTCGGGTCCCATCCCTAGGGAGAAGAGAGTGCAGAGTACTGGAAAGTGTCTTCTACCAACTCTAACTTCTCCGAGCCTTCATTTCCAGGTCTGTGCAATGAGGAGATTTCTGCCCACTCCACAGAGCTTGGTGGGGAGCAAAAAAACATTGCACTAATTGTAACTAGCAATAACTAGCAGTAACTAGGCTCTTGATAGAAGAAGCTATATGTATGAGTGCCATGCTCTACAGTCATATCAAAGCAGAAAGGTCGTTCAATGAGGGCCAACTTCAGGGTCCTTGAGGGTAGGAGGCACTCCTTCCTTCTGCTGCCATGAACGTGGCAGCCATTGGCAAATGACCGCGTGTCTACGTAGGCTGAGACAGCTCTGTCACACTGGGGAGGAGCTACCCATGCCTCACTGCAGCTCTGTGGGAAAGGGAATATATAACATTGGGGCTGGCTAATGGCAGGGACTTCTTTAACAGGAGAAGCGCCTGGGCCACTTCACCTGGCAAGGTGAGTCAGACCAAGTGCCCAAGCAGCCTAGGATACCTCCTTGGCTTCTTTTGCAGCATAGCTCACATGCTGTGCAGTGTGAACTGCACACAGCCAAGGACACAAACAAGGTCTGAAATCTAACCCACAGTCCATTCAGCAGGCCACTCCCCTGGCTGGAAGAAGGAAGCACCTCTTTTTTTTTTTTTTTCAATTTTTTTTTTTTAATGTATTTTTGAGACAGAGAGAGACAGAGCATGAGCAGGGGAGGGGCAGAGAGAGAGGGAGACACAGAATCCGAAGCAGGCTCCAGGCTCCGAGCTGTCAGCACAGAGCCCGATACGGGGCTCGAACTCACGGACCGTGAGATCATGACCTGAGCTGAAGTCAGCCGCTTAACGGACTGAGCCACCCAGGCGCCCCAGGAAGCACTTCTTTTGAATTTGCACAAAGGTAGGTAGGGGCTAGTGGTAGCCACGTGTACCCTCCGGAGTTCCTACCTTGGATCATAAAAGGAGTCATTTCTTCCTTCCTCCCTCCCTCCCTCCCTCCCTCCCTCCCTCCCTTCCTTCCTTTCCTTCACCAACCCTTTTCAAGTCTCCTCTCTGTGACAGCTCACGAAGCCACAGTCCCTGCCTCAAGGGGCTGGGGAGTCAGATGGGGGCACAGGCATGGAGGTGAATGACTACCGAACAAGAGAACACTGCTGGGGAAGGTGCTCCTGGAGACAGAGGAGCACTTGCCCAAGGAGGTAAGCAACTGGCCCCAGACCCCACGACTCATTGTCACCGGGCAGGGCCCAAAGGACAAAACTCCGTGAAAAGGATAAGGCCAAGCAGCCAAATGAAGGGAGGACGTTAGACAGGGGGGGGGAGGGGGGGGGGGGGGGGGAAATACAGGAGGGAAGAGCCTAAAGGAATAGCAGAAAAGGGTGAGATGGAAATGAAAGAATGAAGAGCAGCCCGTCTGGGATGAAGCTGGTGACCGTGGTGAGGCTGTGTGTGAATGTGTCTGTGTGTATACCAGATGGGTTGCACTCTGTGCAAGACGTTGAGAGGTCACTTTACAGACACTATCTCACTAAATCCTCTGGCCGATGTTGTGAGGTGATCCTTACTGTTGCGTTTTACAGATGGGGAACTGGGAACTCGGGGAGGATGAAACCCAAGAAGCTCCCGCTGATGTATCATGGAGCCCATGCTATCTGCACTGTTCCATAGAAGGGACAGAGCTGTCCTTTACTGCTGGCGACTCAGCCCCTCCAATGCCCAATGTCTTCACCCTGTGGCAGGCTATTGGCTCAAAGCAGTAGCCTGGGGACCACAAGTGCTGCCTTCAACAACACTGTCAGGGTCTCAATTGCCACAAACGGGTGAGGTTAAGGTCACTGAGATAGAGCCAAAGCCGCCATTAGCAGAGTGTCTAGAAAGCATGGGGGGGGGGGGGACTCAAGACAAGTACAAAGGCGTTTTCAGTAAAGCTTGATGAAGCTATGAGAGAGCTAAAGGAATCCAGGGAACTGGAATGAGGGGGGTGCACTCGCCCCACTGGGGAGAGAGAAGGAGGGAACAGGAGGAAAGACTCGTGGAAGTGTGTGTGCTGTGAGGGAGAAGCTGCCTCTGGATAAAAGGTCCAAAGCAGGTCTGGTGGGCCACATCCCCTCCGGGAGTCCCGCCACCCTCCAGGAGGAAGGCGGACGCACGGCGAGGGAAGTTAGACGAAGCCTTACAAAGACACCGCAGGTGGCCCGCCAGCGCAGAGAGGCCGGAAGTAGCGGGAAACGCGACTTTGGGTGTAAGACCAGAGACTCAGATGGAGAGCTCGGGAGGGCTCGGCCCCGCGGCGAGGAAGGGCGCGAACTTGAAACTGACCGCAGGGCGGGCGTGACAGACTAGGATGGAGGCGGGGCACCGGGCGGAGCGGCGGGTACGCGCACGCGCGCGCGTGCGTGCGTGCGTGCGGGGGTGCGTGCGCGTGCGGAAGTCAAGCCGCTGCCGACGGGCCTGACAAAGGCGGGGACGCCTAGCGGCCCAGCGGCCACCGAGTTGGTGCGCGAGGCGGTGACGCCCCCGGCAAGGGGGAGGGACGCATGGAGTGCCTCGCGGAGCCGCACACCGCGAAAACAAAGCCATCTCTTTGAAACAAAAGTGAAACAGACGCGGCCGGGAAAAGCTAGATATTTGCGAGCTGATGTGAACAAAGGGGAAAAGTCATGCCAGGGAAATTGGAGTTTCTGCTCGGAGCCCCCAGCGGCCCCGATCTCTGGATACTTTATGGGAACGTCCTTTGCCCCTGCTCCCCTCCGTCCCCAAAGGAAAATAAATCCTCGGCCAGATGAGACTTGACGCCGTGAACGGAAGAACGTCTCCAGACCGTCCCAGCTGGCGCAGGCGGGGCCGGGCCAGAGGTGCCGCGTGGGTAATGCTGCGGCCCGCCGGCAGCTCGGCACTGTCACCCCCGGCACGGCCGCCGCCGGCGGGGGTGCAGACGGCGTCGCCCTCCGCAGAGCTGGGACCGGTGCAGCGCCAAAGAAGCCTTTGTTTTGGTCTCTGGCCCCTCCTGCCAACCAGGGATATAACTCCTTGCAATTTCTGCCTTACAATATTGTTCCATGTACCCCACCCCTGATTCTCAGCAGTGCAGCCTCTCGGCCCCACCCCCACCGCCCACCGTGAGTCACCTCTCCCTCCCTCCTTTAAACCACAGCATCACACAGCAAGGCCCTATTGCAGTTACCCATAAATGCAAAGGCGAGGAGCCACCAATACCTGTTTGAGGAGATGGCATTTTAATTAGCACACTCCAGCTGCCATAAACCCCGGATCCTGCCCCACCTCTCCTCCCCCTCCCCGTGCCCTCTCCCAACCTCCCTGCTCACCCCCCATCTATGTAAAAAAGCCATAAAGCCTTTCTCCAATCGCCTTCTCGGAGTTTATGCAACCCCCAGAACACAGGTTGATTGGAAAGGTCTCTCTCCTGGATAACAACAATTCAATGTGCCTTGACATTTTAATAGCCTGCCGTCCTGGTGAACACAATCGAGCAAGGCAGTGAAGCAAAAATCATTAGGTAAGCAAGATAATCTAAGCGGAATCTGCTGCCTGCACTCTCACATCTGGGGGCAGGTTGCACAGCTGGGGCGGTCCACAAAGCTGGGGCCATCCTGCCTTGCAGCGTCTTTGTATGTGTGCACCGATACATATACACTTGTTCAGTTAGAGACACACACCCTTGCGACAGCTTTGGGGAGATAAACACACTGAGGCAAGTACAGGCTCGTTGAACCCCCAATATGAAATAACCTGAGAGTACACAGATTTATAGTGAATCAAAATACCTCCCACCCCACCTACCTACTACCAAATCAAACTTACTGCTCTCAGTTCAGGCTTGAATATTGGTTGGGATCCCTAACACCAACCATATAAAGGCTTATGTATTTCCATGAATATATATGTATTCATTTATATAATTTTGAATACAATGCCATGACTAAAAATGTAACTTAAACATAAATGTACAATGTAAAACATTTATGCTGACTGTATGCCAGGTACTACTATAAATGCTTCATATCTACTAACTCCTTTAATTCTCAAAACCTAAGTACATTATTGTCCCCACTTTACAGATGAGGTAACTGAGGCACAAAGAGCTGAACTAACTTGTCCAAAGTAATCCTCCTGTAAGTGGTGGAGCCAGGATTTGAATGCAGGCAGTGTGGCTCTTCTATCCAGGCTGTCACCCACTGAGCCATGCTGTCTCGTAAAAAGAAGTCACACAAATAGTATCACATGTCTTTATAAGGTCAGTGCATTCCTTCATGAATGTGTATATTTACACACACACACACACACAACACATATTTATGTGGATACTCAAAAGGTGCAAAGCAGTGTGACTTCTTTTCAGCACAAGCACCTGCATTTGTGCGTTCAGCCATATTCACGAGTTGAATATCTTGTGAGTCCCGAGATCATGTATTAGTACTGAGGATATAATAATTAATTTGACACAAATGTCTCCCTCCAGTAGCTCATAGCCTATGGAGAAGTCAAGTCAGCAAACAGATGTTGACCTTGGGGGTAATAGGATAGAGACTGACACAGAGAGGCAGAGGTGGAGAGGACCCCTCAACGCCCCCACCTGCCTCACACGTCCCCCTCCCAGAATCTTCTTGAGAAGCCATATACCTATTCCCATGAGGCTGTTATACTCAAAACACGTGGACAGCTCCAAATGGGAATCGCCTTCAAGACCATTTTGTAAGTTGCCCAAGAAAATCAGTCTTGTTACTTGATAATTACACATAACACGCACACACCTCTTTCTTAGAAGGAAGTAGGAGTGACATCACAGAACTTGGAGGGCCAACAGATGACAGAAAATTCTCCTGTTGGATTCCAACCCGCCCCATTCGCCCATGCTCCTCCCTCTCTCCCTGCACGGAAGTCCGGCATAGATCCGTTTCCCTGGGTGCTGACTTGGCAAGCTCTTCGCTTTATGAATATGACCCTCAGAGGGGAGAGCCCCTCTCAGCAGCCCCCGAACTATGTTATCACCGTTATTAAAGGAGCTTAAAGAGGAGCAGGGAGGACGAGACACCACTGGAATTGCAGCCTGATTGTGATTGATGTGTTCCTATTAGCGCCTCAGTGTTATCTCTCTGGATGGCAAGAACAGCCAGTGGCTTGTAACACAACAGATTACCTGAGTTCTCAGCCTTAGAAGGATGTTTAAATAAAATATAGTCCCTCTTAGCAAGAGGCTCATTTTCTCCACGAGGCTCCCAGACTATTTCATGTCAGCTCTGATTCGCTGCGACTCTCCTCAGTAAACATGTCTTATCATTAATAATTCTTTACAGGCACAATCTCCAAGAGTCCTCTCCTCTCTCTCTCTCTCTCTCTCTCTCTCTCTCTCTAGGTGGCTGGACTCAGACACATCACGCTCCAGTTTGGGTTCCAAGGTGCTTCTCTCTGGCTTTTCACCTGCCTTGCCAAAAATGATTGATTACGCCGGGCCGACTGGGTGTCCGGCAATACCGAACAAATGACTTTGGCCCCTAACAGCAGGCCTTGGCCAGATAGAAATCAATATTTCACCATTAAAATCTATCAAAGAAGAGTTAAGGCACCATCTGTCCCTGCCGCCTCTCTATGGTGTGTGAACATTAAATCCGACACTTGTACTACATGGGTAATCAATATATAGTGGTTCACAGATCATTTGTGGTTCCCTTTTAGCAGTGATGGATGTCTGGAATCGTTGTGATTCATTTTGTCAGACCATTAAACAAGATTCTGTCCAGTTCCTTCCTGATTTCATTTAGAGGATCATTCTTCACAGTTCATAAGAGGGAAACGGTTTTACCAATCTGCTTCTATTTCAATAAGTCACTTTATAGAGATTTTGTGTCCTCCAGACTGTAAAAATTCTGGAGAGATAGTACAAACAGACCTCTAAAACTAAAACTATTCACTGCATGACATATGCATAAAGTGTGAAGAGAGGAATGTAAATATGTTTACCTCTTTATCTGCAAATGTTGGTTTTAACCCCCTCCTGGCTGGAGCGGTGGCCTGCGGGGCGCTCGGGGAACAGAAGGAGGAGGGTGAGGCTGGTGACTGGGGACCAACTCATAGAGGCAGGGGGAAGCCCCGTGAACCCTCAGTGGCACGGCTAAAAGAAAATGGGAATGACTTTTCCAGAGGTTGCATTTCAGGCTTTCGTTTCTACAGTCGAGATGATCTCGCCTCTCACCCAAATGATTGACAAATGCCTCCCTGTACTGTGGCCCAGCACACCAACCCGAGAGAAGAAACAATGACTGTGCCCTTGGGGGCAGGGTGTGGGTGAACATAAGGACCTGCGTGACAATAACGGCTGCCATTTGTGGAGTATCAACCTGTCCCAGGCACAAAATATGCCCAAGTCTCCCCCTGAGCAGTTTTACAAGATAGGTACTATTCTCCCCACTTTCTAGTGGGAAAACTGAGGCTCAGAGAAGTTAAATGACATGCCTAAGATCACCCTACCCAGGGAATGGGAGGGTCAGGACCCAGACCCGGACCTGTCTGACACCAAAGAGCCCACATGGCTGTGGCCAGCTCTTGGCTTTCGGCCATCACTTTGTGGATGATTTTGTTTCAACCCAAGTGAATTTCCTTCAGTCCTTCTGGACTACATACTTGCTCCAACCAATCAGGGTGCTGTTAGGAAATAAAGCTTTTCCATTATTACTTTAAGTAAATCTGCAGCAGGGTCACTAAGTAAAGCACTCCAAAGCCAAACGATTAATTTTAAAGCATCTTCCTGTTTTAGATGATTGGATAACTATATCCCTGTGGCTGATGTAAGTACAGATAAGCAGAAGTAGATTTAAATATTTGCATAAACCTATATATGTATGTATATATACAGCTATATACACATATCTGCACATATATGTTATATATAACTATTATAAATTACATCATCATAAATATATATAATTTGGAAGACTCTAGAGATAATTTAGTTTTTCCTTCTTTCCTTTCCTTTTAAAATAAAGTAACTAAGCCTCAGAAAGAATAAAAACTGGGTCTGGGATGAGAAACTTACTTCGTGATTTCCAAGTTAAAACCCTGTACTGAAAAATTATAAGCGATAGAGTGTTATTCAGTTACAATTTTTTTTTGGCGAGCTGTTTGTTGAGGGGACAGTTGGGAGAGTACTTTTGTCGCAGCTGAGTGAAGGGGAGAGCCTCCAAGGCATTCTCACTTCCACACCAATTCACTAACCCCGTACACCCTGCTGCAAGGTAAGTGTTCCCTATCAGACCCAAGGCCATCTGGCCAGAGCCACGCTGGACCACAGCATCTGGGGAAATTCCAGGAAAGGCACTTTTAAGAGGCATAGGGCACGGCAGAGAGAGCCTGGATGCAGGCTTCAGAAAGACTAGGAAAGAACCCATCTGTGCTGCTAATTAACTACGTCACCTCAGTAAAGTACTTAGCCTCTCTGAGCATCAGTTTCCTCATCTAAGAGAGGCTAATCGCACGTACCTCACAGGGCGACTGCCAGGACTCAATGACACAATGTAAACTTTAGCACAAGGCTTAGCCCTTGTTAGTTGGCAATCCCTAACCCTTTCTTCCCTTCCTTGCTTCCTGACACTACACCACACATATTCCATTGCACTTTCTCCTGCAGGAAAACTTAGAACGGCATCCACCACATAAGAGTTTATCCAGTCCTTCTCAATTCTAGAAACACAAAACCTAGGCATTAAAACAAGAATTAAGAGGTCTTTGATACCCAGTGCTGGAACCACTTTCACCACCTGTCTGACAGTTCATTTTCAAGGACCAGCAGCTCAAGATGTTGCAAGGAAGTCTGCCTTATTGCCGGACAGTCTTTTTTTTTTTTTTAATATTTTTTTTCATTTTTATTTATTTTAGAGTTAGAGAGAGCGTGTGCATGAGGAAGGGAAGGGGCAGAGAGAGAGAATCTTAAGCAGGCTCCACGCTCAGCGCAGAGCCCGACGTGGGGCTTGATCCCACGACTCTGGGATCACGACCTGAGCCGAATCAAGAGTTGGACCCTCAATCGACTGAGCCACCCAGGTGCCCGTGCACAGTCTTTTTTAACAATAAGTTTCCTGCTAAACCTGCTTCAGTGTAAATCCCATCCATTAGTGCCAGTAATAATTCCAACCCGTAACCACCTCACGTTCCGTATAATAATTTAGTAGAATGAAAAGAAATGTTCCTTTTAATTTGGGTTAAAACTACCTTCTTGAAGCATTTTGATTACTGGACTAAAATCCAAGAGCTTTGTGACTGCCAAACTGGCTTTATTCATGTCTTTTGATGCTAGCTGTGACTACACCCCAGCTCATACTGAGTGAAATGAAGAATTCTTTATTTTTTTCATGTTCTTTTATGAATCCTCTTTGGTCCTTGTCTCTCACTGGGTGTTCTCTGTCTCTGAAGTTCCATTCTTGAGCATGAAGCCCAGAACTGCACAGAACACTTCCGATTCAATGCTATACTTCAGGTTTTTCCATCCATTTCTTCCTTTCTTCTTCGTTCCTCCTGTCTACCTGTCTTTCCATCCATCCATCCTTCCATCACAAATATCCCAGCCAAACCAGGAACAACGGCCCTTAATAAGGTAATGCAATAACCTGAGCCCTAACAGCAATGCCAGCCTCAGACTTCGTGGAAGCACATGTTTCCTTCCTACCACCCCGATCCCAGGCATCAGCCTAGGCCCCAGGGGGGCAGGCTGACATCCATGCCATTGTCTCTCAACTGTTCCTCAGGGCGTGTCGCTGTCTCTCAACTCCAGAATCACAGAATTAAATTCAACCCCTCTATACTGAGCATTCATGAGAAAGCCACACTGAGCTCTCATGGTCTGTCCAGGTCACTCAAACCAGAGTAACCATCACATAGGCCGCCAGCTTTGCTCTGCCCTGTGACTCGGCCGTATGATTCCTCACGTCATACTGAGGTTAATCTGGGGGACCCCACTCAGTTCCCACTCCTTGCCAGTGTTTCAGGTCCCAAATGGCCCTATCTTGGAGGCCCACCTTTGCTGCTAGGTTCTCTCCGTGTGTGCAGATCTCTGAATCCAGCATCTCTAGCCAAACTTGAGCATAGTATTTCTAATTCCTTCTTTAGCGTGGCCTTCTTAGGAAGCCGGACCTCTGCACTGGTTCCTATTAAAAGTCAGGTCTGTGGGAAAAATTGCACAAATGCATCCTTGACCAGGGGCTGGGGGAGCCATACTCACAGAGGCAAGACCCACACACACCTGCCGGGCACACACCTGCGCCCATCAGACGTGCAGTGGCAGGTGAGGACACAGCCATCCGCACAGTCTGAGGTCTGAAAACCACTAACTCTCCCTCTGTTGGGTGAAGCCATTGCAGAACAGCTTCTGATGGAAAAGGTCACCTGTTCCTAAGGATTTCCAGAAATTCCATTCTCCTACTCTCTGTCCTGAAATGAAACAATATATACAGTCAGAAATTTTTTTCCAGGGCTAGCTTCACCCCATCTTGCTCTAACTGAAGCCCATTCTTTGGGCTTCAGGTTTTTGCATTTTCATGAGCAATCATAGCACTGTGCCAGGCATTGTATTGGTTGCTTTGGGATGTGGTTTCATTAGTTATCACAGCAACTTTCTGCAAGACAGATTTCTTTTTCCCCCATTTTAGGAAGAAGCTGAGGCTGTAAGGGATTTAGTAATTCACATGATATCAGGCTGCTAATAAATGACAGACTGTGATTCAAACTCACGCTGGACTCCCTAGCCAGGGCCATCAAACACCGGGCCATACTTCTGTTTAGAATATTCACCTTACGGCTCTAACGGGATTTACAGAGACTTCTGAAAGCAAAAGCTAGGCCCAGTTACAAACTTTTATAGCTGTTAAAGAATCTGCTTAACTCACTCCCAGAATCGCGTCCTGTTACGGACACGTCAGTTATATTTTTTCGAACTTCGCTTTCAACTCTTCATCAAAGGCGCCAGCCAGCCTCTAAGACCCGGTGCAGAAGGGACACAAGACTTCAATTGCCCCTTTCAACTCTCAGCCACAAGGGGAGAAAATAACCCGGAGGTCAGTGCATTCCACCCCTTCCCAACCATAAGGCTGTTTGGCCAGCACGTGCCAGGTGATGATCTGGGAGTCAGGTTGGTATCTGTCACCAACAGTGGGAGGGAAGGTGGATGGCTAGACCAGTCCTGGAAGCCTGCAGCTGGGCAAGCGACTTCTAGCTCACCACAGGGCCTTGATCATAGCTGATCTCACACCATCAAAGGCTGTTTCCAGGAAGGCTAGCCTGACTCTGGGGCCCCCACACTCTGGGGAAAGGGCCGCAGGGAGCCATGGAGGAATTTTAGAACCTGGGGGTCTCAACAGGTGTGGGGAGCATAGTATCTCCCCGGGGGCACTCACAAATGTGACAGTGAGCTGTAGCAATGCTGAGGGTACTGTAGACAATTAGCGGATAGGGCGGGTTATGCTAAATGTGCTCTAATGTATGAGACAGTCCCATGCAGTGACAAATTGCCCATTCCAAATGCCAGTGGCACTCCACTGACCGAACCCAACATTCTCATTTTACAGACAGAAAGGATTTGAATGATTTCCCCCAAAGGGACCTCGGGGGGATATTTTGCTGCCCATTGATGGCATTGTGTGTTCAGCTCCCCCAGGAACAATGTCATAAGACTTGTTGCTTCTCCTTAAACACATCAGTAGGGCCACAGTCCCCAGAAATGAAAAGGAGAATGAGATTCATTGAACGTGCCAAATCCTGCATCAAATGCAATGCTTAACACACATTACCTTAATTTTTTTCTGAAAAAAAAAAAAAAGAAAAAAAAAAAAAGAAACAACAAACCCTGGGAATCAGGTGATCTAAGGAGAATAGGAAAGGCTCAGAGCAGCTAAGTAAGTTGGCCAAAGTCACATAGCTCATCCATGATAGAGGCAAGAGTTCAATGCTGTTCTCGTAGCCAGCAAAGTATCTTCGGCAGAGACACACAAGAACAACGAATGGGGCACCCCAAAGCAGGGGTGCCTCTCTCTCCAGGCACCTCAAATCACATCTCAGGTCTTCTAGAGACTCTACCAAACCTGAGCAAAATTGAGAGAGACCAAGTTCATCTAGGAGCCTTCTCTCCCCCTCCAGGAGCTCCCCCCACCAAACACCACTAGAGTTAGCCAGAAGCAGCTGGTTATGGGTAACTGCTAGCCAGGAATTTTTGCTTTTTGTAAGAGTACCTGTGCCATGTGAAACACATGAAAATATAAGGAAGCAAGCTCCCATTGTACAAGGGAAGTGGAGAGGGGGTTATTGCTAAGGAGAAGTAAGACATCTTTCTAGAGCTATTACTGTTCCGCAACTTTGCCTTCCATAAACCAGCCTTTGAAAACTGTTGAAGAAATAAAAGGGCTTTGGCCTGGTGCTTCCGACCATCTCTGAGGGTTTCTGTTTTCTTTCCATTTGGCCTTGCACCACTGCAATACAAGAAGGGAAAAGAACAGTAAAGAGACACACAGAGAAGGGAGGGGAGATGGTGCTTGCGTGTGGGCTCTAAGGCCATCACAGCAACAGGAAAATGGAAAAGAAATGGCACTGACAAGATAATGGCCCACCCTGACAATTTTTGAAACCCCGGTGCGTTTAGTCAGAAAGTAGCTAGACCGGAATCCCCATTCTATCACTTCCGGGGCATGTGAAAGCAATGCAATTGCCTTAACATGGCAGAAACTCAGGTTCTTCAATTGTATTAAGAAGGTAGTCATTTCCACCTCCTGGTGTTATCCTTAAGGATATACATGGAAATAGGGCACTTGGCGCTTAGTAGGCACTCAGTAAGTGGAAGCAGCTAGGATCGATTCTCTTGAAAAGGAAGCACACGGAGTGGTTCTGGATAGGTGGCACAAAGGAGTTCACCACCTCCAAAGCTCTGACTCTGCTATCGTCAATCTCTTTTTCTCCTCAAGAGTGGGCGGGGGTGGGGGGAGCAAGGAGGGGAGTTTTCAGGGTAACAAGACTAATCAGGATTTCACCATCAAAGCAAATATATCCAATTAACAGCTATTAAAGGAGCATTTTCTGGCACTGTGCACAATGAGGGCCATTCTGTCTAGTGGAAATTAATCTTAATTATTGGTACCTGCATACATACGTGAAAAGGGAAGCAACTCACATTAATCTACATTAAACTTAATAGCAGTCCGTGTATTATCTATTCTGAGTCAAAATTGACTGCTGGCCCCTGCATAGATACCTGCAGTGCTAACTCAAGTAATTACAGTGCAGTGGGTCTCAAAGACACAATTTGTTCCCTATATAATAAATCAGCTGCTAGAAGCTTTTTATAATTAAAAACCAAAAGGAAAAAAATAGAACTGTATAGGCAAATGTCATTTTCTTGTAAGGAAAACGCGTCTTCCTGTTGTCTCGTCTGAAAGGAAGATGAAAACACCCATGCCTGATGGATTCCCAAACAGAGGGATAAATACAGGGTTACGTTTCCAGAACTATGGAAAAGAATGTTTCCAGAACTTCAAAGTTTAAGGTTTCTAAGAGGCCTTACCTTCATTTCCGAGGAGACTGATAAGGCTATCTGAGAGCAATGCCTTATATTAACTTGAATTTTCAATAGTCTGGGGCAGGGTAAAGTCCAGGTTCATTTTATTAGACTCCACTTAGGCGGGACTCCCTTCTGTTCAGCATGAGAAAAAGGGGAAGGATGACCATGTTCTCTTCCTCTCTACTGCCCACACCCTTCACACATGGGCATCACGCATTTTTTTTCAGCAAATCACACTATAGCGGTTGCCCTACCTTTCCTAGACCTTGTTCACTCTTGTTGTCTCTATCTCCAGAAACCACAGGCCCTCCCTCCCCCTGGACTACTCCAGTTCATGAGGGTTTGTCCTAGTTGTCTGGAATCATGCACCTACTGGTGCTCTGTGGCCTCTGAGACCGTTTTGTCCAACCTCCACCCCAGCCAGGGTTTCCTAAACTGTGGCACGCCCACTACCACTGGAACAGGAAGGATTAAGTGACATGCAGATAACAGTGACCTCATTCGCCAGGTGCTGACCAGCAGGCACCCCATAGTCGCTTTCCACATCTCCCTGTGTTCATCAGGAAGACAGGCCACAGGGGCGCCAGGGTGGCGCGGTCAGTTGAGTTGATGGACTCTTGAGCTTAGCCCGGGGTCATGATCCCAGGGTCGTAGGTCTGAGCCTGGTGTCAGGCTCTGCACTGAGCATGGAACCTGCTTAAGATTTTCTTTCTCTCTCTCTCTCTCTCTCTCCCTCTGCCCCTCTCCCCTACTTGCACGGTCTCTCTAAAATATAGATAAATAAATAAATAAATAAATGGAAGACAGCCCACATGACCTCTGCAATTGGGACACAAGCTCGCTCAAGCCAGATGCTCCCAGGCTGGCCACCGGCCCCCTCATTATCTAAGCCCCAGCTCATCCCAATGCGAGACCCTTCTTAAGTCCCTTCTTTCTCCCTGCCCATTCTCACCTTCATTTCTGGGTCACCCTTAAGCCTTCTCTCGCCCCACCCAGCACCTCTCCTGAGTGCCGTCCCCAGCTACTGCGGTTGTGCAAAGAATAGCAAACTGAAAGGTAACCCCTAGAACTGTGGTACTCGGTGGCTCTCACAACTTCTTGGCACCCTGTGACCACCATCATGCCTCAATCTGGACTCTTTGCCTTGTGTCTCCTCCAGCCTCCCATTCCCTTCCCACTACTCTGCTCTCAGCCCCCACACTTCTTCTCCAGCCAAAGCCACTTCCTACCCCACAACCTTTCACTGTAGGACATCGAAGTCACTCTCTGATGGCGTGCTTGAACACTTCTCACCCGGCGCCCGGTGCAACCTTTCCAATCAGGTTGAAGCTCTCTGTTGGATCACAAACATCCTCATAGCCATTGTCCCCCCACCTCTAGTCTCCAAGTGTGTGAGTCGTTTTTGCTGCTTTTTCCTGCCACCTCTTCTACCTTTCTGCTCTATCCTTCCTTATGCAACATGCCATTTACCACAGTTTTTGAGTCAAAAGTCAGGTGCATGTCTCCTGGACAAATTTAAGAAAATATAAAGAAAGAAAGGCAGCCTCTTGGTGTTTACTACTCAAGTCTTCTTTCTGTGATATAGAGCCACATTCTAAAGTACAAAAAGGCAACATAACGGACATTGCTTTTTTAAATGATTCCCATTCATTTCTTTTCTTTGAATGTGTAATATGTGCTCTGGTCTGTCAGTGTCCTTCTCCAGAGGCAATCAGCATTACCAGTTTATTTTATGTTTTCTAGTTTATGGGTGGTGTGTGTGTGTGTATTTTATATATATATATAAATATATATATTTTTTAAAATTATTATATATATATAATACATATATATTATATGTATTATGTATTATATATTATAATATTATAATATTATATATTATATATTATATATAATATATATAATAATTTTTAAAATATATAATTTATATATATTATAAATATATATAATTTAAAATATATATAAAATATATATAAAATAATTTATATATAATGTATATAGTGTATATATGTATATAGTATAAAATATGTACATGTTATATGGTTTATATGTATACTTTACATATGTTATGTATAATATACACACACATTTATATTTACATCTTTTAGACAAGTGATGGGATCCATCACACTCTTTTACATCTTGCCACTTTTGCTTAATAAATGTGGGAGGTAATTTATAATATAAATGTAGATCTGCACTAGCTTCCTTTTAAATATATCTCTTTAATTAAAAGTTACTAAATAACACAGTTGGAGTTGAGATACAGCAAAAATCATGAGAGGTCTTTGACCAGTTGAAGTTCAGAATGCACTGGTCTCCCCTGTGTATAATTTCTGTCACCTCCCCTGACCATCTAACCTTACCCATTAAGTGGACCTGCTTGAATACCTCTACTTATGGGGAACTCACTTCCTCAGGAGGTAACCTGAGGTTGTGAGGCTCTCATCCTGAGCCTTCTCTTCAAACTGAAATCTTTCCCATTTCCCAGGTCTCTTAAATCCAATGATCTCACCTTACAGGAATTCATCAGCATTTAAAATCTATTTCATTCATTTGGACGCTTAATAGCAACTACTCAGCAGTGTTTCTTAACCTTATCACAGGAAGCTGCCTTGCCCTTTTAACTTAATTTTAAGTTTCTGAAAGGTAGAGACTGAGGCTTAGGTTTCTCTTGCGTCCCCTTCCAGTGCCTGCCAGAGTGCTTCCCACACTGTGGCTTTCCTAACACTCCGCCCCCAGAATTCTTCCAGCCATTGTACTTGTTTGTGATCTGTATTCCCAGTAGATTATGCAAAGCCTGCTTTTGGTTTTCAAATATATATACTGAGTGAATAAATAAATGGACAAACAAATATGAGAAGAAAGTCAACTGTAGCTTTTCCTTGAAAGACAGTGATGACAGATAGGGTGGTATTACATTTCTCAAGGGGATCTTGCAGAATCCAAGTGTTGGAGATGTTCTCCTTTGGGACCCCTGGGACACTGACAGAGTCACCACTTGCCATGTTTAAGAGCCCTAGGGCTCCGTTCACAGAGCCCCTAATCATGACCGAAGCCTCAGAAACACAAAGTTGGAAGCTAACTTTCTAGGCCATACAAATTTCAGGAAACCAGGTCCCTTGGAGGGTTCTCCAAGGGCTTTCATCAAAGTTCTTTAGAGCTAGAGGGAACTAACTTTTATCGTGCTCCCATTCTGTGCTGGCAATGGAGTTTGAGGTGACAGACAAGCTTTCTGGCCTGCAAGGATGAAGGATGGAGCCCTGGCACCAGCCTGAAAGAACACTCCTTTCTTGCCCGCCCCTCTGCCTGGAACGTGCATGCAGTTCTAAGTTGGAATTGTCTGCTAACCAAACAAGCATTTCCTGAGAACATACTAGTTACAAAAATACCAGCTCCCCTCTCTCAACACTCAGGGTAGCAACGTACAATGAATTCCCAGGAACAGCTAAACAGGACTGTGAACGAAACACCCCTGTAAGACAGTCATGCAAGATTACTATAGTGGGAGGGGCATGGGGCTTGAAGGACAAAGCATGTGAACACTGGCTTTGCCACTCTCAACTGTGTGACATTTGGAAGTCTACTTCACCTCTCTCAACCTTATCTCTACAACGGAAATAATAATGCTGTCTGTCCTACAATTGTCCTGAGGACTCAGGGAAACCTGATAAGATTATAAACCTGAAGGTGGGCAGAAACTGTACGTGGACTTTAGAAGGTGATGGGCTGGAAGAGGGGCCAGAAGAGAGATGCAGAAAAGGAGGGAAAGCATCTGCTACTGGCAGAGGGAGAGGTCACCCTCATGGTGCAGAGGGGGACCCTTGACATGTCCATGATTGCTTGCTTGCCTTATCATTCTTGTCACTCCACACACATTCACTAAACACCTACAAATGGGGAACAAGTCAGCCATAAGGCCTGCACTCAAGGAGCTTACAGTTTAACAGGGATATGGGCACATAAAGAATCAGCTTGAATCCAGTGGGCTCAGGGCTCCAAGATGGCAGTGGGTGGGGGGAGGCATGGGAATGGCTCCTAATCCAAGCAAGTGTGTTAGAATCAAGTGGCAGCTTTCAGAGACAAGTAGAGTCATCCATGCTGGGGTGGGGTGGGAAAGAGGAAGTGAGGGTGGAAGTGTCTAGAAACTTCCTGTAGGCTGAAGCCTATACTTTCTCAGAGATTATACGGGAAGAAGTGACTAGAAGACAGAGCCTCATAAATCACGGTAATGAATTTGGACCATAGCATACGAACCAACGTAGAATTTTAAGCGGGAAAGTGACACACGTGATCAGATTTGCACTTCAGAAAGCAGCATGGGTTGGAGCAGGGCAAGACAGAGATGGGGAAACAGTCCAGGAAAGAGTTGCAGGAAATTAACTAAGGGAGACATTCTAAGAGACCAGGGGAAGCAGAGAGAGGTTTAGAGCATATGACTCACAGCATTCATGAAAGACCGGAGGACAGGTGACAAAAGAAAGATAACAGCAGTGGTCCCCAGGTGTCTGCCTTAGGCAGTTCGGAAAAAGGTGGTGCCAGTGACTGAGAGGAGGTTTTGAGGGGAGATCCCAAAAGTAATTTGGGGTATGTCAAGATTGAAGTTCTTGGGACATATCCAAGTGCAGTTGTCCAAGAGCAGATGAATACTTGGATCCCAAATAAGGAAGTTCTAGATTGGAGACGCAAGTTTGCGAGTATCTGGATGATAAGTGGCTTCTGGGCTGTTGACAAGACTTCCCAGAGAGTAGGAACAATGAGAGGGGAGGAGAGCTGGCAGAGAGCTCCCTAGGAAGCGGGCAGGAGAAAGGACTCAATGCAGGAGACTGACAGTCAGCTGAAGAGGCGGGAGGCAGCCCCACAGAGAGCACAGTGTGACAGAAGCCAGGAAAAGAGAGGGTGTTGTCATGATGAGATAAGACTTTAGAAGTATTTATTGGAGAGGGCAAGTGGAAGTCTTAGTGACTGGGCAAGTTCCAGAGGAATCCAGATAGCCAGTGTTGAGAGGCAGGTGGGAGGTGGGAGGGGAGGAGACAAGAAGTGCAGGCAAAACTTACCAGGAACTAACTATGACAGTTAACATGAAAGACAGGGAAGTACTTGGACAGGGATGAATATAAGAAGGGTGTTGGAAATGATTTTTTTTTTAAGGTGGGAGAAGCTCCAGCATGTCTTAATACTCATGAGAAAAAGCCAATGGGAAGAAAAGGTTAAAAAACATATAGAAGAGAAGAAGGAAATGATGATGGAGGAGAGTCTTAAGTAAATGGATGGAGATAGGATCCAGGAGGTATTTCACTGGAACAAAAATGGGAGAAGACGCTATATCAGTTAGAAATATCTTTCAGGCTCAAGTGAAGGTAAATCCTCTAGGGCTGTGACTTGAACTCAAATTTTACAAGTCAGGAGGGAGATTTTCACTATCATCAGTGAAGCAGCTCAACAGTGCTGGGGCTCAGAACTAACAACCCCGTGATTCGCTTCACCTTTGCCTCATGGTTGCAAGATGGCTGCAGCAACCCTAAGCATCATATCCCTCACATGACTGATTCATAGTCAGGAGGCACAGGTGGGTGAGGGGCAGAGTTTCTCCTCACAAACTCTCCCCTAAAAAAAAGGAAAATATACTCTAGAATCCCTCCAAAGACTCCTTAATACATCATATTACCTAAAATTAGGAGTTAAGAGTCATCCCCAGACCAGGGCTGGACCCACTTCCCTGAGATGAAGGCATCTGCACCCAGGCAAAATTAAGACTCCAATGGCAAAGAAGAAAGGGGTGGCTTTAGTTTGGAAATAGGGTGTCTGCATCAGAGGTACAGGTAAAGTAGCTCTGTAGGTTTGGGAGCTGAGAGTTGAATGAATTCTCATTAAATGTGTTTTCTTTGAAGGTCTGTTGTCTGCTGAGAGTGAGAGGAAAGAGCTGGTGAGATGTGAGGTCCGATGGTAGCAAAGAGATCTAATATCGGCACTATGAAGAAGAGAGAGTGAACAAACCAGGGAAACGTCTAAAATTCCAAGGAGCCCTCAGCAAGGGGGAGACTTGAGGAAGAAATTACAGATCAAAGTAAAGAGAGGAGGGAGAGAAGATCTGCTAAGTGACAGACCTATGCTACCCTTTTGCTCATCGCACCAGGATTTCCCACCCTTGGCACTATTGGCATTCTGGGCCCACGGATTCTTTGTTGTTGGGGGGTTACCTCGTGCACTACAGGACGCAGCACCTCTTGGACTCTATCCACCAGAGGCCAGGCAGGCGCACGCGCAAACACACACGCACACCAACTGTGACAACCAAGAACGTCTCCGAACACTGCCGAGTATCCCCTGAGGGGCCAGCATGGTCCCGTTGAAGACCACTGGTGTCCGCTATTTTATTTGATCTTATAGAGCAAGGATTATGGTCCTGCTCTCAGGGATGAGATTAAATGCCCGAGGACACACGACAAAGACCAGATGGAGCCCAAATTCAAACAAAGTCTGCTGGAGACACGTTCTTCCCTCTGGCCCTGAGCTCCAAAGCCCACAGTGCCCCACCAGCACCAACACCTAGCAGGAACTGAGTGCCTTTGGCCCCGGCCTCAGGACCTTCGCACTAGGTTTCTACATCCCATAGAGTTGTCTTGGGCAGTGATCTGTTTTCTGGAAAGACTTAGAAAGAACTCATAAAAATTAAATCTTTACAAGAGCTCTCTGTATGTTCTTTTCCAGGAAGTCAGTCACCCGGGTGAAAAACGTGGCAACATTTTCCCAAGGACTTGGAGGAGGAAACCACCATCCAGAAAGGAAAATCTTTCGAGTTGGAATGTGCTGGAGGCTGCCTCTTTAAATGAAAAACGTTATATGCCTGGGAAACATTATATCCGCCAAAGAAATAGGAGGGTCTCGCTGTAATAATGATAGCGTCAACTCCATGCTGCTTTTCACCCCTAAGACTCCAGAAAGGGCCTTAAAAATGAAATTTTATACAACCGCATACAAACACACACGCCATTGGAAAAATTCACACATGTATCACTCTGTCCAAAGGTGGAATGCAGTGGCAGAAGTTTCCCAGCTGCCTGGCACTCACCCTCTAGCACTTTAGGACAGGAAGCCGAGGATACTCGATCCAAGGAGAATTGCAGGGAGAGTCCAGGGAGGTAAAATCCAATCCTGCACATTGGGACGCAGCCAAATACATGGGGTACCCTCCACATCATTGCCTCATCCCTGACTCCACGAGACCGAATGAAGAAAAATGACGGGCATCTCTCTGCATCGGAGAGGCCATGCTGTTCCCGTGAAGACAGCTGGAACTAGAAAAGATTCCTAACACTTGGGGCATACGTGCTGCACGGACAGCCTGCAGCCCAGCCCGATGAGGTCAAGGTCATGGGTTTGGTCCCCAGTCCAGTTAAATACCTTAATTCTGTTGAATAGCCATTGGCTCTACCCCTGTTGTAGAGATGGCTGTTAGCCCATTACAGGATAAATCCTTTCATCAAGAATCCCTCACTGATGTATGTTGGTGGTAGGGGAGCACAGGGGTTGGGGACGGCCTCTTGTCTAACTAGGTCAGGTAATGTACACCAAGTGAGGTGAAAGGAACTAATATCTGGGGAGCACCTAGCTCAGGGCAGAGCTTTTCCGAAGCCATCTCATTCACCCTTCCTAGGCCGTATTTCCCTGAACTTCACCAATGAAGAAACTTTAAGCAGTGTGTTGGGGTTATGCCCCCAACAAGGCAGGTCCGAGCTCAGGTCCGCCAACCCCGAAATGAATGCATCTGGACTACCATCGTATCAGGACTTAGAATATCGCTAACACCCCAGAGATCTTTTGTGCCTCTTCCAAGTCATGACCCACCCCCTTCTCCAGGTAACAGTGCTTCTTCCTTCTGTTACATCGATTACATTTTGCCTGGTTTCGAACTACATATCAATGGAATCATGTAGTATGTATTCTTTGATATCTTCTTTTGCCCAATAGTTTGTGAGATTCATCCATGTTTTTGTGACTACAGTAGCTCATTCCTCCCCGTTGCTGTATGAGACTCTACTGTGTGGGTATATTATTATTTATTTACCCATTTTACTGTTCATTGGCATTTGGGTTGTTCCACTTAGGGATATTATGGATATAATATATAATAATATGTGTAATAGTTGCTACAAACTTTCTTGACGTCTCTTTTGGTGCGCACATGTTTACACACATATACCTAGGAATAAAATTACTGAATCAAAGAATATAAATTTGTTCACTTTGAGTAGATGATGTCAAGTTGTTTTCCAAAGTGTTATAATAATTGACACTCCCACCAACAATATGTGAAGGTTCTCTCTGCTCCACATTCTCCAAAATTGGTATTTTAAGTTTCTTTTAAATTTTAACCATTCTGATGGCTGTACAGTTGTATCACATTGTGATTATAATTCCACTGGTTATCAATGAACTTGAGGGCTTTTCCATACATTTATTGGCCATTTGGACCATTCCTTCTTTTATGAAGTGGCATTCTGTTTTTATATGTTGATTTGTCGGAGATCTTTATTCTCTGTACAAAAGTTCTTTGCCAGATATAGGTATTGCAAATATCTTGTCTCATCCTGTGGCTTCTCTGTTCAATCTCTTTGGTGTCTCTTAGTTCTTAAGTTTAATGATTTTGATGAAGTCCAATTTAACAATCTTTTTGTTGTGATGTTGTATCTCATTTAAAAAGTATTTGCCACCTCCATGATAGACATTCAGGATAACCAACCAGATAGCTTCTAATTTCAAAAAACACTATTTTTTTCTGTGCTGTGGTGAACATCTTGGAACATAAAGATATATCCATTTAGATTATTTCCTGTAGAATAAACTACAAAAAATGCAATTAATGAGTCAGTGATTCCCAGCATTCTTAATGTTCTTCTTTTGAGTAATAAAGACAAATAAGTCTTTTTTTTTTAATCTTTCTTTTTTTTTTTAATTTTTTTTTAACGTTTATCTATTTTTGAGACAGAGAGAGACAGAGTATGAACAGGGAAGGGGCAGAGAGAGAGGGAGACACAGAATCCGAAATGGGCTCCAGGCTCTGAGCTGTCAGCACAGAGCCCGATGCGGGGCTTGAACTCACGGACTGTGAGATCATGACCTGAGGCGAAGTCGGATGCTCAACCGACTGAGCCACCCAGGCGCCCCACAAATAAGTCTTAAAAATTTTAAAAAGTATATATTTGCCATGTAGGTGGATAAAGATATTCTCCTATGCTATTTTCTAGAATATTTATTGTTTGCTTTCCATATTTGGATTTGCACTACACATGAAAAAATTTTTGTGTACGATGTAAGGTAGGAGTTAAATTTTTTTTTCTCCAGACGGATATCCAGTTAACCTAGAACCAATTATTGACAAGACTCTCCTCTTACTGCATTGAAGTGGTTCTCTTCTCATGAAAGTCAAGCAACCATGTATGTGTAGGTCTGTTTTTGAATTCTTTATTCTGTTCCGCTGGTCTGTTTGTCTATGTAGCTATTCCACCTAACTTACCTACCATAGCTTTATAATAAGTCTTTACATAGTAATTTCTTTAGCTTTGTTCTTCTTCCAGACTGTCTAGCTAATCTTGCTCCCATAACATGTTATACATTTTAGAATCAGCGTATCAGTTTTTTTAGAAAGACTTGGGATTTTTGAATGGAATCCCATTTACTCTATAGATCAGTTTTGGGGAAGGGGCCATTTCTACAAAATTAAGTCTTCTGATCCACAAACATTGTGGACCCTTCTATTTATTAGGTCTTCTTTAATTTCTCTTAAAAAATGTTTTGTAATTTAAAGTAGGGAAGTCTTGCTGTTTCTGTAGACATAGTCTTGAATATTGGGTGATTTTCATCTATCATAAAGTGTACCATTTTTAAAACTTTATTTTTTGTATCATTTGTGAATAGTATGCAGAAACACAATTTTTATATTGACCTTTTATACAATGTCTTTGCTGAATTGAATTCTGAATTCTAACTGTGTGTATATTCATTTGGATATTTTAAAAACAATCATGATGTGTCTAAATTGTAACAGTGAGCATACTTGTCTCATTTCTAGTATCAAGAAGAAAGTTTTCAAAATTTCAGCATTAAATAGGTACCCTTTGTTTGTTTTTTGCTCAGTATTTGCAAGTTGTGTTTTTCAAGGACCTTATTCGTTTAAATTTTCAAATTTACTAGCATAATATCTTCATGGTTCTATATTACTTTCTAATGTCTCTAGGATGTGTTGAGATATCTTCTTCATTTCTTCATATTGATACCATTTTCATAGTGGTACTTTATCAGTTCTTTCAGTCCATTTCAAAAAAACAACTTCTAACATTATTGATTTTTTTCCTATAACATGCTCGTTTTGTTTCATTAATTTCTTATTATTTTTTAATGTTTTTATTTATTTTTTTAATTTATTATTATTATTTTTTTACATTTTATTTATTTTTGAGACAGGGAGAGACAGTGCATGAACAGGGTAGGGTCAGAGAGAGGGAGACACAGAATCTGAAACAAGCTCCAGGCTCCAAGCTGTCAGCACAGAGCCCGACGCGGGGCTCGAACTCACGGACCGCGAGATCGTGACCTGAGCCGAAGTCGGCTGCTTAACCGACTGAGCCACCCAGGCACCCCAATGTTTTTATTTATTTTTGAGATAGAGAGAGACAGAGAATGAACAGGGGAGGGGCAGAGAGAGGGGGAGACACAGAATCCGAAGCGGGCTCCAGGCTCTGAGCTGTCAGCACAGAGCCCGATGTGGGTTTTGAACTCACAGAGTGTGAGATCATGACCTGAGCTGAAGTCGGATGCTCAACCGACTGAGCCACCCAGGCACCCCTCTTATCTTATTTTTAATATTGTCTTATCTCTACTTTTTTGGCTATAATTTGCCATTCCTTTTCTAACTTCTTAAAATGAATGTTGAAATAACGAATTTTAATTCTGTCTTATTCTTTAATACATACGTTTTAAGGATAGACATTTCTCTTGAAGCATAGCATTAGCTGTCTCCCACAAGCTTTGATAGAATTTATCTTTATTATCATTCATTTCAAAATACTTGCTAACTTTTTATTTCTTCTTTGGGTGGTGGACTTAATTTACATATAGTTAAACTTCACTATGGTCAGGGAATCCATTCTGTATGTAGTATCAATCCTTTGAAATGTGCTGAAACTTGCTTTATGGCTCAGTTGATAGTATATTCTAGTAATTATTTTATAAAAACATGAAAAGAAAATGTATGCTGCAGTTATAGGGTTCAGTGCTCTATAGATGTCAAGTAGGAGGTTTGGTAGTTGTGTTTTTCAAGTTTTCTGTAATTCTACTAATATGTTACCTATTTATCCATTATTAAGAGCACTCTGTTAAAGTCTCTTATTTTGTTAGCAGAATTTCTATTTTTTCTTTAATTCTGTCTCTCTTTTTTTGCTTTATTTTGAGGCTATTTAAAATTTATAATTCTATATCATCCTCATAGGTTGACCCTTTTAACATTTTGAAATGTCCTTATTAATATCTAGAATTGCTGCTTCTCTTAAAGTCTGCTTTGTTTGATATGAATATAGTTACAACAATTATTTTGGTTAATGTTTCCTTGTATATTTTTTCCTTCATTTTACTTTCAATGTTTCTGTGTATTTAAAATGTGTCTTTTATAAGTAACATTTAGTTGAATTTTGCATTTATTTGACAATCTTCATCTTTCAACTTGAGTATTTAGTGTACTTAAATTTAAAATAATTGCTGATATATTTGGTTTTAAAATCTTCCACCTTATTATTTCTTTTCTAGTTGTCCCTTTTCTTCACTCATCCTTTGTTTTTTCCTCTATTGTCTCCTTTTGGACTAACCAAGTATATCTATTATTCCATTCTCTCCTTGTACTAGTATTAGCTTATTAATGATAAATTCTTCTCTGTTTCTTTCAGTGGTTATTCTAAAGCAGTGGTTCTCAAACCTTCACATGCATCAGAAACATCTGGAAGACTTTCAAAAGTGTAGGTTTCTGGGCTTCACTTCAGATTTTCTGCTTCAGCAGGCCTGGGAGGAGCCAAAAAATTACATTTCTAATAAGTTTGCAGGTGATACTGATGTGACCAGTCCAGGATTCACACTTTGAGAAATGTATATACTTGATTTATTATAGTCTGCTATGGACTGATATTTTTACTGTTTCCCAGAAAATGCAACAACCTTAGAATTCTTTCACTCCACTTACTTTAATTTCTACTTTTATGCTATAATTTTCATGCATTTTAACTCTATGTATTTTCAAAACCCAAAGACATGATTTTGTAGTTATTGTTATCCACAGTAAATATTCATCTAACTTATACATTTACCTTTGTACTGCTCTTCATTTGCTCTTGCATTTCTGCACTCTCCATCTGAGATCATTTATCATTTGTCTAAAGAACTCCTTTTAGTATTCTATTACTAAATTGGTTTAGTGTGTCAATTGGTTGCAAATTCTTTCAATTTGGGTTGTATAAAAAGTCTTCATCTTGGGGTGCCTGGGTGGCTCAGTTGGTTACGCAGCCAACTTTGGCTCAGGTCATGATCTCACGGTCCGTGAGTTCGAGCCCCGTGTCGGGCTCTGTGCTGCCAGCTCAGAGCCTGGAGCCTGTTTCAGATTCTGTGTCTCCCTCTCTCTGACCCTCCCCCGTTCATGTTCTTTCTTTCTCTGTCTCAAAAATAAATAAACGTTAAAAAAAAAAAAAGAAAGAAAGATAATGTTTTAAAAAAAAGAGTCTTCGTCTTATTTTTATTTTTTTAAAGGATATTTTTGCTGGGTATAGAATTTCAGAATGGGGAATGTTTTCTTTCAGCAAGAAAATATGTCATTCCATTGTTGCTGTTGTTGTTGTTTGTTTTGTTTTGTTTTGTTTTGTTTGCTTTCAGCATTTCTGTTGAAAGGTCAACTCTAAGTCATATTGCTATTCCCTTGAGGTTAAGATGTCTTTTTTAAATGGCATCTTTCAAGATTTTCTCTTTGTCTTTGATTTTAAGCAGTTTGACTATGATGTTCCTGGGCATGGATTTATTTGTATTTACTCTTTCGACATTCATGGTGCTTATTGAATTTGTAATTGGATGATTTTCGTTAGTTCTGGAAAATTCTCAGACTGTCTCATCTGAGATTGCTTCTGCCCCAATTCTCTCTCTTCTCTTTCTGAATTTATACTTACAGATGATTAGATCTTTTCACCATATCCCAGATCTCTCTTATGCCTTTTTGGGGGCGTTTTTCAACCTTTTTCCTCTTTGTGATTCCTTCTGATATTTTTTAACCTACACTTAAGTTTCCTAATAATTTCTCTTGATAATGTCTATTATTCTGTTAGGTCTATCTATTGAGTTATTTATTTTGGTTATTACAGTTTTCAGTTCAAGAAATTACTTTTTCATTCTTATTGACAGATTCCATCTATTTAGTGAAATTTTCTATCTTTTCATCTACTTTTGGCACATATTAATCACAATTAAACTGTGCCAAATAATTTTAATATGTGTGATTCCTATGGGTCGTTTCTATTACCTGTTTCTTTCTTTAGTTTTTCTTCCTGGAATGCCAAGTGATTTGTAATTGAAAGCTAGAGAGTATGCATAATAAATTATAGAGGATTTACATTACATTCTCTTCCTGTGTAGGGGTTTAATTTTCTTCTGGGTGGCAGTTAAAGTAGAAAAGATCACCTTGTCTGAGTAATAACTGAGATAATTCAAGACTTGATTTTTGGTTTTCATAAGGGCTAATTTATTTTAGGTGCACCTTTAATGTCAGCATATAGCCTTTATAGGTCTTAATTGAAAGCCTCAACATTTATTAGGTGCTTTTCTTTGTTGTGTCCTGAACTCCAACAATTGTCCAGCCAACATTGTGAGACTACAGAAAGTTCTGTGTTGCTTTATAATCTCTCTATGCTGCCCCACACAATTTAGAAATATTGGCAAATGCCTTAAGATGAAAGCAAGACAGAATACTGGACTCAACTCCCTGAGATTCTCTTTTTTCCAGGATCTTGGTCTTCCAAGTCCCAGCTGCCTTACTGGTCCTGAACTCCAATTTTTGTCTTGCTGGCCCCGTAAGACTACCAAAAGCTCTGATTCCCTCCTTTCTGCTCAGTCTCTCAGCCCCACTCTGCTTATAAACCAACAAACACGTTAAGAATAAAAGCACCAGAAAATATTTAGCCTGACTTTTTTCTAGTATCCTGGCCTCACAAAGCCTGGTGGCTTTGATTATTCTCCAGTGCCTTCAAGGAGTTAGCAACTTTTTTTTATTTTATAGAGTTGTTACAGTTATCTTTTTTGAGAAATATATTCTCGTGCAAGCTATTCAATCATAGTCTGAAGTGGACGTTGATTTGTTATTGTTTTTAAGTTTTCTAGGTGGCTCTAATATGTGGTCATACTTAGGAACCAGTGCCTTAACTTATTATACTCTCCTGCACATGTAATTTCCTTTACCAGGAACATCATTTCACATTCTCTTCCTGGCTATCCTCTAGCAGAAGCCTTTCCTTACCTAAGGACATATGGGGTTAGTGGCCATTCTATATGAGCCTATAAAACACTATGTCTACTATATTTTATCACTTACCCCACTATATTCCAGTCTGTGTGCTTTTGCACTTATCTTCTCCAGCAGACTGTGAGTTCCTTGTAGATAGGGTTCATCTTATTTTTTTGTAAGTATTTGAATAAATGATTTTGAATATCATAGTGGTCTTTAGTCCTCATTGTTCCCAAACAAGACTCCTCTCTCTCCCTCTCCAATCCCATGGAATAGCTTTTGGAGTCATCCCAATACATCTGGCCTTTTGATCCTCTGAGGCTACTTTAACTCCTCACTTTCCTCGGCTAATCACTATGATGCATTTCTAATCCTGCTACAACATTGAAGAATCTCCATGTTTCCCCTTTCATTTTCACATATGCCTGGCCTTATCTTTCTGCTAAATATATAAGTGCAAACTTTTGGGGGATTTATTAGTTCAATCAGTCAATAACTATGTATCGAGCTACTAATATACACACTGGCTGGGGTGGAAGGTATGGCAGATTTCATTATTTAAAGCTCCATGCAAAAGTTATTACGTTTGGGAAACTTCTTTCTAGGTATGTTATTTTGTGGGATGGTGGTGCTTCTCTGTGCAGAGTTCATGGTCTTTTTGGAAAAGTGAAATGACCCCATCCTTCCCCTGGGAAAGGGATAGAGAATGTTTCCTGCATTACACCAGCTATTTAGTTAACTGATAAAATAGTGGTATCTCATTGGAATTTTTCTAGATATATACTAGGATAATGGTGGCGGGGGAGGGATCCCACTTGTTGACAACCCAGAGAAAAATGTCTTCCCACTAGAGCAGCTGTTGCTAAGTTAATGTGTGTCCTGTCAGTGAGAAAATAAGAGCCTTCTTTAAAATGTCTTTTGTTTATGTGTTGCATGCCTGTTCCAGCACTGATTAGCTTTTTTACAAGTGCATAGTTTGCAAGGTGTGTGTGTGTGTGTGTGTGTGTGTGCACCTATGGATGCAGAGGGAATGAGAGAGACAATGTCTTTCTCATACTTGTGACTCCAGCTAGGCTCCATCGGTGCCCTTACTACATTTTCTCTAATGCTGTTGGAATACTGCTGCGGACAGTATTAGAATGGGTTGTAGAGAACATCTAGCTTCTTGCTCTTCCTATCTTTTAAGCATCAAGCATCTTTTTGTGATGCCCTAGGCAAGAAAATGTGCATCCTGAGATCAGTCTACGACAGATCTTCAAAGGTCAAACTTGGATTCAGTAAAGAAATCCTGGCAGAGAGAGCTCCATGATTTCAAAATGAAAGATCCAAGCAAATAGTTACATTTCTCTTTCCAGAAAGAAAAGAGCATATTTTATTTTCCTTTGTATTTCCCATGGTACCCACTGCAGTGGTTTCCACTCAAAAAAAAAAAAAAAAAAAAGAAATGGGGGAAACAATCCAGATAATGATAGAGAACCAGATCGACTGTCATCTGTCTAAGGTGGAGGAGGTCTGAGCCCTGGCCAGAAATAGGGAAATATATAGTATGAGCTGTCTGCATTCCTTTAGGCCTGAGAGTGATAAGTGAGCAACCCAAACTCTCTTTCAAACTTCACCTATCTTTCTCCTACTTAATTCTCTGTATTCCCAGGGATTTTTTGTAAGTTAACATCAACATTCATATTCAAGACCAATAGTTGTCAACGACTGCAAGTATAAGACACCTGTTTAATGAAAAAAAAATTCCCCTTACTCAAACATGTAAAAAAAAATGTAACTTTTAAAATGTGCTGATGGAAAAAGTGCGTAATAAAATCAACTATGAATTCAGTACCTTTTTAAAAGATATTTAAATTAGTATAACATCTGTGCACATTTCAGACTCAGCATAAACATTTGTGTGTGTGACATTATACATTAACTACAGTTAATATTTGATATGTATATGAATTTGCAGACAGTCTGAAATAATTCCCACTCTTTGCTCCCTGACTCTCTCCCTCCAACCCTTCTACTTATGCTTCTTTAAGGATCTCATCTCTCTTGCTTTTGCACTTGACTCTTTTACCTTCCTTTGCCTGGCCTGCCTGGCCTGCTTCTTCCCAGTAGCCCTTGTTTAGCCATCCTTTCCTTTGGATCAACTTATTTCCTATATTCTTGGAGGCCTCTCACACTCCATTGACCTCCTGCAAACTTGCCCCACTCCTGGCCATCACATCCCTCACTCATCCTGAGCCAACTAAGCATAAAAGTTTGTTTGACTGTTTACCCGTTCTGGCTTCAATTGGATTTGTTTTACAAGTACCAATTTTTCAAGAATTCATCAGTGAATAGGTGAGACCTCTAGTTGAAACTGTATCTGTCCTTTGTGAAGAAGTCAGGTCTGGGACTTACAGCTTGGAGGAGTCCATAAATATTTGTTAGGAAGAATGACGTTATGAAGTAGGTGCCCCTTATATTCACAGGTGTCTCCTATTTACAGATTCTAGTTAATTTATGCAAATTAGATGAGAACATTTCATGACCTGTGAGGGGGCTGCCCTGGCCTCACTCTCTAGGTCATTACCAGGCTAAGCCAGAAGAAAGAACAAGACAGTGATGACGGGCTAAATTTGCCATCCTGAAATCTTCATTCCTATAGTTTTTTTTTTAATGTTTTATTTATTTTTGAGACAGAGAGAGACAGAGCATGAGCAGGGCAGGGGCAGAGAGAGAAGGAGACACAGAATCGGAAGCAGGCTCCAGGCTCTGAGCTGTCAGCACAGAGCCCGATGCGGGGCTCGAACTCACGGACCGTGAGATCATGACCTGAGCCAAAGTCGGACGCTTAACCGATTAAGCTACCCAGGCGCCCCCTTTTTTTTTAATTTTTTTAATGTTTTATTTATTTTTGAGACAGAGAGAGACAGAGCATGAGCAGGGGAGGGCCAGAGAGAGAGGGAGTCCTATAGTTTTTAACTTTGCCTCATGGGTCCCACAGAGCAAGCCTGCCCCCTCTTTCAGAAGATAGCCCCCATCAATTAAGTGGCAGTTTTTTGTTCCCCCTTTGTCCTCTCTGTAAGGGCTGAACGATCCCAGTTCTTCTGATTGTTCCCCTTGCTGGTCTGACTACGGACCTGGTCACCCCCTTCTAAGCATACTCTTGTTGATCCTCAGCCTTCTCAAAGTGTAGGGCTCCGAATGGAATATGCCACTTAAGATGCAAAGAGGCCATACATCTGATCACTATGGCCTCCATCCGCTCCTCAGTCTGGAGACACACCATTGACAACTGTCCTTTGTAGTCACCTGTTAGCTGTATGTCTTCGAAGAGAACTTCTAGCTTCTTCAAGCCCACAGACGTCCAATCAGAAAAGGTGCCCAACTTCATTCGTCCACTGGAAAATGAAAATTCATATCCTCTGTGCAACACACTAGCCCCACCAGAAAGGTTAAAATGACAGAGACTACACCAGATAATGGGGAACACGTGGAGAAGCCATAATTTGCATATATTACTGGGAAGCATAATTGGTACAACCACTTTGGAAAACTGATAGCATCAACTGCAGCCGACCCAGTAACTCCATTCTTAGGGACATACTCAAAAGAAATGAATGCACAGGTCCACCAAAAGACATGTTCAAGAATATTCAGAGAAACGCTATTCATATTATCCCTAAATTGGAAACATCCCAAATGCCCGCTAACAATAGGATGAATACAGTGATATATGCACACTATGGAATACTATAGACATATATTTGGAATGAGTGAACTGGAAATGCAAGCCAGGGTATGAACAGATCTCACAAACAGATGTTGGGCAAAAGAAATCAGACACGAAAGAGCATGTAGTATGTGATTTTATTTGTATACAGTCAAAAACAGATAAAACTGATCTCTGGTATTAGAAGTCAGAATAGTGGCTTTTTCTAGGGTAGGAACAGTGGCTAGAAGGGTGCAGGAAGGGGACTTTCAGGGTACTGAAACTGTTCTGCTCTTAATCTGCCTACTGGTTATGTGAGTGTGCTTAATTAAGTTGTTAAAATTGAGTTGTCTACTTATGATTATGCACATTTCTAGAAGTATGTGATACTTCATGAAAATTAAAATACACCATGATAACAACAATAGCAACAAAACTAGGGCAGCTAAACCTTCTTCAAGATCGTCAGCAGTTGAGGAGGTGAAAAAAAGAACAGCTAGTACAAGTCCACTTGATTTTTTACTATGCGAGCATCAGCCCACTCAGCGCTGGGTCCAAACGAACCGTCTCTTTATTACCATGTTCCACTGCTGGTCTGGCCACTTTTGCACCTGCTCTGTGGGTTCAGGACATCTCAAACTCATGGCTGCTTTGCCTTTGAGAGTGGCACATTAGAAATGGGAGACAGGAATCACTACGACATGTTAAGTATTTACTGTGTGCCAGACAAGAGATTTAGTTAATGTCATTTTATTGTCTCTCTCCAATAACCCTGTAAGAAAGGTGATTAATTTCTGCTTTACAGATTAAGAAAGTGATACATAGAAAGATTAATCCATTTGCCAAAAGGTATAGGAGGACTGACAGCCATGCTCATAATCAGCAGGCTTTCTGTATCTAAATCAGGTTACAACACAATGTTTGGATTGATGTCATGTCAATCTCACTTACGTAGCTTCGTGGACTTCTGAGCTTCGGCTCGCTTTGGTCCATGTATATGCCTGACCCTCAACATGTGTGCTGCCTATCTGGTTACTGATATCCTACCTGTTCCTGACCTCCAACAACAGCAAAACTCCAGACTCCTGGCTGGACAAGCAGGATCCCTGTGTGCTCCCAGACAACTTATTGGACACTCTGATCCAGACATTCATCTGGTGGCCTTTGTGGATTTGGCATAGATAAGGTCCAAGATGCCAAGAAAGAACCAGATAAACAGAGGTCATACCCTTAACAGTCTATGACCTTACAGGAAGCTCCAAGTTTAAAACTGCAAGTCTCTGTGGGGTTTTCATCCTTTATGGCTGAGTCCAGAGAGAAAGTTGACTGAGAGCTGAAGGACACCCCTTGACAAAATATTTTTAAAAAGAAGGAAAGAAGGAAGGGGGAAGGAAAGAAGGAAAGAAAGAAATCAAGAAAGGAAAGGAAAGGAGGGAAGAAGGAAAGAAAGAAAAAAGTCAAGGGGTGCCTGGGTGGCTCAGTCGGTTAAGCGGCCGACTTCAGCTCAAGTCATGATCTCATGGCTCATGAGTTCGAGTCCCGCAGTGGGCTCTGTGCTGACAGCTTGGAGCCTGGAGCCTGCCTCGAATTCTGTGTCTCCCTCTCTCTCTGCCCCTCCCCAGCTTGCACTCTGTCTCTGTCTATCCCAAAAATGAATAAACGTTAAAAAAATTTTTTTTAAAAAAAAGAAAAAAAGTCAAGTTCCTTAAGTGTTCCTGTTTTTGGCTTTTAGCTGCGTGGTATTTCAGGGATTTCTTGTTCTTAAAATCTGTTAGCAATCCCCAAATCTACAAACAGGCTTTAGAAGATGAGGGTAGGGAGAGTAGTGAGAAAGATTGTTTCAGAAGCAATCCCTCTGTGAGGAAAAGCCGAAACCTAAATTGGATACAGCTGAAAATATCTCAATCCTGCAAGATTAGTCTTGACACCAGCCCTGCAGCAGAAGCAGTCTGTGTGTTAAAGGAATTACTCCAAAGGTTTTTCCTCTCTTATTTCCCACTTGTTTTTCTGAAAAGCCCTCTTCTGAAGCCCTGTGTTTTACACTAATGCAAAGCCTTTGGGGTTATTGTCCTAAATGGATTCCAACAAGAGACATTTTGCTGTGGACCACGATCAAACAGGCCCCCTGGAATTTAGGCTGGCTCGAACCAGGGGGAAGCCTCAATACTCCAGGAATAGCCAGCCCCAGCCCAGGACTTCTGGGTGAGCAAGCACACACACACACACACACACACACACAAACTAAACAGGCCCAATCAAATCATTTCACCTCTTTGGGCCTTTAATGCTCTAATACCAAATCCCCCACCACTTTCTCTTTGAAGTCACTCCAAATTTCAGGGTTTTACAGGCAGAGATGATGTTTGCTGGGTCCTCATCCAAGCCAATGGAATAATCCACCCATTCTCATTCTCAAGCGTCTCCGTTCTCCCCTATGTGCATGTCTGTTTTTCAAATTTACAACCTGGTGGCAAGCTAAAATGGGCTTGAATGGAAAATGACAGAAGTGGCACTTCAGTGGACCAGGATGTTCGCTCTTACTTCCGAGAAATTCTAGCTCTACCTGGATGCCTTAAAACCAAGGGACCACGGGGCATCAACAAAGGAAGGGACAGTGTCTGGGGACTCAATCAAACTCAAATGCTTCTGCGGGGGTTAGTGCCCCCAAATGTCAGTTGATTTCTTCCATACGGCAAAAAAAAAAAAAAAAAGAATTTAAATTCATAAAATTACCCAGAGCTAATCTGAACTCTCCTATTTGTTCCCGCCACCTGCAATTATCGGACTCCGCCAAGAGGCCTCTTCCTCGGGCCACTCTTCAGGAGAGTCCTATCATCTGTGGGCGTAATGGTCCCTTTTCAAGAGAAGTATTTCGTTTTAATAAAAATGTGTACCACCATATTTAATCAATCAGGCTGATTGACAACGGCAATAGTTGAGCCGTACAGCAGACGCTGCTGCTACCTCATTCTTATTCCAGTTTCATTTCTCAATCAAATCCATGTGTAAAAAACATAATGTGCTGCCAACACAATGTAATAAAACCTCAGCTGAAATGCACACCAGCACGACAGAAACTGATAACTCAAAGTACGGGAGAAGTTAGCTCCAGAAAAATCACTTCTGACACCCGCACATTCAAGTTTCATGGACAAGAGATGCATTGTCTCACTATAGCTAACATGAATGGGCCAGATTCATGGATTTGTCCTGAAACAGAAAATAATAATCTCTAAAGCAACATCTTCAAGAAGCTGGCGGAAGAATTCTTTTTAAACAGCCCAGAAATCATCCTTAAAATTGGCTGAGTTTGTTTGAGATGCGCCATTTGTGTCGTGGAGCAATAAATTAGTACTTGAACAGCATTTTTTTTTTTTATGGTGGTGCGGACTGGTTAAAGATGATGTATCACTGGTTGTCATAGATTGAACCAGCAGTTTGCGAGGTTAATGATTCATAGAGGAATAAAGGTAACCTAATTATAGCAGTACCAGAGACAGAGCCCGATTCCTATACTCAAATTCTGAACTCCAAATTTCAACGGGGGAATTGCATGTACCTCTGCAGCACTTTATTCTTCCAAAAGCCCCAGTTAGGGAGCAGACACTGAGTACCTGGAAAGGGGAATGGGCCCAGAGTCCAGAGACCTGTAAGGGTACTCAGTTGACTAGCGTCCTCCCAAAAATTCATGTCTACCCAGAACCTCAGCATGTGTGTGACCTTATTTGGAAATAGGGTCTTTGCAGATGGAATTAGCTATGACGAGGTCAGACTGGATTAAGGTGGGCTCTACATCCAATGGCTGGTGTCCTTGAAGAAGGCCAGGTAAAGACGAACACGTAGACACCCAAAGGAAAAACAGACGTGTGAAGACGGAGGCAGCAATTACAGTGATTCAGCTGTAAGCCAAGACGTTCCAAGGATTTCCAGCAACCACTAGAGAGTAGGAAGAGGTGAAGAATGCATTCCAGAACACAATAATGCCATTTGAATGATAATGTGGGAGTACTTTCCTCCAAGGAGTTCGCTTATAATTGGTCGCAATATGACCAAATAGTCTAAGTCATACAGGATTTGGCATCACAGAATGGTTATAGTCATAGGTGATATTTAGCAATGAAATGCCCGGAGTAACCAGAAAAAAACACTTTTTTCTCTTTTTTCCTTTTTTGAGTAATGGAGGGAGATTTTCAAGGTGGCGCTCAACGCGGGAGTTGTCCCTGCCCAAAGTCGGGGGAGTCTATAAAATCTTGCTGCAGCACCCCCAGGCACCAGAAGACGGCTCTGGACAGTTGCAGCAGGCAACGGCAGTTACAGAATTCACTCAGCACTGCGCATGACTGATCAGAGCAATCACAGCGAGAATTCTGGATCACGGCTGACTAATGCACTCTTGACCCAGGACTCAAGCGATTGCAGCCAGGTGAGAAGCCTGTACGGCAGCATATCAACATTTACAGAAGGATGTAACCAGCCCCTTGTGAACTGCCCGGATCCATGTTGAATAAGAAGGAAAATTCAGGACAGGCACACTAGGAGCTACACAGTGGTCCGTTCACTTCAGGATCCTGCTCTAGTTATAGCTGCATCTAGTTACGGCACACGAGTGCTTGTCTCAGGGTCTTTGTTAGTAAACTGTCCAGGGCTCCTCCACCACACGAGTTTGGTTCCTCTCAACCCCATATTTCCCCTGACTTTACGAAGTCCTAGAAAAGAAGCCTTTTGGATGTAGTGGAAGAAAACCACCTGGCCCACAGTCTTAATGATAACCACAGTCAAGACACCCACAGCTCAGGTAAGGAGAACTTTTATAGAAGAACTCAGCCAAAATGAGACCTCTTGCTGAGTTGGGGAGTAGAAATGTGATCCCCTGGAAGAGAGAACGGATCCATAGTTCATCAGGAAAATCCACAAATCTTCAAGTGATCCATAGTCCCTTTATACACTGACTGATCACCCAGAAAATCATAGATATATTTTGATATTACGTGGACTTATGTTCTCCCACCTCAAAAAGACGTATGCATAACACGCTTTTACTCAGCTGGGCACTGACTAGGGCACTTGGATTTCCTCAGAAATCTGACAGTGTTCATTGTCATCAATCCCTTTCTGGACTAGAACTATGCTCAGTGCGCCAGCTATCAGCTTGCCTCAACTCTTTCCTAGAACCAACAGGAAGCAAATGAGTCAGTGTATGAAGAGCCTTGAGTTCACAAACCAGCAGAATTTTGAAATATATTTTGGTTGCCCAATGCCCAAGGGCTGATACCAGGTGATACCAGGTCTTCCAGCATCCAACTTTTTGGGTCCCACAGACCTGTTATCCAGGGCACAGGTAATCCCTGTGGATATAGGACACATTTTAACACAACTTTGGTTAGCATTCATTTGCCACTCTCAGCCCTCAGGTTCTTGAACCGTGACAACCATCAGCACACACACTTCCCTCACCCACCCACCCATACACACTATGTTTAGAAATGCCTGGAATCATTTTGCTGGCCCCTTTGCCCCCCTAGTGATCAGATTTGCCTTTGTGTATCGTCCTGTGGCCCACATTTCAGGACCTAGACTACTCTAACCATAGCCTTTGATTGTCAAGAGGTAGCTGGTGTGAGACGACTCTGCCTCCACATCCCACTTGCCTAAACTTTTGGCAACCCTAAAGGGGTGCCCAGATCTCCAGAGGAACAGCCCAAGAAACTCTGTCCCAGCTGAGTTTTAGCAGGAAGAGAGAAGGTCTGATTCAGCAGGCAAATAAAAGCTAGATCCAGAGGCTTAACAAATAGTTCAGGTTAGAACAGGACCAAGGACCATAACCACACTGAAAAGGCCAGAACACCAGGTGACCAGTGACCTCATGAACAAATACAACCAGGGTGCTTCCTACCTTTCACCTCCCTGCAAGAAGCTGGCGTGTGAGTAGGACACAGGCACGCAGAAGACTCGCTCTGCATCCCCGTTCAGAAGCATGCATGACGGTTGTGCCCTGCCACACAGAGATTGGCTGGGGAGCCCACCATTGGTCTAGCAGAATTTTGTCAAACACAGGTGAAGGGGAGAAGGCTATGGCCACACTGCTGGGCTGGGATGCCGGCACCAAATCAGCTTGTCTATCATCTTGGTCAACAGGCTTGGCTTCCTCATATATGAAAGAGAAGTTGTGCAAGTAAAATTGTGAGGTGGAGGAACTCAGCATGGGTTCTTGACAGACCCAATAATGCACTTCAGCTCTGTCATCTCCTAGCTGAGTGACTTGGAAAAAACAAAATTTCTGAGTTATAGTTTCCTCATCTGTAAAAACAGGGGTCATAACCCAACAGAATGACCCATGCGTGCGAAGTTTCTGGTTTTCATAGTAGGCACGTATTACTGACATCTGTCATTATTATGCATCTCACAGTAATCATTATCCGAAACAGCAGAGAACACAATGCATAGTGGGAGGTTATAAAGCAGTGAGCTTCATTTCATACGCTGGCATGAGCGTCATCCTCTTTATATTGGGCGCCTTGGAAAAGTGTACACTTGTTCGAAAGCTTCTGCAATTGTTTACAATAAAATAAAGAAAAGAAAAGTAAGGTAAAATAAAATAAAATAAAATAAAATAAAATAAAGTAAAATAAACAGGGGAGCCTGGCTGGCTCAGTGGGAAGAGTTTGTGACTCTTGATCGTTGTGAGTTCGAGCCCCACTTTGGTGTAGAGATTACTTAAATAAGTACAACTTAAAAAAAAGCAAATAAAGACAAAGAATCTCCTCTTTGGGAGCTTTTATTCATAATCCATTTATTACCCCATTTGAGATCTGCCTTATCATATGGTTTTGACTACAAAAATAATATATTGTTCATTCTGATCTAAGAAATACATACAAAGTTGTATTGGGCTTTTTTGAAAAAATAAAATACACCTTCAAAGGCCAAAGATTTCCCCCACTGAGGAAACCAAATAAGACTGGAAAGAAGACAGGAAGGAAGGAAGGAAGGAAGGAAGGAAGGAAGGAAAGGAGGGAGGGGAATAGGACCAAAGGCAAGTTCAAACCAGAACCCCCCAAATTTTCATCAGTGAGTATCCTCAGAATAAGTGTATAATTTTCAGGACAACTGTTTTAAACGTCAATACATTTATTTACATTCGTTTAAAAAGTCAGTCTGGGGGCGCCTGGGTGGCGCAGTCGGTTAAGCGTCCGACTTCAGCCAGGTCACGATCTCGCGGTCCGTGAGTTCGAGCCCCGCGTCAGGCTCTGGGCTGATGGCTCGGAGCCTGGAGCCTGTTTCCGATTCTGTGTCTCCCTCTCTCTCTGCCCCTCCCCCGTTCATGCTCTGTCTCTCTCTCTGTCCCAAAAATAAATAAAAAACGTTGAAAAAATAAATAAATAAATAAAAAATAAATAAAAAGTCTGTTTGCATTAATATCTACACCTCTAAAAGAACATATCAAAACATAGGATGTACAAATGTATAAATCATTCCATTTATTTTTTTACTGAACATACATATTATCCACTTCCTTTTACTGACTTTTAATTAACGGTTAAGTCATTCATTTGTTTGTTCATTCATTCGTTTATTGGTTCAACAGATATTTATTGAAGACCTACTATGTCACCCACAATGCAACACTGCAAAGTAAAAGTTCGGATACATAACTTCCAGCTGGGAAGATTTCTTCATCAAAAATATCTCCTATTATTTTTTCCATAAAATGACTTTGAAGTTTTAAAGGCATCACAGTCAAAGCCTTTAGGTGACAGACACTCTGTGAGGGCATGCCATGGACTGCCTAATTGATATTTCAGAGGCTTCTACTTCAAGATGGTGAACTGAGGCCAAGAATTTGCCTTCCCTCCTTCCTGAGATCCTTTCGAAATGATAGAAAGGAATTTTTTAATGATAAAATCAATAATAGTGAAGAGAATAGGAGGGGTGCCATCTCTGAAGAAATTTCAACAGATCTCAGGAAGACAGAACGTATTTGGCAGAAGGTCAGTACGTCAACAGATAAACCAAGTGGAGGTGTCTTCAGCCCAGAATACATGAGGTGAGTGACAATGGGGGGGACAGTGGAGAAAGGACTACATCTTATAGGCAGGACTCCAGGCTTAACCCAAGCCCCCAAAAATCAAGTTTTCCCTCTGAAGAAATTCATTATTTTGTTTAGTGTGAGTATTGACATCCTAAAGTAAGGTTTTCTTGTTCAGGAATACCCTGGAGAGAAGCTTGCCAGTTGATATGACAAGCCCCCCTACGCAGAAACTGACAGCATTTCTTTCTTCATTCTTAAAAATGAGCTGACACCTAAATATGAACAAAAATTTAAAGGAAAAAGATAAACAAACACATCATAAAATGGCATTCCTATTTATTCATTCTTAAAAATGAATGGACAACTAAGAAAGAACAGATACTTGGGGGGGGGGGGGCGGGGGGAGAATAGAAAAGCACACCGTAAGAGATAGAATTCAAGAAAACAAAGACTTGAACAGACATTATATCCAGAAGGGAAAACCAGGAAACAAGGATTTTTGTTTCTTTTAATAAAAATGAGAAAACAGTAACTATTTCTGGGAAATTAAATTGCCAAAATAAAAACTAAAATACTTTAATAGAAAGATTAGATGATGTAATTGAGGAAATTTCCCATAACACTGAGCGAAATGACAAGGGAAGGAACTGATAAGAGAATAAGAGGCATGGAAGCTAAATCCAGGAGGTTCAATAGCCCATTAAGAGAAATTCAGAGACAATAAAATAATTCCGAGAGCTAAAGGGAAACACAAATATTGATCAGAATTAATTAGAAGACCAAGCCCTTGGCACACCATGGTGAAATACCAAATCACCGAGGATAGTGTTCCTGAGATTATGGCAGGGGTGGAGGGCAGTGTAAACCAAGAACCATAAGGGAATTTGAATCACAACGGATCAGACTTCTCATTAACATTGAAGATGCTGCAAGACACTCACATAAAGGCTTCATGGGGCACCTGACTGGCTCAGTCGGTTGAGTGTCCAGCTTTGGCTCAGGTCATGATCTCATGATTCATGAGTTAGAGCCCCACGTCAGGCTCACAGCTGTCAGCACAGAGTCGGCTTTGGATCCTCTGTACCCCCCCTCTCTCTGCTCCTCCCCCACTTGTGCTCTCTCTCTATCAAAAATAAATAAAACATTTTTAAAAATTGAAATAAAGGCTTCAGAATATGAAGGTAAAATTATGTTGGACCTAGACTTCCATGTCCAGCTTAAAAATGAGAGAAAGAGGATTGTTTTCAGATCTTCACATGTTTGGAAGATTTTGCCTCATGTCTCCATTTTCTAAAGAATTTTACCTATGGATGTGCTCCCAAAAAAGAGAGCAGTGAGGGGCGAGTGGGCAAAACCAAGAAAGGGAGAACTGTGGAATATGGGAAATTATAGAGCTAACCAGGATTCCAGTGAAAAGAAGCCCCTGTTACAAAGTCAACCACAGGTCTTGAAAGCAACTGGAAAAAGTCACCAAATTTCAAGAATATTGTCTTAAAGAGGAAAACAGAAAAGGATTCTAAGAGTGTAATTAGACAAATTCTAAGAAATAATGAAGAGCTGGATGATATTTGGAATATAGTAAGAATATGTGTCTTCCTCTTTATAAGAAAAAAAATCAAAACTTGAAGAAGTAAAATTTGTACAGAATAGGGGTGCCTGGGTGGCTCGGTCTGTGAAGCGTCCCACTCTCAGTTTCGGCTCAGGTCATGATCTCAGAGCTTGTGGTATCGAACCCTACGTCAGGCTCTGGGCTGATAGCACAGAACCTGCTTGGGATTCTCTCTTCCTCTATCTCTGTCCCTCCTCCCCTCACTCTCTCTCTCTCTCTCTCGCAAAATAAATGAACATTTTAAAATATTGTACAAAATAGTTATGGTCTAAATGGAAAACCACCCAAATTAAAGTAAGTTTAAGAGGGGGGGAAAGTACATTTGACCTGATGCTAGGGTGCTTCCATTTGACTAGCAAGGCACCATGACATTGGACCTAGAAAAGACAAAATACATACTAATGGGAAAAAGACTGTTTTTTCAACATGTGGTGTCGGGAAAACTGAACAGCTACATGTTAAAGAATAAACTGGACTACTTTCTTACACCAGACACAGAAATAAACTTAAAATGGATTAAAGATCTAAACGTGAGACCTAAAACCATAAAAATCCTAGAAGACAGCATAGGCAGAAATTTCTCTGACATCTGCCATAGCAACATCTTTCTAGATTTGTCTCCTGAGGCAAGGGAAATAAAAGCAAAAATAAACCATTGGGACTACATCAAGATAAAAAGCTTCTGCACAGCAAAGGAAATAATCAACAAAACTAAAAGGCAGCCTACTGAATGGGAGAAGATATTTGCAAATGATATATCTGATAAAGGGCTAGTATCCAAAATTTATAAAGGATATGACTCAACACCCAAAAAACAAATAGTCCAATTAAAAATGGGCAGAAGACACGAACAGACATTTCTCCAAAGAAAACATACAGATGGCCAACAGACACATGAAAAGGTGCTCAACATCACTGATCATCAGAGTAATACAAACCAAAACTCCAGTGAGATATCACCTCACACCAGTCAGGATGGTTAAAATAAAAACATAAGAAATAATAAGGACTGGTGGGGATGTGGAGAAAAAGGAACCCTCTTACACTGTTGGTGGGAATGCAGAACTGGTACAGCCACTGTGAAAATGGTATGGAGAGTCTCAAAAAGTTAGAAACATAACTACCCAATGATCCAGCAATCGCACTACTGGGTATTGACCCGCAAAATACAAAAACACTAATTCAAAGGGATACATGTACCCCTATGTTTATTGCAGCACTATTTGTAATAGCCAAATTATGGAAGCAGACCATGTATCCATGGATAGATGAATGGATAAAGGATATATCTATATATAGAGATAGATAGATATCTCTATATAATGGAATATTATTCAGGCATAAAAAAGAATGAAATCTTGCCAGTTGCAACAACATGGTTTAAGCTAGAGAGTATGATGCTAACTGAAATGAGTCAAACAGAGAAAGACAAATATCATATTTCACTTGTATCTGTAACTTAGGAAACAAAACAAGTAAGCAAAGGAAAAAGGTGGGGGAGTGCTAGGGAGAGAAGAACCAAGGTTCAGAGTCTTAGCTCTAGAGGACAAACTGATGGTTCCCAGAGGGGAGGTGGATGGGGGATGGGTGAAATAGGTGATGGAGATTAAGGAGAGCACTCGTTGTGATGTGCACGGGGTGTCGTATGGAAGTGTTGAATCATTATACTGTACACCTAAAAGTAATATAGCTCTATATGTTAACTATACTGGAATTAAAAGGAAAAAAACTTAAAAAAAAAAAAAAAGAGAAAATGCATGCTGCTTAGTTCTGCACTAAACAAAATTGACATAACGTAAATGCTGATTACTGGCTTTCAGTTTTTAGAAACATTGGTAGACAAAGCATAGAAAACTGAGTAGTTACAAAACAGAATGTAATCATTATCTAGAGTGATGATGTAAAAAATACAGATACAGCTGTACAGAAGCAGGGAGGGGGAAAGAGGGAAGGCCTGAGAAGGAAAGGTCTTCATTTTGCAAAAATGAAAGGTTAAGAGACAAAATTGAAAGCAATGGAACAAGAAACAGAAGCCTAAGTATATGTTATTTAGGGGCGCCTGGACGGCTCAGTCGGTTAAGTGCCGGACTCTTGATTTTGGCTCAGGTCAATGCTCTCATGGTCACGGCTCTGTGCTGAACACAGAGCCTGCTTGGGATTCTCTCTCTCCCTCTCTCCCTTTCTCCCAAAATAAATATATAAACTTTAAAAGCACAAAACACTTCAAAAGTGATGTTCCCTTTAAAATAAAAATGGACATATAATTTAAACCTATATGGCAACCAGTAGAGGAAGCTAAAAATCTTACTATAACTATCAAAAATTGGAATGATCAAGGGAGGAGAGGAAGGGGCGATGTGAGAGAAATTCTCATCCAGCCCAGCAGGAGGCATAGTGTCTTGAGTCCATAGAGCCCGAAAAGTGGCCCTGGCATGTTATTTTGAGGTACTGGAACAACTCATTTAAGGTAAAACCAGAAAGGGTTTCGAAGTTCTTGCCTCTATGTATTGGGTGGGGGGCAAGGAGCGTTTGGGGAAAGGATTTTCATTCTCATCATAACTGTTTTCTGACTTGTTCATTAGTACTACATGATAAATATTTTTCAGAATTAAAAACCACAAGCTTCACATCAGGGCTTCAGGCAGGGGCCTGGCAGGAAACAGGTGGCACACTCACCCTGAGCCATTGAGCAGAGCTTCCCAGGATTATTTGTAATTATGTGGGCAGGGAACACACAGAGACCTGTGGCCTGCCAGCCGTGGGCTGTCTTTACCAGCCCACAACCCCAAAGGGTTGGGGGCGCCTGCCGAACCTGGTAGATAGTATGGAGAGGGCTGTGAAATCGCGATTTATAACAAGAAATATATATTTGGACTTTGTCCCCACTTCTGGCACAAAACTCCTAAAACGTTGGGAATTTAAGTGGTAAGAGCAGGACAAGTGTCCTGATTGTCACAACAAGCCCCTCTCAACCCTTTCAACCACACCTGAGCTATGCTAATGAGGTGACTTGTGGACAGCCCTTGAGGATGATGGGCCAGTTGCCAGGAGAGCCAGCTGTTTGATTAGAAGGTTGGAACTTTCAGTTCCACCCCACTGACCTGTGTGGGGAGAGGGGCACCTGGAGGTCAATTGCCAATGGCCAATGATTGAACCGATCACATAAGGAAACCTCCATACAACCCCAAAAGGTCAGGTTTGGAGAGCTTCCAGGTGGGTGAACTTGTGGATCATGGAAGCTCCACACCCCGTCCCCGCACCTCACTCTACGCATCTCTTCAATCTGGCTGTTCCTGAATTATATAATTTATAATAAACTGTAATCTAGTAAGTAAAATGTTTCTCTGAGTTTCTCTGAGTGAGTCACCCTAGCAAATTAATCAAACCCAATAAGAAGGTTGTTGGAACCTCTGGCCTATAGCGGATGGGTAAGCAGCACAGACAATGGCCTGGACTTCCTGTTAGCGACTGATGTCGAAGGAGGGGACAGGCGGCCTTATAGGACTGAGCCCTTATCCTGTGGGATCCGATGCTATCTCAGGAAATAGTCAGAATTCAGGTGAATTGCTGGATAATTGCTTGGTGTTGGGGGGTGGCGGGAAATGCACGTTGGCATTGGTGTCAGAATCTAGGACCGTGTGGCAAGAGCTGAGGTCTTTGACAGAAGACACAGCCACCCCGTGATGACCACATAAGAGGGGGCCAAGGAAATCAATAACTCTCTTATTCTCCTTTTACCCCCCTCGTCTCCCGTGGGTGCTTCTTATTGGCCAAACCCAGCCAAAATCCAGAACTGTACTGTCCAGGACAGGAGCCAATAGGCATATGTAACTATTTAAACTAATTAAACTCTAAAATCGAGGTCCTTAGCCATATTAGTCACACTTCAGGTGCTCAATAGCCACATATGGCTAGTGGCTCTCATACTGGACAGCTCAGATACAGAGTATTTCCATCATCCCAAAGTTCTACTTGGACAAGCTTGATAAAGGGCAAGGGAGAGCCACTGTGCATGACGGTCAGCCTCTTGGGCACGGAGCAGGTAAGGAAGGCTGCGGACTGGATCTGGAGGGAGACACAGGGGATATGGAGCATGTTCAACATGTACAAAAGCATGTCTCATAAGATACTCTGAAAACTATAATAAAATTGGGGGGGGGCAGTTGATGGTCGTATAAATTTGACAAACTCTATACACTGTTTTGTTCCCTTGAAGACTCAAGATATATATCAGCCTAGTAACAGCTGTGAGAAATCCTGGAAATGTGTTTAACACTGTTTAAAAGCAGGTGTTTTCTGAACTCTTTTGGCTACGAAATCTTTTTTTTTTTTTTTTAATGGAATGAGTTACAACACCTTTCACAAAGTTCTTTTTTGTACTGGATATTTATCATTTCGGGGCTTCCAAGATCCTGTCGACCCTCCTTGTTTGGGGTGGAGGATCCCAAAAGAGATAAGAAGGTTGGATCCATCTGCCCAACACAGGAAGCTGACCAGTGGCTGAGAGGCCTTCTACCAAGAGACCCAGGGGAGACCATCAGATGCCCCCACCCAAGCGGCAGTTGCAAAGAAGCCCTACTCAGATCTCCAGCTCAGGGAAGCATGATTGATGGACAGTCCCAGATGCTGCCCCTCTGATCTACCCTTTGTTCATGCCATGCTTCCCCTGGGCTGCTCCCAGTCAAAGACTAAACATAGCGGGGGCAATCATGGGGGTATCCCACACAGACACGGGAGTCTAAAATCACCTTTGGCTTGAGGATTCCTCATTGGTCTGGTTGGGACTTTCTGAGGGCTGCCCTGCAGCCCGACACTCCTATCTGCTCTCCTTTCCTCCTACCTCATTTCAAAACTGTCAGACCTGTATCTCTGACCGAAGACTCTGGCTTCCTGCTTTTTTTCCTTCACAGGAATTTCCCCCAATAAATCTTTCAGGCATGTGTAATACCATATTGGTGTCTGCTTCTTAGAGGATCTGAACCAACATAATTTAAGATCCGAATCTTGAGTAGTGTCTCAAAGAGGTGGGAACACACAGAAATAATTCAAGGCGGAGCTCAGCGTCACGGACAATCCTTGGACACGTTTTGTTGGCCAGGCTCGAAACGGTTACTGAGTAAACTTCTCAACCTGTTTAAAATCGCCTGATTTTCACATTGGTTAGCCGTGAAAACTGAACTCTTCACACCGGCATCAATTGCTAACGTGCTCTGACCATGTCAGGAAAGAGCCACTGCCTTGTCGGTGGTCCAAAGCCTCGCCACCCGTTATCCTCCTGATTGTCTGGGGTGAGCAGCTCCTGGCCGCGGCCACTGAGACTTGTATTCTGTGGAAGACCAGACTTTGAGGAGAAGAAATGGGTATTTTGAATAAAAGACACTGTTCTTGCCTTGTATCAATACATAACATAGGGTTTGGGGGTATACACTTACAATCAAGGTTCAAAAAGATGGTTGGTAGCCTTTAGAAAGGGCAAAACAGGGGCACGTGGGTGGCTCAGTCTGTTGAGTGTCTGACTTCGGCTCAGGTCATGATCTTGCAGTTCAAGCCCCGCATCGGGCTCTGCGCTGACATCGCAGGGCATGGAGCCTGTTTCGCGTTCTGTGTCTCCCTCTCTCTCTCTGCCCTTCCCTTGCCTGTGCTCTGTCTGTCTGTCTCTCTCTCTCAAAAATAAACATTAAAAAAAAAAAAAAAGAAAAAGAAAGGGAAAAACAAGTTTTCTTTTTCTTTTCTTCTTTCTTTTTCTCCCTTTTTGGAAAGCTGGTGGTGAAGTGCGTGCCCTGGCAGCCACCCCTGGCTCCCTACAGTGAAACTACCTCAGACCCTGAGGATGCTTGTTTGGAGATGGGAGCCAGGGTGGGTGCTGGAAGGTGGGAGGTAGGAGCTGTGCCTAGCTTTCCAGCAGAGGTGCTCTCCAGCAGAGGGTTGAGAATCCGGGGGAAGAGGTAGAGAACAATGCCCAGCAACTTCAGCTGTGGGACCAGGCGGGAGACGGGAGCCCTGGCCATCGCCCACCAGGCCACTGCTCCTCTGTCTATGGTCCACATCGCCCGCCACTCCATGAGCATGTCACTTGCCGAAGGAACCACGTTTTGGCCAGTTTGGGCCTGCACCTTCACCTGCCAGCGCCGTGCTAGGCCAAGGAGGAGACAAAGGTGAGTCACAAGGTGTCCTTGCCTTTAAAATCTCACAGAGGAGTGAAGATGTCAGAAAAAGGGAGAATGAGAGAGAGCAATGCCACTGGGTGGCACCGACCACGGAGTCTAGGTGGCCTGTAGGAGCCAGTGAGGCTCCCCGAGGGCAGTGACTTGGAAGCTGGGAGGTGAAGTACAAGCAGGACTTTGCCAGGCGAAATCTGGAAAAGAGACTTCAGACCAGGAGAAGATGCCGTACGAATCTCAGCGATTGAAGTCCCCGAATTCCCAAAGCATGCATGCTGACGTCAGGATGACTAGTTTAATTACTCTCTGTACTGTCTGCTTCTCCAGCAAACTGGAGGGATCCAGTGCTCTCTGAGCCTCAGCATCTCCACCTGTGAAATGGCGAGAGTCATAGGTACGTGACGGCAGGGGGCTGGGGACTAAATGAGATGCGGTCTGTGCAAACATTTTACGGCACCGTATGCAGTGCTCTCTCTACAAAAGCCCGTTGCTCTCATCATCAACGTGAGTGCTGTTATTATTCATTAATTCAGTGCCAGCGGCTCTGCTGGAAACTGAGGATTCAGAGGTGAATAAAACAAAGCCCTGCCCTCCAAGTGACCACAGTCTAATAACAAGAATTCACGCGTGGGGCTTTTTATGTGCTGCCTCTGTCCCCAGCGCTCCAGCTCTGTGTGTTGTCATTGTTTTACCCTCATGACAACCTGAGAAACAGGTGCTATGACTACTCTCATTTTGCGGGCGTGGAAACTGAAACACGATGGGTGTGTGTGTGTGTGTAAAAACTTGTGCAAGGCCTCACAGCTGACGGGTGGGAGTGCCCAGATGTGAACCCAAGTAAGTTGGCTCCAGACGCTTCTTTACACCGCCGTCCCTAACAGGGAGATGGACAGTTGAGAGGCAACGATACTATGACATCAGTACTGTGAGCATAAGTTGCGTGGAGGGCAGGGGATTTTCAGCAAACGCTCCTTGGAAGAGATGGTCCCTGAGCTGCGTTCTGGTGAGGTGAGGAAAAGTGTGCTGGGAAAGAGAAGCATCAGAATGAAGCCCTCGCGGGGTGGGTGACAGCCGAGCTCCTGCCCTTCAGGGTGGAAGAGGACAGGTTTGGAGAGGTGGATAAGAGCAGGTCCTGAAGGCCTTGAGCGCCACGCTAAGGAGATGGACGGTCCTCTGAGGGCAGCAGAGACTATGCTGGAAGGCTCGCTCTGACTGGAAGAGGCGGGGATGATGACAGGTGAAGTGGAGAGACAGTGTGGGGGCTACCACAGAGGTCCAGCTGCCATTCCCGGTGACTGCAAATAGAAATGAGCCAGCAGAGATGGAAGTATGAGGACCTTTAACACACAGAGAATGACGAGAGAGAAAGCGGGAGAGAAATTGAGAGAGACCACAGGGTCCTGGCTTGCATGACAAGGTGGGGCAGGGTGCCAAGCACCAGGACCTAAGGAGGAAGACCGGGGACCTCGCTTGTAGAGTAGGGCACAGGAAGCAGGGCCAGAAGGTGACAGACGGCGAGTGAGCAGAGGGGAGTGAGGAAAAGAAGCAAGTATCTGCCCAAGAACCCCAGCAAGTTGAAGGGCAAGGGGGTTGGGTCAGACATCAAGAATCTACTTCGATGGAGTTCTGGGTACTCAAACCTCGGCTAAGGTATATCTAAAGACTGTGCTTGTCCTTGTCATTCGAAAAGACCTTGTTTTCAGTCCTATTTTTCCCCAGTCTTCACTTGCCAAGACTTCATGTTTCACTGCCCCCAGTGACGTAGAACTGTTGAATTAACTTCTCAATATCTTTGTCTGCTCGTCACTGTTCCCTGCACACATATGCATAATAGGAAAAGGAGCAGGTTCTGCCGGTGGGTATTTGTAATGTGCCAAGACTGATAAATAAAACGATAAACACGCCATTGCCGTTGCCAGTAATAATAGCAACCGTTCTCAGCTCCTGTTTATTGAGCATCTATTATGCACCAGGTGTTCTGTTGGGAGTTTTACAAACCTGGCCACTATTCAGAGTAAAAATGACATTTCTCTCTTACAGGGGGAGAAACTAAGGCTTGAGGTTATGTGAGCAGCTGGGGATGACAAAGTACAGGGTAAGTAGCAGTGGGATGTATGTGTGCCACCTGCCAAGGGCACAGCCTTTAGGCAGCCCTTCAAAATGTGTTTGCATCTAAATGACTTGATATCCTTCCTATGATCCTTGAGGAGAGAAGAGTTGTGTGTGCGAAGTAGAAGAAGAGGGGGCAGAGGAAAGGGAACAGAGTTATGTGAACTTAAGTCAGGGGATTACTGTCCCCAAGCTCAGTATTTACAAGCTGTTACTATGCCTTCAAACAGTCAGGCCCGATGGGCTCCTTCAGAAAAGAACAAGCATCTAAATGGGTTTTCGTGTTTGCCACAGATGTTTATCTAAAGAAATGGAACACGTGATGCAAAAATTCCTGGCCAGCTTCTTTTTCTTATGTACGTATGTATGTATGTATGTATGTATTTTAGTGTTTCCTTATTTTTGAGAGAGAGAGAGAGAGAGAGAGAGAGAGAGAGAGTATGAGCAGGGAAAGGCCAGAGAGAGAGAGAAGGGACAGGGAATCTAAAGCGGGCTCTGTGCTGACAGCAGAGAGCCCGACACGGGGCTCAAACCCCTGAACCGTGAGATCATGACCCTGAACCGAAGTTGGACACTTAACCAACTGAGCCACCCAGGTGCCTTCCTGGCCAGCTTTCTTTCAAGAACATAAATTACAAATCATCCGTTCGCTTACCAAGTATGTATGCAGCACCCACAGAATGGCAAGCATTGGGTTAGACACCAGGGGTACAGTGGCAAATGTAATCAACCACACCAGTATGTGAGACTGAACACAGGGTGCCCATCCCTGAACTGTCTCTGCGGGGGTGACTGGAAGGCTGAGAGTAGTCCCCAGAAGAGACGGCGGAGGGCCTTTTGGGCAGAGGTGTGGCTTGAGCAAAGGCCGCTTGCCCTGACACTGTTTTTGCCACCTCTTGCCACCTATTGTGTCTTGCAAACTCTAACTCGCCCCTTAAACCTTGGGCAGGCTTGCTTGGCCTAAACTCCCTGGCTGGGTTGGGGAGCTCTCCTGTGGGTTTCCTCCATACCTGTCGCATACGTCTATAGAAGCAGGTATTTGCAGGGAGCCCAGCCTGGGTGTCCGTCTCCAGTCTGAGCCCTCTGGAGACAGGTGGTGAGACATTTAGTTCCATGTTCCCAGAGCTGGCACAGAGCAGGTCCTTGATACATGCAGTGGAATGACAGTAGCATGCTGGAGGAGGTGTCGGAGGACCCTTTAGGTGGTCCTGGCCAACACTGCCCCTTTAACCACTTAACTGTTTGTTTTTGAGGAAGACAGATTGGAGGCCTGAGCTCTGCCATGATGACTGGGGCATATCACTTAAGATCTGGTTTTCTTCCCTTACCAAATGACAAAGTTAGATCAGCATTGTGGGCTTCAGACAATATACAACCTACCAAAGTCCGTAAGAAGGGCTGTTTGTGCTGAAGGAAGTCCATGGTTAGCCTACACCCTACAGTCAAGATGAGCAAAGAGAGCTCTTCCGGAAGGGAGGTAACCAGCACATTTGGTCTTTGATTTCGTTTACTCTGACCCACAATTCTGTGACATAGTGTTGCTTTTGTCTGTAATTCACGTGAAGCTTAATCTTTCAACAAGAACACGAAGTTCCTGGCATAGAATGCAATGGTAGCTAATAATAGGTAACATTCATGGAGAACTTTACTTTTTGAGCAAGTAAAAGGATCACATGTCCAAAAATGAAAATGATATAAAAAGAGGTACATGGAGCACCTTGTCCCAACCTATGTTTGTACCTGCCCCATTTTATACCCCTGGTCTCTGCCCCATGAGTCACCAGTTTCAATAATTGCTGATCCGTCCTTCCCAAGTTTTTTTTATTCAAGTTTATATTTTCAAAAACACATCTTCAGCATCTAGGGAAATGATCATTTGACTTTTCTCCTTAGATCTATTTTGAAACACTGTCTTTGCATATTTAGAATAAGCTGCACTTGGTCATGAAGACTTATTCTTTTCCTATGCTGCTGTATTCTGATTGCTAATATTTTATTTAGGATTTATGCGTTAGTATTCATGTAGGAGATTCATTTATTGTTTCCTTTTTCTACAGCCTTTGTTATCAATGTTAACATATCGGGGTCAAAAACAAAAATCATTCTTCCTTATCTATGCTCTGGAACAGTTTAAATGGCATTGGAAACATCCACCCTTTAAAGGTTTGGTTAAATTTGCCTGGAAACTTTCAGCCCTGGTGCTTTTTAAATATTAACTCCTTTACAATATTATCTAGCTTTTTTATATGAAAATTGGCTTATTTATATATTCTGCAGTTGGTTTCAGTAAATTACATTCTCCTAGAAAAGTATCCATTTCTTTCAAATTTGCAAATTTAGATAAAGTTGGGTAAAATTGTTTTTAAAATGTCCTTGCTTTCTGCATTTTTCTTTCTTGCCATTTTTTATTTGTTGCCTTTGTTTTTTTCCTCCTTGATTTTGGAGAAGTCTTCTCTGTTCTACCGATTTTGCCCCAGTGATGTGGGTATTCACTTATTCACTTTGTTTTCCCACTTTGTTTTGCTATGTTAACATCCTTTGTATTTTCTTTCTTCTGTTTTCCTCTGGTTTATTTTTTTGTCCTTTTTCCTAACTTTTTCGATGAATTGTTAATTCTTTCTATTCCATTCCTTTTATATTTAAATAAATATTCCTTTTATAGGTTAAGATATTTCCCATAAGTGCCGCTTGAGTTCAATTCTTTAGATACGGAATCTAACATGTAGTAATTTTTCATTATCATTGGTTTTTAGAAATTCTGCAATTTGTATTTGTACTTTTCTTTTAACCCAAAAGTTGTTTAAAGGACAACTTTCTTAAAATTCTCTGATCTTTCATTAATTTAAATTTTTACTGCATTGTGAATAGAAAATGTCCACTCTACCTGAGTTTTTGAAACTTACTGTGATTTCATCTGGGGTGACCAATGGAATGGCCAATAATTGTGGCTGTTCCATGGACACACAAAGCAAAAATACGTTCTTTATCTTCAGGGCACAGAGTTTGATATATATTCATCCCATCGACCTTTATGATTCTGTTACTTAGGTCTTTTGTATCCTTATTCATTTTTGGTCTAATTGATCTGAGAGAATGTGTTGCTATTCCTGAGATGTGGAATGTCTGGGGAGGAGCCAGTTCCAGAGGGAAGAGTGGGTATGGAAAAATCATAAAGTCCATTGGATCATCTCCAACCAAAAATCATTCTTGCCAAACACTAATTTGCAAAGATGTATGCACCCCTATGTTTCCTGCGGTGTTATTTACAAAAGCCAAGATATGGAAGCAAGCCAAACGTCCACTGACAGATGAATGAATAAAGAAGAGTTGAGATATGTATGTATGTGTATATATGTGTGTATATATATCATAAATATACATAACATATACACATATATAATGGTATATTACTCAGCCATAAAAAAGGATGAGGTCTTGCCATTTGCAACAACATGGATGGACCTAGAGGGTATCATGCTAAGTGAAATAAGTCAGACAGAGGAAGATAAATACCATATGATTTCACTTATAGGTGGAATCTTAACAACAAAACAAATGAACCAGCAAACAAAAGCAGAAACAGACCCACAAGGACAGAGGAGCTGACGGTTGCCAGAGGGACAGGAAAAAAAGTCACTCTTGCCATAAAGAAAAAGGTCTCCCCAAAGTGACCAAGGTCTGTATCTTCCAACTTTTAATGGTACTACTTGACAGAAGAAAGAGTCAATCTTTCATTTAATCAGATAATTTTTTATTGTTTTCTAATTTTTTCATACATGGAATTTTCCCCCCAAAATCAAGTTTAAAAGTTGAGTCCTCTTTTTCATTTCTGTGGAGGATAGGACAAGGTCCTATTCATGGCTTGGAGGGATTTTAGATGGTAATGTTGCTGATAATGACATTTGAGCACTTGCTATGAGCCAAGCCCTCCTTTAGGTACTGTGTATCTCTGACAGTATTAAATGCACAGCATTTAATAAACTCATAGCATCCCCATTTTACAGATTCACAACCATAAGGCAAGTGGGGTTAAAAAAACAAAAAACAAAAAACTTCAAGTTCAAACTGTTAGTGAGTGCACAGCCAGGACCCTGACCTTAGTCACTCTCCTCTGTTGCCTCTTTCAGAGACCAGCTCATCCAGTGGCTTCATTTTACAGGTGAGGAAACAGAGTCTCAATGTTGCTGAATCAGCCAGCAAATGACTGGCTGGGCTAACACTATATCCTTGAGGTTTAGACCTTCATGCAGAACCTTCCCACCATACAGCACTGCCTTTCATGTGTACAGAAGCAATATTCTGCAATAGAAAGAGGTTGTAGTTGCTGGATGATATGGGCTAATCATTTGATAGCAATTCCTGCCTGCCTGCCTCACCTCACAGGGCTGCAGAAGTAATACCATAGCAGATGCAAAGATGTTTCCATCGAAGGCTACTTAAATGACGTATACTTTTGATTTCTGAATAACTCAGTGTAAAATAAACTCACTTTTAATAGGACCAGGATATATGAACTAACAAAAAACTAAGGTTCTACAAGGGATAAATGCTCTAGGTGGGACGACTTATGTGGTTTTGGTTCTTTTAAATTTATTTATTTTTGAGAGAGGGGGTGAGAGGGGAGAGAATCCCAAGCAGGCTCTGCACTGTCAACACAGAGCCCCACTTAGGGCTCGGTCTCACAAACCATGAGATCATGACCTAAGCCGAAATCAAGAGTCGCTTTACCGACTGAAACCCCCAGGCACCCCAGGGCTTGTGTTTTTAATAGGCATCTCCTGCACTCTCCAATTCCCTTGCACATGACCTTCATTCTTTGTTTATGGGTTGTAGGCGTCAGGCTCCGAAACAGGCACTTTCCCAGAACAAGAAAGAACCGAAGATAGCCGATGGAAGAGAACACTAATCAATCGTCAGGGGAGACACACACGCGCGCGCACACACACACACACACACACACACACACACACTAAGGGTGAGTTTCTTGTGTTATCTCCAAGTCCAGCTCTCAGAGCCTTTCTGTTGCCAAGAGTGACCTAACATTTCTCTACATGTCTCTAGCTTGGCTTTGGAGGGCAAGATTTGTTTTGTTTTGCTCCATTCCATACTTATTCCAGTAATTATGAAAAGAGGAAGGGGTTTAGGACATATGGGGAGGGAGACTGACTCAGTGTATCAACTTGACTAAGAAAGGACATAATGGTTTGGCAAAATAAGACCATTTCATCTTGAAAGTGTAAGCACATCCTATACTAGTAGAATTATTTGGCTTGCCAAAAACCAAAGGCATTTAGCTGAATATGGCAGGGACCTAAGCCAAATGACTAGAGGTGGCACCCTGTACAACTGCACAGAGGCTTCCAGAACTGGTTAGGGAACCTGATTCTGATGCTAGAACTGGTGGTGTTCCACTTGGACTCATTTGGGATGGGATCCACAACAAGCCCTGGAAACCTGTCCTCTAATGGCACAGAATCTCTGGGAAACTGCTCCTTGTCTTGAATCATGACATCATGAAAAGATTTGTCCAAAGGTAGTCTTACAACCTGCCAGCTTTGGGGCTTGCAGCAGAAACTGAATAAAATGCATTCCTATCATCCTAAAGAGCAAACTGATCTCCTCAGCCTTCTAACCTAGCATTTGGTAGATGCCAAATGACGAGCTAAAAATGTAGGATGGATTCCTCAGAGAGGTTCTAGACCTTCCTTTCTCAGTTTGCTTAGTTTTGTTTTTGTTTTTGTTTTTTAAAGAAAAGACTGAAATGGTTCAGTTGTGGGTGGCCTAGCTCAGATTCTAGGCAATCTCTTCAGTAGGGTCTCCAGCCTTGCTGACCTAAACATTCTTGTTTGCAAAAGAAGATCCTATTTCAAAGGAAATGTGGCCGATTCGTGCTTTACCACGTAGGTTATCAGGAGCCTCCTCTGTTGCACCACGTGAGAAAGTTGAGCTGGGAACTTTCTCACTTGCCTCAAATTTAAGTCATAAATTAAAATGTATCTGGCAAAAATGGGAAAAGGGTTGAAAAAAGGTGAGTTTCGTATGAAATTGGGTGCAAGTATTTTCTAACCTCAGAACTTCAGGTTTTATGGGGGTCTCCAAGTTCAGTTAGTTCAAGCCCTACATCTGACTGTTTCCAGTGATCTGGATGATCTATTTGGTGGGCAGTGTTCTCTTCCCAGGAAAGACACGAGTTATCTGTAAGGCATCTGTAGCTTTCATATCACCCGGAATCCAGCCTTAATCAGTGAAGGGAACATTAGTAAACTATCTTAGTTTACTAATGGTCACTTAGTTACAAAGAATGGAAAACCACTCAATTTAAATCCTTTCTGGGGCACCTGGGTGGCTCAGTTGGTTAAGCATCTGACTTTGGCTCAGGTCATGATCTCATGGTTCCAGAGTTCGAGCCCTATATTGGGCTCTGGGCTGACAGTTCAGGGCCTGGAGCCTACTTGGGATTCTGTGTCTCCCTCTCTCTCTGTCCCCCCGCCCCCCATTCACACCATCTCTCCTTCAAAAATAAACATTAAAAATTGTTTTACTCCTTTGTAAAGAGTTTATTGGGGGGCGCCTGGGTGGCGCAGTCGGTTAAGCGTCCGACTTCAGCCAGGTCACGGTCTCGCGGTCCGTGAGTTCGAGCCCCGCGTCAGGCTCTGGGCTGATGGCTCAGAGCCTGGAGCCTGTTTCCGATTCTGTGTCTCCCTCTCTCTCTGCCCCTCCCCCGTTCATGCTCTGTCTCTCTCTGTCCCAAAAATAAATAAAAAACGTTGAAAAAAAAAATTAAAAAAAAAAAAAAAAGAGTTTATTGGAAGGAATATGTAGGTTTCCTGAGGACGAGAAAGATATCAGATGGTTTTCCTCTCTCTCTTCTCTTTTCTCATTTCCTATTGTCTGTTTGTCTCAGCAACTAGCTTTCTCTTGCATTTCCAGCTTCTGCTTCATTATGACTTTTTGGCTCTGATATAGGACACCTGTTTTTGTTTCTTTTTACATTTACCTTGTTTTTCTTATCATCATGTCCCAATTTTTTCTTCAGAGAATCAGCCATGGGAATTGGTTTGGCAATGGACACCTGACTCGACTCCAGCCAACAAGATATGGTGAGACCCTGGCCGAGGTTTCTAGGAGATGGTGTGTGAATGGAGGAGGACACGAGGTTGGTGTTGCCAACACCATCCTGCCTCTGTGAAGCCCAAGCCCAATGGCAACACAGCAGTAGAGCAAAGGGATAGAAGCTACATCCTGATGGCAATTTTGGAAACCTAAACCCCAGCTATATGTGAAGCCAGTTTCATGGGCCAGTAACTTTCTTGCTTGCTTGCTTGCTTGCTTGCTTAAGTCATTTTGGATCAAGCACTCTGTCAAGCATAACCCCCAAGTCCCAACTGATATAGCCATCAGCCCTGGATTTCCACCCAGCCAACTCCACTGCTCGCCATGACCTTGCCGTTCTGGTTTCCTGATTGGCCTGGTTAGGAAGGGCGTGCTCAGGAAGGACTGGTTTAATGTGGTATGTAGGGCTATTCTTCTCAGAGCCAAAGGGAGGGCAGAGGGAGAGGAAACAATTAACTTCTTACATTTAGAGTCATTAGAGTCCTTGATCTGGCAATTAGCCTAATCATATTTTTTTCCTGTCTTCATTAGGGTCATGAACGTCAAAATATAGGGAATAAGATGCAAAAATCAGTTCCAACTTCATAAATAATGCTTGTGATGCGTTTTCGTACACAAATCTAACGGAAATTTAGAAAATGAACGGGTCTGCTTTGTCATTATTCTCTTGTGGGTATGCCAACAGCTTTGAAAAGTTTTTCAGTATGCCAACTTTAATTTTATAACTGAAAACAACAGTAGCTTGGAAGCTCAGGTTTAAGTCATAAACGAAACTGTATCTGGTAAGAAGTGCATTACATTCTATTTCTTTATTATGAGAATATTTAACCCAGTTCTGACTTAGGGGCGCCTGGGTGGCTCAGTCGGTTAGGTGTCCGACTCTTGATTTCGGCTCAGGTCGTGATCTCATGGTTCATGAGATAAGAGCCCCGAATCGGGCTGTGTGCTGACAGCACGGAACCTGCCTGGGATCCTCTCCCTCCCTCTGTCTGCCCCTCTCCCGCTTGTGCTTGCATGCACTCTCTCTGTAAAAATAAATAAACTAAAAATATTATAAAAATATCTCCACTACACTACATCATGATGCAGATAGTCTTTTCCCACACCTCTTCCTTCAAGACATCTAACTTACTTCATCAGAAAATAATAAATCTCAGGCTCGGAAGCCACTTCTTTGCCAAGAATTGTACCAGTGAAGCGGTTCATTGTTCCAATTAAAATTTACATTTGTTTAGGAAGGGCAAGGACATGACTGTCACATACATGTGACACATCCAACATTTCACTTCCATTTTACACCTGTGTTGACACCACAAGCAGAGCACAGGTGCAGCCTGAGAAGAATGAGAGCTTGGGCTCCATCCTGAGCCGTGGAGTCTACCTATGTGTGACGTTGGCAGATTATGACCTCTGTAAGCCTCTGTTTCTTCACATATAAAGGACTGATCTTATATCTTTATAGGTAATAATACTGACCTCATAGCTTTAATGGGGTAACTAAATAAGGTAGTATATGTAAGCTTATAATTAATGCTCAGTGTTATTTACCACCTATCACTTAAGGTAACAAATAATAATGCCCTTCACAATCAAAACAATTACAACTCACGAATGTCCATTTCCTACCAGTTGTCAACACTGCCGTAAATCTTCCATAGTTATGAAATAGAATCTACCTTTTCTCATAATTTGAAATGTTACAGCCCTCTTAACACTACTGAAACATCTCGTTCTGCTACTAACAGGCTATATGACCTGGAACAAGCAGGTAAGCAACGTGAGTTTTGCTTCTGTATTTGCAAAATGCCCAGATTGGGCTGTCGTCGATGAATGTTAGGGTCCCCCCTAGCTCTACCATTCTTCTCTGTGCATCTCAGAATTCAGTTCTGTGGCCACGTGATGCATGTGAATCATCATGGGACAATTACATCCTGATTTCAAACGAGCCCATAGTCTGCTCAGGAGAAAAACCGCTGCCATCTAGTCTCCCCAACGAACATCAGCCTCAGGATAAAAGGAAAGAGAGCATAAGAAGATGTAAGAGTATGGCAATTCACAGGCTCAGAGTTTCCATTTTGGAAATCTCTAAAACTTATTTCTCAAAATTTGAGGACGAATTTTGTGATGCAGGGGTAGTGAGAGAAAAGTGTGCCACGGGGCATGATGGATGCTTATCCCCTGGGCTTACAGTCTACTGTTCCACAAAGCTCCAAACACAAGTTGCCTTAGTTATTGGAAATGCTAATGATTGGTATACTTCTATTTTTCTGCAACTGCAAAACAGAACTGCCTAATTAACCATTCCTTTGGTATTTACTTTGAAGCCAACTGTGCATTTCTTGGCCTCTTCACATACAATTGATGCCAGCTCCCACGCAATTCCACAGAATTCTTGTACAGTTCTCACTTGCTCTGCCCCATCTTTTTTGCTTAGCCTCCCCTCTACTACCTGGCAAATGGTGCACGTTCCAAAAATTACGATACCATCAGAAGGTCTCTACACACTCGTCTAAAAGACATTCAGGGAAAGATGCAAAAAAATGCCTTCGCACAGAAGTGGGGAGAAGGGCCTAAATTAAATTTCTAATGGACACAGCAACAGAAGAAAGTGCTGTGTGTGAAGAGCCCAGACTCTCCCTGACAGATGGCATGCAGTGAGTGCATGCTGTTAGCTGGGCAGTGCTCAAGGGCTTGCTCCGTTGCAAATACAGAAACAATAAAACTGTTTATTGATTTTGAAGAGATCCATAATTAAGTACGACATTTTCAAAGATAAAGGTTTACCAAGGCAGAACAGCCAGGATTTAAGGGGTCTTAAAATGGAAGACTATTTAATTGATTCAAATGTCGTTCCTAGGATGGCAACACTCCAAGAACTCCAGCTTGTACGCGTGTGCGTCTGCACGTACGTCTGAGTGCAAGGGTGTGCGCACAAATCATTGGAAGTTTTAAAGTGGCGCGTGGCCGTATGAAATTTTCTTGAGGTTAGAAAAGCAAAGGTTGCAACCCTTACATTTGGTTGCCTTGGGCAAGCAAAAAAAAAAAAAAAAAAAAAAATCTGTCAAGACCCAGGTCTTACTGTTAAGGCTGGAGTTGAGAAATGCCCTCCAAATGCCTTCAAGTCAACATTAGCTATGACAGAAGCAAGACTATTATTTAACAGTAGCAGCAAATGTCAAAAACAAACTGTGCCTGGCATTTTGACAAGACACTACTGAAAGAGAACCACTTTTTCAGCACTTGTGTAACCGTGGGGGAGAACGCGACAATTAATATCCCGAGGTCTGGTAATAGGATTTCCAGGCTGCTTGGTGCTTTCCTTCTGATACACATAAGAGGAGTAGCAAGTGGCGGACAGGGGCAAAACGAATCCAAAACGATGAGGCCTGGAGGAAAGGACTGATACATCAAGAAATCAGGTACCTGTATGGCTAATTAAAATGTAACTCCTTCTTCGGGAAACTGCAGTCTCACAGCGGTGACACTGTAAAGTATGAGGACAGAGCCATCATCTCTAGGCAAAAATAAGATGCTGACAAAACCTATCTCTTACTTCCCACATCCTTCCTTCCCTCTGGTGTCCTCACGCCATCCTGTGGCACCTCGTCTGAGCTTCCATCCCTGGAAGACATTCCCAGCCTAACCTGGCCAAACCTCCAACCCAACAATCAATTACTCAGTATAGTAACAACTAGCCACTCTTCTGCCCCACTTTCCTGCCTGGGGCCTGTAAGCAACCTGCTGAGTGAAGCTCTGGGCGGTGGATGGTGGGTGGGCATAGTGGATTTGGGCATTACATATCCTTTCATTTTGACAGAAACATTAGGAGAGTATCTAAATGCAAAGGAAGTGCTAATGTGTTGGCTCAGTACCTGTACTTTGAAGTGGGAACCGAGGAAAAAGGAACATTTATGTAACCGAATGCCTGTTTACATATTATTGCATTTGATGTTACCAGGCCCCAAAGGAAAATGGTAGTGTACCTCCATTTCAGAGATGAGAAGATGGAAGTTTAGAAAGCTTGGGGGACTCGCCCAGGGTCCCGGTCAATAAGGAACTCATGCAGCGTTCAAGCCTGGGTTTGCCGGATTCCCAAGACTGGCTCTTTCCCTGATTCACCCTGCCAAACCTCAGGATCACACCTTGATCAGCCTCAGAACATCCTTTTTCAAAAAAGTCTGACAGTTATGGTGCTTTATAAATAAAGGCGATGCCGTGAACAGTGGGAGACAGTATAGTCTCGATGTGTAAGCCTCAGGATATGATTCCCACAGGCAGCTGTGGACCCTTCCCAAGAAGCTATGCCCTGCTTGCAGGCTTTACAGGGGTCATTTAAACCCCAAAAGAGAAGTGTGTCCCCATGTTTCATGTCCCACCTGCCATCATTTCCTCTGTCATCCTCACTACTTCCAGACTGGACTTTGGATTCTTCAGAGTAGAGTCACCTGTCTGTCCATGTTGTTTTCTTGTCCATCCCATGCCAAGGAGAAATGCCCTCCCCTCCTTGAGCTGAGTTTGACCCTTCCTTCACACCTCACCCCTACACGTGTCCCCACCCTTCAGACCAGTGGGGTTAATATCATGTCCTTTCCTGACCAGTGGGTTAATATCACGTCCTTATTCTCACAGAAGGTATCATCTATACAACCCATCTGCACAGATCCCCCAACACCAGTTCTCCGGTATTATGGGGCGCATCAAAAACGATACCACCAAGCATAATAATTCACACAGACTTCTCCCAGCCTGAACTTTTTAAAAGGTCAGAAGTCAAAACCTGTTTAAAAAAATTTATCTCCTTTCCATTCTGTCAGATTTCCACATGGGATGGTGCCTGTGGAGGCCGCAGAACATCTATTATCAAGAGAGGGTCAAGGCCCATGTCTAAAGCAATCATGGAGGGCAGAAGCCGTGAGGCTCTCTCAGAATGCTTACACTGGCTTTCTAAAATAACCCAGGTTCCAGGGTGGAGTGGCATATTAAACATAAGGTATGTCCGTGAAGTGGAGGGTGCATCTGAGTTAGCAACGCCCACTGCGCCAAGCCACTCCCTCTAAGGGATGGCCTTAGAAATCTGTTGGAAATACACATGGAAACCACTTGCAGGGACTGGCAGGGACAGCACAGCGTGGTGATGAGAGGAACCCTTGGTCACTAGAGCCAAGTCAGACCAGAGTTTGAAACCCTGTTCTGCCTTTCAGAAAAACATGGACAATGAGGTGCCTGGGTGGCTCAGTCGGTTAAGTGTCCCAACTCCTGATTTTGGCTCAGGTCATGGTCTCTCTCACAGGTTTGTGAGTTCGAGGCCCGCATCGGTCTCTGCGCTGTCAGCACAGAGCCTGCTTGGGATTCTCTCTCTCTCTCTCTCTCTCTCTGCCTGGTCTCAAAAATAAATTAAAAAAAAAAAAAAAAAAAGGAAAGAAAAACCTGGACATTGGAAGCTATGAAACAGTCCATATCTGGAGGGGTGTGGTGGGGATGTTCATAGGAGGCACAAAGCAAAAGCCTGATTCATTTCCTCCCCCTCACTTCTTCTCTTAGATGGTAGGAAAAGGCAAAAGTGAGCCCCTTCCTTCTTTCCCACCATTCTAGAACTTGGATACTAAGTTTTTATGCTACGTGTCTTAAAGACTATAATTTTAATTTGACCACCAAAAAGTATTTTATTTTCTCATAGTCATGTTCACTATGAATCACTTAGGAGGGAAAATATGCTAGCGGGCAGAAAGTGCTACAGAAGGCCTTACGCCAACCGTGGCTGACACTACCACTGATCACCGGTATCTCGTTGTCCTGTCCCCCAGGGAGAGGGATTACACATCCCAGCCCCTTTACAGTTAGTTGGAGCCAGAACCAGAACTAATACTATCGAACATTTAAGGGTCGCTGATTTATTCTTTCTGGAAGAAAAGCTGAACCTGACTCAACCTTATTATGAATTTTACATACATTCTGGAAAGATCTGCTTTGATGTATACTGACCCGCTTTCTCTTAGACAGGCATGACACTGACACACACTAGGTCTGAGGCACAGGAAATTCCACAAAGATTTGTCTTTACAAACATCTTTAAGCTTCATCTTCAAATTGTCAGGCCACGGGCTCCCTGGGCCAATGCGCAGACTACGCGCAGCAGCCGTATCCAGCTGATCCTAAAATGATGGGGTAGCACTTTGTCTTTCTGTAACGTCCTGCTGGAAAATCTCAGGCTTTTGTAAACGCAGAAAGGACTGTTTCAAAACAGAACTGCCACTGTCATACTTTGGTTGGGTAGACATTCCCAGAAGGTCTAGGAGTGACATGTGATGACTATAAAGGGAATAGAAATGAGTTTCATTCAGTGGCAGAAATTCCCAGGGAATGCATTTTAGAAACTTTTCTTCTAAAGCAAACAGATTCAGCACTTGGGTTCTTTCTTTCCTTTGTCTACTCAATTGCTCATCACAATGAATTGGTCCGTGATCATTCTGTACAAGTTTCCTCAAAAAGTGTTTCTAAAAAAGAGATCTTGCAAACGCAACAATCTTACGGAAACAGTAGTGCTGAGTGAATTTGTTTTCTGAACGGTAATAAAAAAGGGCTCTTTTTCAATGGCAGTATATTTCCTACGTGCTCATTCCTACTAACGCCCACCTTTGGGGAAGCTACAGGAAGATTAGCAGTTGCAAATCCTGCCATAAAAAAGCAGAAGACAAGGGGGCAGTCACACTAGAGCACAGTTCTGATGTGGAATCAAAACTGCCCCTTGTTCATGAAATCCTCACACAGACCACAGCCGGGGAAACGGTGAAAGGGAAAAATTGCCCATATATGGCAATCAGTTTTGACACGAGACTCATCAATAGCCCATTCTTTCCCAGGCACATCATTATCTATCTGATCTGCCAAATCTGATACTTAACAACATTGTCTTCGGAACAGTTGACATACCCTGGAAAAGTCTGTCTTGTAAATCACAAAGAAAGATGACAGGTTTCACAGATTTCATCAGTGGTAAAGAGAAGGGAGGCATAAAGGAACAGACACTAGGATACTCATACTCTCTGGCACAATGAACCCTATGAACTGAATGTATTTCGAAAGGGAAAATACTCTCCGTACCTCAATTTTTATTGAGGCCAAACAAGAAACCACCGACTTAACCTATTTATCTCAGCTCCTAACTAAATTGAGTTTTCGGCCTGTAAAGACAAATGAACAGGCAGATGGCATGATCTCATGGTATAAAAAGGAAGTGGAGAAAGCTGAATCAGGGCAGCAGACCCCTGAAGCCATAGCTTCTCCCTCCTACCCCCAATCCATAGAAATAACAACAAAAATTAAAAAGAAAAGGAATCCATAACTATATTGTCAAGTAAGACCGTATCCTTCGTGGACCAAACACTACAAGGAACTCCTCGAAGTGAGAAAACAATCCAGAGCAGAGAGATGGAGAGAAAACACAGTTCCGAACATGAAAGGAGGGGACTTGCTATAAACATGAAATCAGAGATTCTAAGCTCAGAGGTGGCTGATGCTCTGAGACGGAAACACCAAGAGTAACTGACCTGATGCATTCAAGCAGGCTATTGTGGAAGCAGCCACCTGGCCAACTACATGTCTACTCGCCCACCTTGGACGGGGCAGAGACAACACAGTATCTGCCCCCAGGTGAAAGGGGTAGGAGTGGAGAGGCATGGCAGTCCACCCAAGCCAAACAAGGGAGCACCCACATCCAGAGACAGGCTGGTGATACAGGCTCATCCTGCCTTCCCCTGCAATGGCTCTGTAGAAGAGTTTAGAACTTTAAAAAAAAAATTTTTTTTTTAATGCTTATTTATTTCTGAGAGACAGAGACAGCACGTGAGTGGGGGAAGGGCAGCGAGAGAGGCAGGTACAGAATCTGAAGCAGGCTCCAGGCTCTGAGCTGTCAGCACTGAGTCTGACGTGGGGCACAAACGCACAAACTGTGAGATCATGACCAGAGCCGAAGTCGGATGCTTAACCAACTGCATCACCCAGGTGCCCTGCGTTTAGAACTTTAAAAGAAGAATAATTACTAGCCTCAAAAAATACAAGAAAAATATAAGAATGGCAACGCATTTCCACATAAATACATACATACATACACACATAAATAGCTTTGAAATTAAAACTGTGACCACTGAAAGTAAAAGCCTAGTGATGGCTGAACGCTGAATGATACAGCTGAAGAGCAACTCACTGAGCTAGAAGATCCAGTTAATTCTTCTAGAGTGTAGCACAGCAGAGAAAAGCTAAAGGGTACACAGAAAACAGAAACAAAAGGTCAAAGATCTCTTAAATGGAGGAATTTGAGAAGAATAGAGAACAAACGAATAATAAGAGCAAAGACAAAAAAAAAAAATAGCCCAGAATTAAAGAGGAGATGTCTCTGACTGAACAGGATTAATAGAAAAAGACCTACTCCTCTACATCAGAATATGTAGGATGATGGAAAAAAAAAAACAAACTAAAAATAAATCAATAAAACAAGGGAGAAAGGACTCTAATTAAAATCCCAATACAATCAAGGCAGCTGGATAAGTATTTCATTCAAATGGTCAGGAGGACTACAGATCAGATCTTTCTTTCCACCTCACCTCTGAGATTTTTCCAGGTAACACCAACACCACTGTTAACAGCTGGTCACCCAGGCCTTGGGTCTCCACTCCGCTGCTGTGCTTCTCCACCCACTTCAGGGAACTATGTAAACGAAGTTGTTTACATCGCACCCTGGACCTCAAGAGTTGGAAACGTTCCGCTAAACTGCTGACTACAAACTCTAAGCCTATGACCCTTCTTAGAAAAAACGTTTTTTACCTCAAGATGTGCAGTCCTTGTAGCTTACCTGATTCTTTCACACTGTCAGGTCAGCACTGCTGGTTCAACTTCCTTCTCCAATTTGCCTGGATCCCAAGCAAGACTCCTGATCTTTTGTCAGGAGCCTCCATTAATTTCTCACATGGCCGTTATGCCACGTCTTCCAACAAATTCCTAACTAGAATCAATCTCTGCCATCACAACTGCCCTAACTGCTGGGCTACTGAGCCCCCAGACACGGCATAACCAAGTTGACTGTTGGCTCCATGTCAAGTGTCTCATCTGGGGCCTCACTTGAGTCCTTGATGGACTCAAAACCGTCTAGAAATTCTTTCTTCATCTCTTGTCAGTCCCTGTGTCCATTCTTCATAGAGGCTGTCCAAACCTCCACCATCTTTCAAAGTCCTCTAGCTCACCTCAGCTCCCCTCGCTCATAATAAATGGCTTAGTATATGATCAGGCGTTTCCCAAATATCTTTTGAGAGCTATTAGTATACAATGAAATATTTTAAGTGTGAAGATACAACAGGTTAAGAAAAGCATTTTTCGGGGCGCCGGGGTGGCTCAGTCAGTTTGTGAGTTCGAGCCCCGCGTCAGGCTCTGTGCTGACAGCTCAGAGCCTGGAGCCTGCTTCGGATTCTGTGTCCCCCCTGTCTCTCTGCTCCTCCCCAACTCATGCTCTGTCTCTCTGTGTCTCAGAAATAAATAAACATTAAAAAACACAAAAAGAAAAGCACTTTTCAACATAAACCATACATCTCCTTTATCTCTAAGGTTGGTTATTCCTTCCAACTGCACTTCACACTACCAGCTCTCCTGTCTGGAACTGCCTTCTGCTCTGGCTTGAACCACATCACTCTTCTCTTTCTCCTCCCACTTGTGACAACACCCTCCCCACCTCCTCCAACCCCTCTGCTAACATGCCAGCATGCCTCGGATCTGTCTCCCTTCACGGTAACATGCTCCCTAGGGGATCACACCCATGCCCACAGCTTCAAGGACCATGGACATATGCCAACAATGACCTCCCCCATTTACATCCGATAACCCAGACTCAACTATCTGACTGCTTATGACACATCTTTACCAGACGTCCCCGACACACCTGGACCTCAACTTATCAAACTAGACTCACTAACTTTACTCACTCATCTGCTTCCCTATATTCCTCTTTGCTTTACAGAAATGCCATCCACCTAGATTTCCAAAGAATAAACATTAAATCACACTTCCTCTTCCTTCACCTCCACGCTCACGTCATCAAGTTCAGATGACCTAGTCCAAAATGTATGCCAATGTTTCCCTTGCTCTTTGTTCCCCAAGTTACAATACCTCTCTGACCTCAAACATGCTCTTCATCTCACACGAATCCACACCAATGAGTGGCAATCTGGGCTGCACATTAAAACCGCCTACAGAATTTGTGAAGATCCTAAAGTGCGGGGCATACCACAGGCCAAAGATTTTAGAGTCTCCAAAGGTGGAAGCCAGGCATTAGCATTCTTTACAAATTTCCATATAATTCCAATAGGCAGCCAGATTTAAAATGTTTCCGGAACTGAAGATGTTGAGCGCACAGATTCAAAGTGCATAAACAATGAGTTAAAAGTCTTCAGCATGATGGGAGCAGCGGGAAACCAGGAACCTAGACTTCTAAGGCCTGATAAGATGTTCTGGGAGAAAAGAGCAGACTCTTCCAGATGCACAAAGCTAGGACTCTGCTACACACAGACCATCACTGGAAGAACTACCTTCTGAAGAATACACAGTTTGATTCTTCAACAACGTGGGTTTGAGCTGCACGGGTCCACCTACACATGCATTGTTTTTTGATAAACAGAGTACAGTACTGTAAATGCATTTCTTCTTCCTTATGATTTTCTTAAGAACATTTTATTTTCTCTATCTTTATTACAAGAATACAGTATATGAAACCAACTATTTATGTTATTGGTAAGGCTATGAGTAGTTAAGTTTTGGGGAGTCAAAAATTATACACGGATTTTCGACTGGGTGCGGGTAGCACCCCTACCCCCCACATTGTTTCAAGGGTCAGCTGTACTCCACTGTGAGCCAAGATCAGAGAGGTATTTAATACTGACCAAGTCTGGATTCCACCTAGAAAATACAAGATGTGTGAATGTATGCACCACTGAGAGGTTCCAGTGACCTTAATAAAGGTAAAATCGCTCCATGCAAAGAAATACATTTATAACAAAAGTATTAGCAGGATTCTGGCTAGTTAACTGTTTTCTTGTGCTTTTGCAGAATTTAGTCTCAGTTTTCAAGCATTCAGTTTCCAGAACTTTAATAAAAGGAAGCAATGACAATGTAGCAATGTTAAAAGATGTTTACCACTTTCTTTCATTGCAAAAAAAAGATGTAATATATTCACATACTTATCAAAATATCAAAACAATTTTATTTTTTGCCATCAATATCTTGTTTTCTAGATGATCTAAAAATAATTTAAGAATTCCAAAATGATAATCATTCAGTTCCTATAACACTCGACTTGGTTTCCTTTCATTATTTCTTAGCAAATTCAACCATACATGTTAATTTTATTAAATTAATCATCCGTATTAGATTCTAAGATTTACCACAGGGAAGAAAAAAAGACTCTTAACCAAGATGATAATTATATATTTAATACATCTTGCTTTTAACAGCAATTTTCAAAGTAAACACATCATAGACCTTATAACTTATTAAAGATTTATAGTGCTTACAAAGTTGATTCTAAAAATATACCTTATTTGTTCTAAATGAATAACATTATCTGGAAGATAGAATAATAAATTATAGTAGTATGTTTACCACCACTATAGTTAAGATTGTGTACATATATTCAATATGAAATCCTTTTAGGATTTTCTCACTTTCAGCCTTAAAACGTAAAAGCAGATTAAAGTTTGGCATACAAGATCTCAGACTGATAGCAATGGTTTTAAAACCAAAAATTACAAGATATCTAGTTGACGTATTATGAGAGCATGGGCACATGCACATACATTTTTACATGTACATCCTCTCTCTCACTCAACGCAGTGCGCGCGCGCACACACACACACACACACACACACACACACAGAGTAAGCAGAAAGCTCCACCCTTTTGTATCAGACAACTGCCATCAATAAAAACTGGGAAAAATTTAACTAAAAATATGTTTAAACCACACTTACATGGTTCCAGGTGTTAGAAGGATATGCACAAAACTGTTATCAAGATCTTTAACATGCACAATATGCCATCTCAGTACATTCTTAAACAGGCTTAAACTACTCACTAATGGGCATATGAATACCTAAAAAGTGATGTGCTCATCCATTCCCCAGATGGCATTCCAATGATAATCAGTCACATGACCCAGCCTGGCTAATGTGGTTTGCTTTACAGAGCCCAACAGATTACAGAACCCAGGAGAATTAGAAACTTCATTTTGATCGGTTTGGGGTTTTTTGTGTGTTCCATGTGCAAAAGGAATGGGATTCTGTATCACAAATGACAATATCATTTAACACTTTGTGGCACTGTAAAAGGTCATTTTTGTATTTCTAAAACACATTCATTCCAGCTAAATTTCCCAATGGTACCTTCTTTTAATTATATATAGTCTCGCAGATTAGACTTAAAACAATTTAATGCTGATAACCTCTCCTGCTCAACACTTTTACCTCCAGTGTAATTCCTTTTTTGGACTCTCTCCAGTAATGCAGGTTTGAAAATGTTCTACAGACGTTCATTTTCATTATAAATTAAAACACCCAAAGCTCTCTGAGACAACATTAAAATAGAAACTAACCACACATTAGGGCACCCATAGCTCATACTGCTGTGATTAGAAAAATAAAAAGGCACAACAGTAAGCAAAAGAGAATATGCCAGCTTTCCATTTTTGTTTTTCTTTTTTTTTTGGCTTTCCTCCTATTTTATTTCACTAAGTTTATTAACAGTTCAAGCATTCTTATACTCTGCATGACAATAACAGAATATTTTGGCACATCAACATGGTGATACAATATATGGTATGTTTAAAAAATTAATTTAAAAATTTCATCTATTAATGAACATGTTTTTAATGTAGTGCATATATATTTTATAGTTATTTAAGTCAAATACATAAAGGTTTGTAACTGATTTACAGATGAAGCAATCACAGATTGCAGTAATATATGCGTATGTGCATGTATATGCATATGAGCATATGTGTGATGTATGTGTGTGTAAATATATACATATATATGTATATATACACGTATATACTTGTGTATATATACATATATATGTGTATATACATATGCATATATATACACACACACACATACACACACACACACACACACACACACACACACATACACACACACACACTCACACACACACCTATACACCAATCAAGGGGAAAACTGCATCCTAGCAATTTTACAGTCTGACGTTTTGTTGGTATAGCTATCATGCCCTTTTCAGCTTGTTTTTCTGTACAAAAGATATATTTTTGCCTTCTTCATTCCTGATGAGATTTTTCTGCGATAACTTTACATTCATACTGTAAAAATTAAAAGGTTAAAAGGTTAACAGATTAAGGTTTATTTGGGATACCAATTTCCATATAAACTAAAAATTAATACTTTATTAACACATGCCCACTTTATTTGTCAAAGAATCTGAGAGTTATGCGATGATTTGAATTAAATGACAAATGTGATAGGGAAAAAGAAAGTTCACAGTCTAGAAGTGAAAGGAGACATAGAAAATGCAGGCAAAAGACAAGGTTACTGCATTTCAAGCAAATAACAACAGTATGATTCAGATCAATCTTACAACATGAAAGGAAGCAGAATGGGTTTCTTTGAGTGCTCAGTAAGGTGAATCAGCAAAGGAAAGGTCATGAACTTAATGACAGGACTGATACAGTGAATTCAGATAATATTTTCTCAAATAGCTTTACAATTTCAAGGAAAAAATCTGTTACATTAGCAAAATCTTCTGGTCAAAACCGTTATTTTAAAAGTACAGCTATAGATGTACACCCACAATTCAAAATAAAGGAAACTAGGAGGCTTAAGATAACTGGGTGGCTAGATTATTAAAACGACAGTAACATAAGCCACTCAATTCGCCTAGCTGGCTACAACGATAAAAGTGACAGCACTTATTCATGAAACTGCTGTGGCCCTTGAATGCTTCTGTCTGACCCTTGCCATCTATGACTGGGGTTATCGACAGTGTCCTTTTTCTTTTTAACTAAAATGATCAAACACCTTGATTTGCCAGAGATGGTCCTAATTGATAACTACTGAAGCAACACAGTCACTAGTCATGTCTCTTTTCACCTTTAAAATTGTCTCTTTGATGGAGTAGAAACCTATAGATTAGTTTTTTAAAATTAGAGGATAAGTCATAGCACCTTATCCGTAACACATTTTAGTTTTTCTGTCCAGTGGTTCCTCTGACTTCTAGTATGCTTGGTTTGGAGAAGACCTGTCTCTCATCTCAATAACAGATGAAATAAGCATCAGCTTACCATTGCCAGTTGTCGACCAATGTTTCCCATTGTTATGCCTCCAGCAAAAAATATACACGGTAACCAAGAGCGAACATAGAGAAAATCTGGAGATGTATATCTAGAATAATAGAAATGTTTTTAACAACCCACCGAGGAAGTACAATGACACTTATTAATGGAAATAAGCTGTTACTCTGTAAAGTGGCTAACCCAATTTTAAAAGCTCAATTCTGAAATCATTTGTCATTTATTTTAGGAAACAAGCACCAAAAAGAATACTTACTGATAAACACCATTATAGACTAGCAGTTGAGTGACCAAGGTTGCCAAGAAAGCGATTCCTACTCCAAGGCCAAAACCACTTCTAGATCTATCAAATGTCCACCACAGTCCAATGGAGAGTGCAGCCAGTGTGAGAGACAACTGTATGTTGTTATCAAAATCCACTTTCTGAGATCTGTGTTAAAGAATCATCTTAAAACTTGTAGCCACATAACACCACCTGTTCGTTTTCCTAAAAGATGTTCCTGTTGGGACGGGAACTGATTGCTTATTCCAGAGCGTGGTCAGTCTTTTCATACAACATATTGACACTGGGTGATACTAACTCTCTCTGATATTTACTAAAGATACACAGAGCACATGATAATTTCATTAATAGATCCCACCTACATGTAATTCCTAAAAAAAAAAAAAAAAAAAAAAAAAAAAAAAGAAAAAAAAATAGCACTCTAACAGTCACAATTTATAAGATCAGACCCATTATTTGAGAAATGCTTTCTTGGCTAAAAATGTAACCAGAAGCCTCAGAACACAAGTATTGCTAAAGGAACATACTTTTGCTAAAAAAGAAACCAATATCACTTCTCAAACAGGTTCAGAATTACTTGAGAATCATACAAGAACTTGAAAATAGAAGAGTTGACAGCTATTTAACAGGGTACCACATTCTCTGTATGATTTACTGACAGACACATTTTATAATAATGCAGTTCAGAAACAAGAGTACCAAGGACACAGTATCCCTTTCTATTATGTCAACTGTTCTAGTTTTAATTTGTTGAGGATAAAGCCTTGAAGTGAACATTATCTTGCAACCTGCCAAGCTATTTTGGTGCCTGAGACTTTCTGGTATAGGACAGTTTGCTCAAATGATATTTTATTTCCGTCACCTACTTAAGCATCTATTCACAAATGTACGGCCCTTTTCTACTCCAAAATCTCTGGGCAAAACGAAGCTTTACAAATTCAATTTTCTCATTTCTTTGCTAGAGGATTACACTAAAGGAATTAATTTCAAGTATCATTAAAAGGGCATTATCTATGTCCCAAAGGCCACATCTTGGCACTATATCCAGCTCCCCAGGGGAGACTAGATATTTCGCCAAGCTAACTGGCCATGCTGCAACTAGAGAAGAGAGAAGAAGTTCAAAAAATGCATACAAAACTATTTCTTACTTCCTTTTGACATCCTGTTGTTTACCACCATCCCCCTTCCCCCACCACACCATCTGGTATCTCCAAAACCTGGAATTCAGGTTTGCTTAACTCCTCAGTATCCGAGGGCTATTGTTGGCCACTCCCTCAAGGTCATTTCTTGATTAGGCTTGACTTAACAAAAAACCTATAGTTTATTGTATGCTTTCTGGAAAAGCTTCCTTATTCTTTAGCAGGCATCATACCTAAAACTCCAAAGAAAAGGTTATATGCTCTGATTTTTCTATGCAATAAACATGCTTTTAAAGAGCAGAATTTGATATTAACTGAGTGCTACCTATGATAACTAAATTAACTTCATTAAGGGGCAAAGCAAAATAAGGTAAACAGGTAAAACACATTAATCTGAAAAATAGTACCATGTCATTTCTCAAATCTAAGGGACCTAATATCAAGTCTACGTTATAAATTTATGCTAAAATTTTGCAAACATTTTGGATTTTACTTAAAGGGCAGGCAGAACAGTTAAAAATTGCTATATTCAAATGTTTCATTGACAGAGAAAGAAGATGACCAAAGCAAAAAATTTAAATTAGACATATAAAGGTTTTTAAATCCCAGAAAAGGCTATTTAAATGTCTCTATTCAAAAACACCTGAAACATCTACAGTAGAGCCATCTAATCTACCAGTTGGAGAGGAATTTACACGCTTATAGGGCTCTGGAATAGAAGAAGCAGCCCTTCATAGACTCAAGTCAGGATCTCCGGGATCCGGTCTCAGCTCTGTCCTAGCCTTGCGGTATGAACGCTTTAGCAAAGTACCCAACCCCTCCAGCTTTCATTTGTCTTACTATCTTTATAAAGAAAATGTAGAACTGGGTGATTTCTAGTTGTCCTCTAGATAGAATATTCCAGGAGTCTATCTTTTTAAACCCTTCTAATCACTAGATTTGTTTGTCATAAAATCCTAAATCTCAAAGATGTCACCAAGCTAAACATGTTAGGAAATTCTTTCATGTAAAAGGAAATGGGAAACCAAAATAATAACCGCCACTGAGGGCCTTCCAAATTCACAGAGCCCTATGGGCTAACACAATTGGGAAGAGAAAGGCTATGTGTTTGTGGAATCAAGGACCCTATCGCTTGCCTCCATTCCTCCTCCCAAGCCTTTCCAGAATACCTCAGTATTTTCTGTAAAAGACAAGGAATCTACCTGCCACGTGACTGACAAGGAATCTACCTGCCACATGACCTCGCCTCTCTCCAGCTAACTGCCAGCCCTGAGCCTGGTACAGAGCCACAGGAGGGAACCCTGGGCAGCCTGGCCCGCATTCCACGCTCATCCCCGCACCAGAGCTCCTGCCCCTCCACTCTCTAAGCCACATCTTCTAGAAAAGGGATGACTGAACTAGCATGTCCCAGACTCTCTTTTACAAAGGAAAGTCAGGGGTGGGGGAGAAGAGAAGCAGGGAGGATGACAGGATAAAAACCTTATGAGGCCAAAAACGTTTGTTCTGGGGTTGACATTTTTCTCTGTGCTGTGGGGGAGAAGACAGTGGGGAGAAGGGAAACAGAGGCCACTTCACCCTTCTAGCAAGGACACTATAAAAATACTCATTCACGGGCGCCTGGGTGGCTCAGTTGGCTAAGCATCCAACTTCGGCTCAGGTCATGATCTCATGGTTCGTGAGTTCAAGCCCTGTGTCAGGCTCTGTGCTGACAGCTCAGAGCCTGGAGACTGCTTCAGATTCTGTGTCTGTCTGTCTCTCTCTCTTTGCCCGTCTCTCACTCGAGCTCTGTCTCTCTCTCTCTCTCAAAAATAAACATTAAACAGATTTTTAAATAAAAAAACCCAAAAAAATAAAAATACTCATTCATCACAAAATAAACTGTCAGAATCCTTAAATGATCAAATTTTAAAAATATGTACCTTAGGCAAAAAAGTTCTTTTTGGTCAATGTCCAAGCTGAATATTTTCATTATGCCACCTTTAAGGACATTTATGTGGTTTGCTGGCATTGATTAGAACCAATAGATGAGTCTGACTTTTTCTGAAAAAAATTACAGGTTCCTTAAGTTAGAAACAAACTAAAAAAAAAAAAAAAAAAAAAAAAAAAGCCGCCAGCATGAAGCCACCACATGTCCTTCTTGGCAAGTCTTAAATGAAAAAAGAGGAAAGAAATCCTTTGAAAATGTACCTGTTTCAATCTCAGAGTTACCGAAACTATACGGAAGTAATGAAGTAAGCTAATTTAAGAAAAACATGCACAGTTTTTAAACATGAGAAGTTTCGAAATGTTACTGAAGATGTAAATGAAAGGCTCTACCCCTCCCTGTAAGCCCACAGCTGCTCCTGTGATGTTTCAACAACACGGCACACATTCTTTTTCTGGCTAAGGAGACACAGCACAGTTTGACAACAGTGAAGTTGCAAGGGACTGTTTAACCTTTGGTTTGTTGGAGCTGCTTTGTGATTATGCATTTTGTTACAGCGGAAAGGATACAGCGCTGGCATGATTTATACCAACAAAGACGGCTACGCACCGCATCACACTGGACCACTCTCTTTTAAATTTATGTGGTTCTCCTAGATGCCTGTCAATGCAGGGGTATAATAACCCAATCACAGCTGTGGAAAAAAGGAGAAAAAAAAAAATTAAGTCATCTCCAATGCTATACCGGCAAAACTTAAGCTAAAAGAGCTACAACCCCCATAACCATTTGAAAGACTGTTTAAAAAGCTCTTCAAGTTACTTAACATCAATCACGGATATTTTTAAACTTACATCCCAAAAGAAAAAAGATACCACCGCTGAAGAAAGCGCTGTAAATGCTTACCACAGTATCCTCAACTGTAACTGGCAGAGCACCATTTCAGTGCATGATTCACAATTTAGCACTTTGCACTAGATGATTCATGCTACTTTTCTACTACTACTATCCCTGAGATTTGAAAAGCATCAAACCAGTTGGCAGTTAAGCAATGTTCTCTCTAAACTACATAACCATGAAACATGCTATATAATGCCACAAACTATCTAAAGCAAGCTAGAAGCGTAAACGCATATAATAAGCTCATCACACACACCGTGCTCGTTCGGATGGCGATGGCTGTCCTGCTACACAGATTATCTTAGTTCCTCCAGCTTGTCTCCTGCACCCAGTGCTGGGTCCCAACGTTCCCCTGCACCCTGGCCCTCTAATGAGACTCTAGGTCATATTGTCAAAACGGGGAAACTTACAACAGAAATCTACATTTGAGCCTCCTTCTGCACATAGAAAAAACTTAGGAAATATAATCTGTAAGAACTATAAATTTCAGTTAAAATTTAAATTTACTCTTAAAAAGATAAGGAGGAATGATTTTAGTACATTTCTTAGTTTTGGAAAAAACATCTTTAATGTTAACTGTGTAGTTATGAATAACTATGCAAAATGTCTATGATTGAGACTCAGAATACTTGCACCCGATTTTTAATTAAAATACTTGTCAAACTTCAACATTTTATTCATTTAATGGGAGAGGATTTTAAAAGCTAAGTCGGTCATTAAAAAAAGACCTTAATGAATCAAAACAGTCTTCAGCAAGTTATAAGGAAAATGTACTTTTACAGATTAAATTAAACAGGAAATAGCTAGGCAGCTTTGATTTGCTAAACTTCCTAAAAACAGAATGGATATGTTGCCATTAAGTTAAAGACACAACTGTTACAATAGTTGAAAGCATGTTTAGAAGGTCCAATGCTACCTATGATGTATCTTGAAATTACTGTACCAAGATCTGAGTGCCTGAGGACCAGGAACCCCTGCCTGGCCCGGCAGTGGCTAGCTGTACCTTAACAAATGATGCATCCAATCATTAAGGAAAAATGGAAATCAATTAATATCACAAATCGCAGGCTAGCAGACCAGTGGAGCAGTCTACCATCTGGAGGTGAGCTGCTACAATGATATATCTGTGTCCTAATCTACAAATCTGAAAGTGCTCTCCTGAGTTAGGCTTTTGCTGAGCATAGCGGGTTCGCAGACCATCAAGAGATTAACAACAAATTTCAGCCATGCAGACCTCCAAAATCTGTTAGTAAATTTAAAACTTTCATATCCTATTCCTATTTAAAAGGCTCGGCTCTAAAATCCTGTGAGGTTAACTGACAGCACTTCCAAATTTCTACAAAATTAAAATGGCACCAAGCATGCCTAACAGTTGAAATATATCTAAATGAATGTTACCTCTTTTTTTTTTTTTTTTTTTTTCTCAAGGGGTCATGAAACTAACAGCTCATATCATTCCTCACTCTCACTCTCCCTCTCCTCCCTCTGCCTGTTGCTGAGTGAAATCAACTAAGATCAGGCATTCCAAGTCAATTTTCCTCAGCAGCTGATGCCATAGGTAAAGAATTATCACATAGAGAATACTGACGTGTGTGCAAAGAAATAAGTAAAATTGACTAGATTTGTATGCATGTGATGTCAGACTCACAAGGGAGAGACAACTGAGGAGAGAAAGCAAAAACACAAAAAGGAATTTAAACTGCCACGCTGCCAACCTTGGGATTTGCCAATAAAAATCAAATCCATTGAGTATGCATGGTTCTCGGATGCTCCCTGAGAAGGAGAATTCGAGGAAGCCTGTCACTTCCCATTAAATGTCTTCTTCCTTCCCTTTAAATAAAGGCATGGCAGAGTCTGATCACAATATCTACAGCTCAGTGAGGCTCCACTGTTTGAGAGCTCAGCAGAAGTATGTCTGGGCCTCTTTTCCTCTTTCTCCACTTTCTTATCCTAACAAGAGAGACCGTTAAAATCGTGCCAGTGTAACATTACATGCAAACATCATCCTGCTTAATCGCAGGGTTCTCTGATGCAAACTAACACTGCTTGGGATAGATTTAAGTTATTTCCCAGGGACCAGTTACAGCCTACCAAGCCAAAACCAGAATAAGTTTGTAAGACATCAATATTAAGTCATCATATTTTCTGGATGGAAGTGTGTTTAATTCAGTGATACACTACAAGGGACAGTGAAATCAAATGTTTTGCAAGGAAAGGGGGCTGAAAAAACAAAGCCACTGAACGAGATAGACTTTCATGGAAAACAGCTACAGGATAAGCAACGTTCCATTCAATAAATACTTAAGCTCCCATAATGTGTCTCGTTCTTGACGTTTGCTGGGGATTTGAAAAGAAAAAAGAGCAAAACACGATCCCAGCCCCAAAGTGATCACAGCAACAATTCAATACAGTAATACGTTAGGGGTAGCACTGACAGTGCCTGGTGGGGGCCCAGTCCTCTCTTGGCATGTGCTGAGGGAAAGTGGGGTGCTGAGGTTTCAGGAAAGCTTCACAGAAGAGGTGGCCCTGAGGCAGCAGCGCTCAGCAGGTCAGCGTGTGGAAAGGGCTTTCTAATCCAAGGGAAGCATTTGAGGAAAAGCACGGAAATTGCCAAATACCCACTATCACCTGCAAGTTGTAAGCTTCATGCAAAAAGGGAGCTTCAGAAAGCCTCAGAGGAAGATGAAAGTCGGCAAGGGCCATATCAGAGACTTCACCCTGCAGACACTGGGGAATCAGGAAATAATGCCATTGAGTTTGAACCAGATCTGGTTTGAACCAGATAGAGCGTGTAGGAACATGCTCCTACAGTAGCACCAAGTGCACCACACAGGACGGGGTAGCAGGCAGAGTTCAAAATCAGAAGCCAAAAAGGAAAAAATTGAAAATTCCCATCAGACTGGTAGAGGGCCTGCCTGGACCAAGAAAGAGACAGAGGAAACACAGAAGTTGGACACTTGGAGGTAAGAGCGGGAGAAGTCTTGCGGAGCTCCCTAGGAACTGGGTAAATGACTGCCTGGCCAACCTGGAAAGATTTGTTTTTTCTTTTTACATTAGACATTAGCTTCATAGGTTTGAACATAATTTGGTTACTTAGGATTTTTCGAGTCAGTTTCTCCAGTTAATGTTACTCACACAATGATGGTTATCTTTTTCCTCTATTCATTCTTCAGAAAGATTCCTTTGCAGCCCTCGGTAACATTCAAGAGGTTTCTAACTGATTCTAACGCACTGCACACACAGAGAAGTTAATCAGCTAGAAACACCAGCCATTATTAAATTAAAAAATAGAGAACCATAAAAAGGAAAATGAGAGCAAAGGCAATTTACGAGACTTCTCTACTGGGTGTCCCTCTAGAAGCATGGCTAGCCAATTTTCCGGCACTGTGTTATAGGGAAAGGTAGCAAATAACCAGGGGCCCTTTGGTTTGCATGTACAAAGTGGTGATTCTGGAGAACCTCCAGAAGGGAGCTCAATCTATGAATATTGCTGGACAGGAAAATGAAAGTACAATTTTCAGTTTTTCTGACTTAAGATGGTTAAGAACCTAGAGAGTTTTGAAAATGCATTCCAGCACATGTACAGAAAAACATATACATACTTTGAACGCATGTCAACTTGTACACGCTATGTTTCTTATACCACTGACTTTTTATTTCCTTGATACTTTCCCTAAAATTGGGGGCAGGAGGGGCAGAAATCCATTTTCTACCTTTGGCAACTTTCACAAATCTGGTACTTTGCTCTCATTTACTAAATACCATGACCTACCCAACAAAATCAGTAGCAGGGTTAACTGGAATCTAGATTTCCAAATGCCTCTCTACCTTCACTTGCTCAGTTACCTCGTGGAATGCACTGCTTTCAGAAGAAACACTTAAGCAAGAAATGTAAGTGTAAATACCCCAAACGGAGAGCTGTGAAGTTTGCAAGTGTGACAAACCTAGTGGCTGGGGAAAGAAAGGAAAGTAGGGACAAAGTGACTGAAATGCAGCATTAACATTTGGAATCTTCTTTCCTAAATATGAGTTTGTGGCAAAAGTGCCCACACCACAGCGGGGGACACAGCCCCTGGTCCTCTCCTTAATGGAGGTACAATGAAACCTCAGTCAAGTTCACTTGCCCCCCCGCCCCCACACACCCCCCCATCCACGAACATACATCACACAACACTATGTTCCATCCAAGCCTGGCGCTTCATCTGCAAGCTTCAAAAGAGACACCCTGAGGAGAGGGAAGTGTGAGTAGCTTTCTCTTCCCCTTCTCCAGCATGTGACATCTGACCTAGCTGCACCACTCACTGGTCCTCAGACCCTGGGCTCACGGATACCCTCTCTTTATCTCAGGTTCCTCATTCCCCCAAAGGAGGCATAATGCCAAAATATCACTCCCAAAGTTGCCCTACACATCCCTGGGGTTAAGGGATGTGCCTAGCGTGTGAGGAGGCATTCAATAAGAATTTCTCTCCCCTGACCTTCCTTTTGTCTATCCTGAAAAGATGTGTTCTTCCAAGCCCCAAAGAGCTTCAATTAGTAGCCAGACAGCAGCTATACCATAGGAGAAAATAAGCAAACCAGGGGTGCCTGGGTGGCTTGGTCAGTTAAGCGTCTGACTCCTGGTTTTGGCTCAGGTCATCTCACAGTTGAGGACATGAACACAGCGCGTCGGGCTGGGTGTTGACAATGTAGGGCCTGCTTGGGATTCTCTCCCTCCTTCTCTCTGTCCCTCCCTCCCTCTTTTTCTCTCTCTCAAAATAAATAAATAAACTTAAAAAAAAACTAGAAAAAGATGGTGGGAAAACTTAATTTTTGTCTTTTGAGTTTAGATGAAAGAAAAGAAAATATATGAGGGCTAGTAGATATGACAGAGAATAAAATATAATTTTGCTTTCTCCTGTATTTGGACTAGTTTGCCTATTCTCTCAGAAAATGTAACGATCTTGGGGCCACTAAGAATCTCTGCCTTTACAAACCTTAATGTGAATATTGTGATAGCGACATCGATTCATAAACCACACTGGAACCTTACGACAAAAATGCCCTTCAATCCATGCAATTGTCCACTAGATTCCACGAGGTCATTCTAAAACATCTCACACCTAACTCCTCACTCTTCAACCTCCAGCTCTGGGATGGACGTCAAGAAGGATCTACATTATACTGCAAAGTGTCGCTGATATTAAATATGAGACACCAAGTGGACGTTCCAAAAAGCAATTTCTCTCTCGATCAGAATTTTCTTCTACCACACAATGATGGCTCCCTTCTATCACTTTCTTTTTTATTATTAATCTATTGGTCTCCGTCATTGGAAAAAGCTAAAGAGTATCCATTATGGAAGCTCGGTATTACAAAGGCTTTCTGAAATGCTCCACCTTATTCATTACACATTGTCCACCAAAAAAGATCTACAATAACTCCTGAAATAGGATAACAATTTTTAAGCAAAGAGAATCTACCTTACATATCTCTTTAAGTATTCTCTATTCTTAAGCTACATCTGAAACCAAGATACCAAGAAGAAAGCATGTCCAAAAATCTAAAAAATAATAACATGAAGCTTTAATTTTTTTTTTAAGTTGATTTATTTACTTTGAGAGCTGTGCACACACACACTCAAGTGGGGGAGGGGCAGAGAGAGAGGAGCAGAGAGAAAGAATTCTGAGCAAGCTCCACACTGTCAGGATGCGGGGCTCAAACCGACAAACCATGAGATCATGACCTGAGCTAAAACCAAGAGTCAGACGCTTAACTGACTGAGCCACCTAGCGCTCCGAATTTGGGTGATTTTGAAAGTAAATTATTGCCCACATGAAGCTTTAAACTTGAATACAACTAATCCATCTTTAAAGTTTTCATCTACTTCAAAAACAAGGCCATAACATACACAGATCCAACCCTTCAAACCAAACAGTGACAATGATCATCAAAATAACTCAGAGTAAGACTTAATATGAGGTGGGTTGAAGAAAGGATAAAATTAAGAAGTTAAAAGCCTCAACCTGAAGGCAAGCAAGATTTGTTTTAGGATTAAATTTTTTTTTTTTTTTAATGTTAATTTATTTTTGAGAGAAAGAGAGAGACAGAATGCGAGTGGGGGTGGGGGGGCAGAGAGAGAGGGAGACTCAGAATCCAAAGCAGGTTCCAGGCTGCGAGCTGTCAGCACAGAGCCCGATGCGGGGCTTGAACCCACGGACCACGAGATCATGACCTGAGCCGAAGTCGGACGCTTAACCGACTGAGCCACCCAGGTACCTCTTAGGATTAAGTTTTTAATGTTCACAGGTCAGACAGAAATCAGACACGCTGGTACCTACCCAGTGATTCCATTTACATTACATTACATTGTCCTTACTAATCTAAGGACAGAAAGATCAGTGGAAGCCTGAGGCTGGGGGTGGGGAATGGACTGCAAGAGGGCACAAGAAAGTCCGTGGGTGACGGAAATGTGCCACAGACGGGCTGTGGTGGTGGGTCACACAACTGCACGCATTTGCCTAAACTCATCAAACCACTCATTTAAAACAGGTCTGCCGTACTGCATTTAAATTAAAGCCAGGAAAAATAAGTTCTGCTCAGACAACATCAGAACTCATGTGCCCTGCTTGCTTCCTTTCTAAGCATCACAGAAGCAGCCTACACATACCTGAGGCTGTGCCACAGCAGGGCGGCACCCACCACGCTGAAGAAAAGATGCTCGCGATCACGTCGGGCGGAAAGAGCGTCACATTTCTCTGAATCTGAAGTAAATTTAACACTAATGCAAGAAACACTCCAATAAAAAACAGCACCACTCCACGAATCATCAAGTTCACGCTCCTGCTAGTGATAGATGAAATATAGGGGCCGCGCTTTTTGGGCCCAGGCGACTCTGTCTTTCCTTCTGCCATGGTTTCATAAGTTCAGTAAACCGGCAAGACAAAAAAAAAAAAAAAAAAAAAAGCCTTCCCAGTGGAAAAACCAAATGTCTGTGAATCGAAGCAGGCCGGTGATCCTACAGTTACAGCATCTTGTCCTAAAAGAGGACCTACCAGAAATCCTGCAAGAGATAAGAAACAAGAAATCAATGTTTGTCTAATAAGTGATCCTGCAATTTTTCTGATTTCAATACTAATTAATTTCAAAGTACTAATAATGAAATGACAAGCTTATATATTTATGTAAATTAGTTACTTACTGAATAAGAAGTGACTTAAAAAGGATTTTTTAGGCATGATGTAATAAAAAAGTGTTTTTTTTATTTACCTGTATTTATATATTTACCAGGACAGAACAAGTGACCTGTGAGGCTCACAGGTTAGATGAATAATAAAAACAACTTGCCCCACCTCGGAGAAGAGCAGAGCAGGGTACCTGAGACAGTACCACCAGAGTCTGGAAGATTAAAATCCAGGTTTCTGTTTCTTCTACCTAAATCTCCAACCCTATCAGTTACAACAGATGGGCCTGGAGATTTAGGTAAAAATCTGTATACTTTACAAACGATAAAAGAATTAACATATAACATCAACATATTCTGACTGAAAATTGTGTAATGCCCACAATAACATGTGACTTGCTCATGAGGATGACCTCCCGAGGGGAACAACATGACCTGTTTTACTGTTTAACGCTTATGTATTTGAATTTTCGTGCAAGAGCATCTTACAAAACACAGACCACCACCCACTCACCTACATACACATCAAGCACAGAAACCAGACCTGGCCTGCCCTCGGCAGGCCACAGCTGTGTCCCACCCCTGCCTGGACCCAGTCAGCCCTGATTGCAACCCCAGGAGCTTTTGTGATAAATCTTTAATAGGAAGCAGAAGAAAGGACACGAAGAAAATGAAGGGTAATCCATGGCTGGACTCCAAGGAGTCTGAGCCACACGGCTCTTGACTCCCAAAGCTTAGAACTGTGCCAGCACCATCAGTCTAGGTATCTGTTCGTCTCACCAAAGCGATCTTTCCTTTGTGTGTGGCAAATAACATCTGATGCATTCTATGAGCAAACAAAACCCATGTGTAAACTGGGTACTAGGGAGGGGGTGCTGACCTTAGAAATAATCAGTGTAGGGGCACCTGGGCGGCTCAGTTGGTCAAGTGTCTGACTCTTGATTTCTTCTCAGGTTGGGATCCCTGGGTTGTGGGATTGAACTCCACATCAGGCAGGGTGCTGAGCGTGGAGCCTGCCTGGGACCCCCTCCCTCTCCCTCTGCCCCTCTCCCGCTCACACGCATGGGCACGCACGCTCTCCCCGTCTTTCTCGTAAAAGAAAAAAAAAATTCAGTATGAAAATGAGAATATCTGTGAGTCCTAGTAACTTTCACAGCCTATCAGTTCCATGTGATTAACACAGACAAAAGACTTTTTTTTTTTTTTTTCCCTGAACCTCTGCCACATCCAAAGCTCTGTGCCCAACACTCACAGAGGGAGTTCTGTCCTCAAACTAGTCCTCACAAACCTAACTTGGTCTACAGCATAACTGAGCTCTACAGCTTAGAGGACTACAGAAAGCAGTATGTATTATGGCTGATTCATGGGAAAATATACTCCAATACCAACTCAAAAGTCTAGAAAACACCTCCTGATCCACTTTTGCAGACTCTTCCTTGCTGTCGTATCCTGCATATTAGCATGCCGTATGTTCTCTTTACTTTTGCCAAGGTGTTCAGTAGCCACAGAATTCTTCATCATCATCATGGTCATGACTACTGATATAGCACCCACTGACGGAGGGCCTACTCCATGCCAGACACAGTTAGCTCGAATCTTCAAAATCATCCAAAGGTTAAGTATTACCATCCTCATTTCACAAATGAAATACAAAGTCAAAGAGATTTAGCAAAACTTGCTTATCGTCACATGACATGCAGTATCAGAACTGGAATTTTACCTTAGGTAGGACTCCAAAGCCCATCATCCTCTTCCCTCTAAACCCTGAGTCCCATTCCAGCCCAACTGCTCAGACTTGTTTTTCAGCACATGGATACATGTAAGGGTATTTGGTCAGTTAAAAGATGATAGACATGGAAAAACTAACTCAAGTATAAGAGATTGTCAACATAAGTGGGCAACTGTATAATAGCACAAAGATCGTAAGTGTACCAATGTCTTGAAATGTCCTTTACATCAAGGTGTGAAAAGATGTTTCCAAGAAGAAAAAATCCTATGGCCAATTTGCATACTGTGTAACACCAACGTTTACTGTGTAAGTTCCTTCACTTCCCAGACTTCCAGCAGACACAGTAACCCGCCCCAGCTCCTGCTGTTAAAACAGCCACTCGAGCACAAAGAGTGTATATACATTTTAAGTGGCCCCAATTCCTCTAGCAAATCATTTGTTTATGTCTGTGCTTTTTCCAAAAGCGAGTTAATGGCAAAGCATATGTGGCATTGAATTATGTTTCCAAAAAAGCAAAATAACTTCAGCTTTAAAAAGCGTTGTTCAATTGTGCCAGGCTCAGCTCACAATCACCAGTGTTTGTCAGAGGGCACTGGCATTTTGGGCAGGACAATTCCTTGTTGTGTGGAACTGCCCTAAGCATTGCAAAACACTTAATGTCCCTGGCTCGTCCCCACTAACTACCAGCGCATGCCCCCTCCCCCACTTGAGACAACCAAAAATGCCCCTACGTAGATTTCCAAATGCCCCCAGAGGGCAGTGCCCTCCCACTAAGAGCCACCATTGCTACAGACTATTTCCTCAAGCTAGAGACTTTCTAAACTATTTACGTGATTCTACCATAGACGTTTATTCAACCTTCCCTGGCAATGCTTGTTTGTAGTCTCCTACTTCACCCCAAAAGCATTCATTCTTTAAAAGTAACACAGTATTTGTTTGGTGTTTGAGTGTTTTTTAAAAGCTAATATTTTGGGGTGCCTGGGTGGCTCAGTCGGTTGGGCGGCCGACTTCGGCTCAGGTCATGATCTCGAGGTCCGTGAGTTCGAGCCCCGCGTCGGGCTCTGTGCTGACAGCTCAGAGCCTAGAGCCTGTTTCAGATTCTGTGTCTCCCTCTCTCTGACCCTCCCCCATTCATGCTCTGTCTCTCTCTGTCTCAAAAATAAATAAACGTTAAAAAAAATAATTAATTAATTAAAAGCTAATATTTTAAAAATCCAAGAAGCTGACTTTGATGACTATATAATAATATAATAGTATATAATTACCGGAGACAAAAATAAAAGAGTGCTTTAGAATCACAGTATCCTAAAATTTAAGAAACAGAAGGGAACTGAGAGACCATCTCTATTCTAGGGGGTATGTCAGCCTGATGCAAAACAAAACAAAAGAGTTGTGTGTGTGTGTGTGTGTGTGTGTGTGTGTGTGCGCGCGCGCGCGCGCATTTTTCTGCAGAGTTCCACAATTTATACCAAGTACTCAAAAAGTCGATGATCCAAAAGAAAAGTTAAGAACCAGTGATCTAACAGTTTTCTCATTTTACCAGCATAGCAAATGAGACCCAAAGTGGTCAAATGAGGGGACAAGATCAAGACTGTACTACTGGATCTTGCTACCACGGATGTGTAAAGCGTACTCCTGGAAATGACCAGACTCATCAAAGGGATAAGAAATTCCACAAGCTCACTCACTCCCTACTATCCAACAGCTAAGTTCCTAAAAAAAAAAAAAAAAAAAATGCTGTTTATAGTATCAGTCACACAACAGGGAAGTGAGTTATTTAAATTAAAGCTCTTGGAATTAAGTATCCCCCAATTTGTTTACTTTTACGTAAAGTTCAGTTTTCTGATTACATATTGGAATTTTTTTTCAAAACAAAATGTACCTATAACTTTAAATATTACTGTTACATCAACGATAAATTTGATTCTTCACCAATTTTTTTTTTAAGTCTAGATTTGAAAACTTTAGATTACTCAACAAGTATTTGCTGATCAGGGAAGAAGTCTTTGGTATAAAGGTTTAAAGAACAGTCACTCAACAGATCCTCAACAATAATCCTGGTAAGTAGGCAAGCGTATTTAATCCCCATTTTACAAAACAAAAAATGTTAAGTAACTTTCTGAGATCATAACACTGTATCCTAGGTAGTATCAGGACTAGCGCTCTCCCCCACCTCCCCAACACTCTGGCTTCATGTACAGTTCTTTCTCATTTCACCACACTGCCCCATCTACGAACATCATACAAAAACAATCCGTGTGCCACACAAGTGGCAGCTTTTAAAGTCATACTGATAAATACTGTTAATACCAAAACAATGCGTGGGTTTTTTCCCAAAAATTAACAAAGAAAAATCTCCCACGGTACATAAAAAGCTTTTAATCTTCCTTGAGTCCTGACCTACAGTTTCCATAAAGTACACTACCGAACAAAAAGAAAAATAGTTCAGACAGTTTAGATACATCAATAACAAATCATCAAAACTGGAAAAACATTAGTTCAGGTATATGACTGCCTGTCATATAATAAAATTAAATCACTACTGCACATCTTTTGCATCATGTGCTCTCTTAATTATAATGGCATTCTCAACATAGAATAAGCATAAACATCAAGAAAAACACACTTACATCAATGCAAAAGTTTAACTCTCCTTAAATAAAAGCACACGGATGTGAATCATAGTCCAGGGACACTAAAACTTGAGAAAGACAGACATGTGTGCCTTGAAGACACTGCGATTCATCTTTCCTTTCTACGTCAACATCCAAACACAGAAACCATTAATCAGGCAGCACTCACATCCCATTACTACTTTTAAATGTCAAATCTCAGTCATTAAAAAGGTTACACTATCATTTGGGAATAATTTTCTGATAACGATGAAAACAACTGGTCTCCAAATTTCTGAACTACATTTTATCCTCTCCTTTACTGCCCGATCCACACTTATATAAAAGCAACAGTTGTCAGTTTAAAAAGAATCAACCCCTTTCCCAAATGTACACGATTCACTGTTTGGTCACTTTATGTCAGATGTGTACTGAGAAGTACAACAAATCACACTCGTCAACGGAATGTCCAGAGAAAGAATCAAAGGGGGAAAACAGGAAGAGTACGTGACTAATATTTTTCTGTGGAGATCCCATAATTCAGGGAGCCTATAATCCCTTCACTCATTTTCACTCACTGGATGGCAATCAGAGCCAAGCGCCAACGTTGGAAAACAATCTAGCCACTGCCTGCTTGGCTGCCTTCATTCTTCCTGTACTTAGGACTGGAGCACGCCTTCCCCTGCAATCTTCAGCTCCATCGCAATACTGATCTGGGCCAGTTTCCGTGGCGGAGCTGTCCAGTCTACCCATTCCTTCTTAAAGCATCTCCTCATCAATCCTACAAAATAGTAAGCTCTTCATGGTGTATTTTCCTGGGCTAGGGAGCTACACCATACTTTCATAACTTTTTCCCAACACTAACAGGGCATGGGGTCACGATCACTTGTTTTATTAGCACACTTCTCCCCACCCCCCTCCTCCTCTCCTATCATCCACACTGCTTTTCTTTTCCAGATTGCCAATCCCCACTGAGCAACCCTAAAATCCCAGTAACTATCACCAACCGACTTCTACGTCCTGACAAGAGTTCTCTCTGCATTTACCCACATACGTACTCCAAAGGTGTCCAATTCCAATCCAAAATGCCAAAGTCCCACTCCTCAACCCAATATCAACACATCTTTCTGCGGATTCTAAACTTACTACAAAACCTACCTTTTGGATCCATCCCCTTCCCAAACCTGAGTCTCTCTGGCTACAAGCTTCCCAAGTCCTGACAGCTCTATGCTTGACAGCTCGCCGACCTCCACCCTCATCAGATCTCCAGGGTCGCCCTTCGCGGCGTCCTCCAGCCTTCTTTCCTCTCGGACACTCTTCCACTGTCCGGGGAGCTTGGGCCTCTCCTATGACCTCCGCCCGACCCCGCTTGTCCCCTTCCGCACCTCCCCGACCCTTCTCCAGGTAAGCGGAGCCCCTTGCCCTTCAGGCCCCATCTGTGGTCCTGGCTACCCGCATCTGCCAGCAAGGTTCCCAGGATGCAAAATCACAAGCAGTTCCTCTCCCCGAAGGCCATCCCCCTCCCCAGGCCGCTTCCCTCAGCACCAAGTCCCCCGCGCTTCGCAAGGGTACCCCAACTCACCCCCGCCTCCGCCATCTTCTGGGACCGGCTCCCGCCCCCCTCCGGCTCTTCCTCCTCCCCTCCCACAACTCCGCCCGACCTCCACTGCGCCTGTGCCGTCGACGAGGAGGTGCTCCGACGATCGGGGCAGAAGAACTTCCGGTTCCTACCGGCACCAGTCGGTGGGCCCGCGAGACGGGGCAAAACGGCTTCCGGTCTTCGCGCAATCCGAGGCCGCTGGTAGGCGTGGACTGTTTAGACGGTGGGAGGTGGCTGGGTCAGCTGTTGTTTGCTGCTCAGGCCACCGTGAGTTGTGACGAGTCTCCAGACCCTGGGGGCGGTGTGAGAGAATCGCGCGCTGACACACGCACACTCTCTGGGAGGCGTGACCCTCAGCGTGTCTCTCTGCTCCAAGGGGAATTGAGGGCTCTGGAGCGTAGGCCGCCGGGTTCTCCCGCCGAGGACGGTGACTCTCAGTATCTTCGTGCTTTTGCTTTTCCATTCCCCACTAAGTCATAAAAACATAATGGATATTTGACTCATCTCCATGCCACAGCACTTTGTAAGGTTTTTATTGATAATCGTTCCCCAGGTTCGATCAGGTAACACCGTTTGGGGACAGTTGTTTTCGTAGAAAGAGCTTTAGAGGTTTATAGCAAAGTAGAGAAAATACAGAATCTTGTAACACCCCCCCCCCTTTGTCAGAAGTTGTGCTATAATGTGGATGTGATGAGGTTACAATGGCCTTGAGGAAAGTTTTAGGTGAAATTTGGGCCTAGCACAATTGCTTAAGAGCTTTGCATAAGGGGCGCCTGGGTGGCGCAGTCGGTTGAGCGTCCGACTTCAGCCAGGTCACGATCTCACGGTCTGTGAGTTCGAGCCCCGCGTCAGGCTCTGGGCTGATGGCTCGGAGCCTGGAGCCTGTTTCCGATTCTGTGTCTCCCTCTGTCTCTGCCCCTCCCCCGTTCATGCTCTGTCTCTCTCTGTCTCAAAAATAAATAAAAAACGTTGAAAAAAAATTAAAAAAAAAAAAAAGAGCTTTGCATAAAAGTGTCAGTGAAATTCCTTTTTTCCTTCCTTTGAGCTGGTGAACAATAAGATGGATTTTTATGTTTCTAAACTTGATAGCAGTACATTTATTTCCGAAAATTAAAGTAGAAATTAAATCTGCAACAAAATGCATCTAGGAAATATGATCTGTCTTGTTTTCTCTAATGTTTCCTCTAGCTCTTGAATTTCTCTCCTATAGGTGTTTACACTCCCGGGAAAATAAGATCTGGGCAGATTATATGAATGGATGAAGAATTTTAAAAGGAAAAGAGAAGGGCACCTAGAAACAACCTGAGGATGTCCTGATACGAAGGCTGTCTGCAAAGCAATATAAGTTCTATTCATCTAGCTGTGCCTCCCCTAACTCATCTTTTTCAAACACTTAGAAATTGCCTTCAAGAAAAGCCTTATGGAAAATTTTAGCCTACGGAGCATTTATTTTAGTTTATTTAAAGCTGGAAAACCTTGGTACATTCAAGGAATTGAAAAGAAGGCAGAACCCCAGAGGACAGTGGGGGGTGGGATAGCAACTGAGATTGAGGTTGTGTATTAATATCATGATTGAGCACATATTATGTGTCCGATACTATGACAAATTTCATTTCATTTCACCTGCTCAAAAACCTCTTTAAAATAAATACTATATAGTAGATGAGAGATTAAGGCCAAGAGCTGTGATACTCGATACTGGCTGCATATTAGGATCACCTGTGGATCTATTAAAGTTTCTTGTGTCTGAGCCTCGTCCTCCATATCTTCTGACTTAATTGGGCTGAAGAGGGGACCTCAGCCACTTTAATAAATTCCCTGTGTAATCCTAATATGCAACAAGAGCTGAGAATCCCTGTCATAGAGTCAATTTGCCCAGGGGCACTTAGCAACTAAGTAAGTAGCAGAGGAGGCAAAAATTCAACCTAGATCTATCTGATTCCAAAACCTGTGCCCTTAGCCACTCACCAGTACCGCCAACATTCAACAGCATGTGGCACACGCCACTTGCATGCTAGGGACTTTGTTAAACCCTGGGACACAGAGATGAATGAGACACAGCCTTTGCCTTCAATAAATTCACAGCCTTGTGAGACAGAAGTCCCAGTAAATGAAGCTAGGCCAGCTCACACAAGGTAGAAGCAGTCAAGCGACAGTCAACTGAAAACTCTCTGATATGTCCTTCCTATTTTAAGCTAGATTGGCACAGCAGGTGCCTGGTGGCGGGGAATCTAGGTAGGCATTATTGCAGCTGTCAGCTGGTTGCAACATCTGGTTGCAAGCCTAAATGAAGACAACGGCAGGGGTACAAAGAGAATTGGCAAGACTTGCTAACCACTGGTGAGAGGCTCAAGGAAAGAAAGAAGTGGAAGATGACGTCAGAGTTTGGAATTTGAGTGGAAGTAACACCATTGATCTAGAACAAGAACACAAGACTTGAATGTAGAGTTGACTGAGTTTGAAATACTTGTGGAACAGTCAGGTAGAAATATCTAGTAGAGCACCAGAAGTGTATCTGGAATTCAAATAGTCTGAAAATAAAGATCTGGAGTCACTGACTTATAAATGGTACTTGAAACCATGCTTTGTATAATGTGTATGCTATGTATGGAATTTTTTTAAGACAATAGAGATCAGGAGGAAAAAAAAACCCACCAATTTTGACATTGCCATATTTGAATAGTTCAATAAAGCTATTTTTATCTGCAGTGATATTAAATACAGTCATCTCATGATCACCCGTGATGAGTTTTTAATACTTTCCAGACTTTCCCTGGTCTCACAGCAAATTCAACAGATGATGCATAGCCCTGGAATGCAAACCAATTTTAAATATTGGCTAAATATTTAAGAACACAATATGATGCATTCAGAAATGTAATAAATATCCTAGAGCAGTGTTTCCACACATAAATAATTTTTATGTATCCCTAGTTTTGACTTCAATTATTTTATTCTAATATTACTTAAATCTATAAAAATTACAATGTTCTAAAACATAAATCTGGACCAAAAAATTCTTAGGCTTAAGCTCATATGCCTCTATAAACCAAAACACTTGTAAAATAAATATGAACAAAAGCATAAAATAAGTAAGCTTCAAGTTATAGTAACATGAAAGGTGTTTTCTTGAAATTGAAGATTTTCAGTAAATATCTAAATCATCGCTCCAGAGTGGATTATTTTTAGATAAAACATGCTTTTAATACTGTATGTCACGTGATGGCTCAAGCCTCTCACTACTTCTTTTTATTAAACCTATATTTTTACAATGAACCCCACCATTACTTGGTCTTTATTTGGAGCAAATGGTCATTTATATACATCCTCTTTTTTTTTTTTTTAATCAATGTAAAACAGTTACAAGCCAATCTGAAGAGAAATCATGTAGCAATACTCTGGTATAATGTGTTTATCAACATAATCCAGAACATGCTTATATTAATATTTTGAAGGTTGTCATATAATTAAAATCACATCATTTCAAAATTCTTCAGAGAAGTTATGGATGACTGAGAATATATTCATGCCCCCTAAAGATCTGCAAACACCACTTTGGAGAAAGAAAAAAAAAAAACTATCCTAGATTATCCAGCATTTTTGATTATTTATGCCTTATAAAATTCCTTAGCATACATCTCCAATTCTCAAAATACATTTTGTATTTCACACAATCAGTATTAACAGGTAGTTTGTGGGGGAGAATGGGGTTCTACGTTTGTATTTGGCAAGCATTGGATTAGAAAAAGAAATTAAACATATTTTGAGAGGCTTTAATATGCCAGGACACAGTTTGTCCCGTGGAACACGTGGTTCTTTCCCTCCTTCAGGGCATCTAACAGGGCTAGTATTTGACTATGTTTATATATTGTCAAACATTTCTACCTAGTATACTTAGGGAAAGTTGAAAAAATGATGTCATATTTTACAGTGAAGGCTGTTTATAAAATCCTCTGTCATCTCTATCAATGACATCTACCTAGAAAACAGAGGCATTGGGGCACCTGGGTGGCTCAGTCGGTTAAGCATCAGACTTTGGCTCAGGTCATGATCCTGTGGTTTGTGAGTTCAAGCCCTGCATCGGGCTCTCAACAGAGCTGGATTTGGATCCTCTGTCCCCCACACTCCTCTCTGCCCCTCCTTCTCTCTTTGCCCCTCCTTCTCTCTCTGCCCCTCCCTCACTCGTACTCTTTCTCTCTCAAACATTAACGTTTAAAGAATTTTTTTTTTTTTAAAACAGAAAGCAATGCTTCGAATTCTGTGGTCTCCCTCTCTCTCTGCCCCTCCCCCATTCATGCTCTGTCTCTCTCTCTCTCTCAAAAATAAAAATTAAATTAAAATTAAAATAAAAAAAGAAAGCAAAAGCATCATTAGGCATATGGCACACTTTTCAGTGCCTAGCATGGTGCCTGTTTCATAAAATGAGCTCAATAAATATCTGGGGGTTAATCAGCACTTTGTTGTATTTGTTATTTGTTTTATGTCAATAGCAGTTGCTGCCATTTTGATTTATGAACTGCATATCTTCTGAAGAGAAAACCATGATCACAAAAGCATTTTTATGAAGCCTCTCATATAACCAATATTTATCTTGAAGTATCATAAAGAAATTGGTCTTAGAATCTACACTGTCCAATATGGCAGACACTAGCCATGTGTGCAGCTATCTAAATAAAAATAAAAATTTAAAAAAATTAATAAATTAAAATTTGAGTTCTGCAATCACGTGTATCAAGTATGCAATAGCTCCATGTAAACAGTGCAAATTATAGAACATTTCTATCATCACATGAAATTTTACCGGAAAGCCCTGTATTAGATGATTTATATAAATTTAGCTTCCTCGAAATACAAGGTAGGGGGAAAAAATCAAGACATAGAGGTGAAATTAAATTATTACTACAAGCAATTTGTCCACCTGAAATTTATGACATCTTTTGGCACGTTGGAGACAGAATTGTATAATGCAAAGGTACCCAGTTGGTCTAGTTTTACTTTAGGAAAAAAGTTTGAGCCTTCTCAGCTTTCAGACCTGGCATCAACCTCTTCTGGAGGGATGCACCAATTTCAAGACAGTTTGGTTTCTCAACAACAGTCATGAATAGGTGGCCAGCAGAAAGTCTATACCATGCCATGCAGACCAGGTTGTAAAGAAAAACCTCCCACTGAAAACAACAACGTTTGGGGGTGGGGGTGGGGAGCGGAATATATATATATATATATATATATATATATATATATATATATATCACTTAAA